>NW_015386079.1:443408-465825 GCF_001527695.2 Protobothrops mucrosquamatus | reverse complement strand
ATACAGACATAATGTATAATTCACTTACATGTATTCAAAATCCATTTTTTCTTCTATTTTTATTTTGTGCTTTCTTGTAGTGTCTGGCCTGTAAACCGCTGTGCGAAGATCAGAAGCAAAGTTACCAGGAAATTCCTGGAAGAGAAAACCAACTAAGAATTTATTATATTAGAAGTACCTTTGGCTGACTTGTATCCATCTTAGATTACAGCAGTGATAGGCAACATTTGAGGTCTGGAGGCTGCAGTTGTGCCTCCCAGCCTCTGCAAATCACAAGAGGCTGTACTGGTTTTCAGTGCATTTCGAGGAGCTGTACTAAGTATACAATTGGAAAAAGAACAACTGCCTTGGAGGCAAATTGCTTCCATTCCCCTTACAACCAACCTCCAATATCAGTCAGTGAGTAAAATATGAATTCTTCAGAGCTCCATCCAACAGACTTCAAATACAACAGAAAAAAAATACTTCACATTCACCAACAACAGTAATCCAGACTGCTTGTCTTTGAAGCAGTCCAGATAGACTTGATGGCACACAGTATCATTTGCATCATTTTTGCATCATTAATGAGGTAAAATTAATGCATATGCATAAAATGACAATTATGTGGTTATACAGATAATAAATTGGCAGAAATAACTAATTCTAAATTTAATGCATACTTTTTCCCCTCAATGGTATATTAGATTGAAATATTGTTATAATAAAAAAACTGTGCCACTGAAAATCAGCCATTTTATTTTTAAATTTTGCAGCACAATTTTAGGGTGCTGAGGACACATATATGGAGCACAAGCTGCAGGTTTCTATGCCGTGTTTTGAGCAAGCATGCTTGAATAAAATATGTAAAAATAAGTATCACAAAATATTTAATTATTACAATTTGAAATACTCTGCAACAGCAAACGCCAAATATTTATATTGTAGTCTTTATGTTCTATTAACCAATCATAGAACATGTTGCCTTTTGATTTTTTTTCCTATAAACAGAAATCTTTAAATCAAGATCATTTGCTTCCTCAAGAAGCCTAACTGAAAAAAAAGTTTGCATTTAGAGCCAAAAAGATTTTTCAGATCACTTTCAGAAACCACATTATATTCGGTACATTATATATTGTACAATCTAATAACTGAAGCCAAATCCATTTTCTCTATAAAAATTAGTAATAACATTAATTTAAGATAAAACAAACTATAGCAAGACATTAGGAGGAATTTTATACTAAGCAATTAAAATTCATTGGTTACTATGACTATTAGTGTTTCACTAAACCTAATACCATCTTATATGTACTTACTAGAAGAACATGTTATTATATTTATCATAATTATGTAGCTTTCAATAAAATAATTGCATGTACTAAAGTTTAAAAACAAGGTGCTCAGTATAAATCTTCAAATTTTAAAGTTCTCACTGGTAGGTTCTCATTTTCTTCAGAACTAGAAGTTTGTTCAGGTTTGACAAATTTTCCTTTCTCCATATGGGGTATTTTGGTATCTTTTGGTCCATGTTCAAGACGGGAAATCAGAGGTTTTTGTTGAAGTCTTGTTTTCTCATCCATCTTGTAAGTTTTATTCTAATATTAAGAGAATTAACAAAAACAACAACAACAAATGATCAATCATGGCAAACTATTTTCAGATTCCTTTTTTATCAGCTAGTAGATGAACAGCATTCAGGCTCCTTATTTAAAAGACCAAATTAAAGAAGAAGGGCTTTCACTTCTCAGGATTTTCTATTAAAAACAGACAGACATCAGATTTTTTTTTAATAAGACACTTTTCAAAAAAAGATAGATTTTTATTTATATTGTGAAATCAGATTTTTCTTCTTCTTTTCTTTTGATCCTGAATTCCCTGCATAGTAGAACCTAACAAAATTCTACTGTCCTTACTTTATTGAAATAAAAAAATAAAGAAGAGGGAAAAATATTTTGTCTTTAAACAAAATGTTTTTTTTAACCCGTATTTACTCCATGTTCAATTTCTAGGTCTGTTTTGGAACTATAGTAACAATATGTTAAAAATATGTGTCAAAGTGACTCATCCAGTAACTGATGTCTTTACTCATTCTAGTTGCTGAAAATACTTACCATCTTTTATTAGGTGGGGTTTTTTTTAGGTTTGTTGTTTTAATCAGAAAAGTTTTCACATCAAGCTCTAGATACTGCTATGGCATAACATAAGGAGGGATTGCAAGAGATAGCAGGTTCTGTAATTCCTATTAGTTATAATTACTACTTGGAATTTTTAGCTCCCAGAAGCAGAAATATGAAAGTAGACTATAAGCATCATGATCTGCTTCTGAGCTTCCCAATGGCACATTATTTACTATTGTTAGAAGTACAATATGAGACTAGTTTGATCCTATGACATTAATATATTCACAGTCTCTGAAAAAGGCTGATCTGACATCTTAGATCATCTGAAGTGGAGAGGAAATATATGAATGGGCGTGGATTGCTGCTAAAAAGAACTTCCCTATCATAATGCCTTAACTCTTAGGTCCCTTCCTGTGATTTACACAGCTATGCATGGAAACTACAGGAAATCTCTTTATAAAAGCAAAAAACATAATGTAAGTATATAAGTACTGGACTAGCATGCCTATAAAACCTACCATTACCAAGAATTGGACTGAGAATTATTGATGGGGATGAATTCAATTATGCCTACTGGGCTATTCTCAGAATATTTCTCTCTGAGTGGAATTGGGCTCAGTAGTGTAAATGGATTTTCCAATTCTATGATTCTATGTAAAGAAGAAACAAAGCACTTCTGCTGGTCCTGAATTTGCTGCATAGTGTAACATGACAAAATGCTATTGCCTTATCTTTTTCTGAAATTAAAAAAACAAAGAAGTAAGAGGGGTGAAAAGAAAAATTCTGGTGAAAACATCTCCATGTTGTGCCACAAGGGCCAAAGTTAAATAAGAGTATAGTAAAAGATATGTTTTTCAAAATGAATAATTATAAATTAGACTTAAGTCAGAGCATCTTTGTAATCTTCCATATAGAGGTGCCAGGTCTGCATTCACTGTCACAAAGACCTCTAAGGCAACACAGTTCCCTAGAAATGATATCATACCAGCTTTATCTCTCATCTATCATTTGTGAGTATCTCAGTATTTCCTATATATTCTGCATTTTTTTTAATATGGAACTATCTTTTGGCCAACATATTCTGCATGCCTTCTCCTGCCTTCAGTTCTAAACATAATTACAATATTGCTTCTTCACCAATTATAGATCCTAAGATGAAGATTATTTTGCCCTTTTTGTTACCTGAAGTGAAAGAGACAGTATAGTATAGAAATAATCTCAGCAATGGATAAAAATCAAGGATACAAATTGTGCAAATAAAATAAAGGCTTATACAAACCTGCAGGCTAGAAATTTGATTTTGCCTTATTCTGTCTCTAGTATTTGATCAACATGCTTAGTGGTCAATAATATAATTATTCTTAATTATATTCATTATCTAATGAAAGCAAGGAATAATGAGTATTAAATTTTATGTGGATGCTGAATCTCTCAGACTTTGGTTCCATTATGTGTTCTAGTATTAAAAAGATACAGAATGTCAGTTGAATCCATCCGTTAATCAAAAACTTGTCTACAATTCTGCAGACAATTCACAGAAATTGCCAAAATTAGTTGTAATCAGTTTCACTTGAAAGCATACATGCTGTATCTTCCAACTCTCCTACACATAGCCAGATATTAATTGCATGATAATTCCATAATTTTCCTTTCAGAATGCTTAGACCATTCTCTAGAGCATTTTTTCCCAACCTAGGCATTTTTTAGATATGTGGATTCCAATGCTTATAAGTCTTAGCAATGTCCATGCTGTATGAGAATTCTGCAGGTTCAAGTTCACACATCTCAAAATTGTTCAGGTTTAGAAACAATGCACTAGAGATATCTAAACTGCTAAATCTGTGATTGTGATGACTTAGTGTGTACAGACAGATTTGAATATGTGATTTGTCAGCTTCATATGGATACAACTCCATTCAGTTACGCTGACCCTACTCCAAGGCAAGAGATTACAGGGTCATAAAAAGAAAAAAATGTGGATACAATGTCCACAGTTTTGTACCATGGTGAAGCCTGATTTGGTTAGTTCCATAAAATTACATGAATCCATCAAATAAACCAACCTAGCTTCGAAAGGTAGTTTGGTGGTAGTTAAAAGTGCTGGCCTAGAAACTAGTACCGCTTTAGACATGAAAGCCAAGTGGGTGACTTTTAGCTGGTCACTCTTTCTCAGCCCAACTTATCTCATAAGGTTGTTGTGGGGAAAATATGTATCTGTGCTGCCTTGAGTTACTTATAAAGTAATAAAGGCAGGATAAAAATGTAATAAATGAACAATTATGTGTTGGCCTTTGGCTGTAATAATACATTGAATAATAAATGAACAAGCAGCATTATAGACATGATGGTAACATGTA
Source organism: Protobothrops mucrosquamatus (assembly GCF_001527695.2). NCBI lineage: Eukaryota > Metazoa > Chordata > Lepidosauria > Squamata > Viperidae > Protobothrops > Protobothrops mucrosquamatus. Next base: position 461,366 of record NW_015386079.1, on the reverse strand, counting down.
ATGATGGGCTCATGTGCTTCCTACTTAATTGGTTATATGAAATTTGGAGGAATCGTGTTTGAGTAAAAGGAGCCAAGTTTTATCTATATTCCCTTTATCCTGAGCTAAAAGTTCCAAATGAAATTTATCTTTTTCAACACCACTTCATCATTTTTCACCAGCACAGCAGAGAAATACTATTCTGGAGGGGTAGAGATGTACTGAACCCATCAATAAGTCCATAGACGTACATGCACGTATTTTGTAACATATATACTTTTAAAGTCACCTTAAAAATCTAGCTCTTCAAGTCACATTAAAACGATCGGTTTTGCTTTGCTTTTCTTTTTTTCGTTTTCCTCATGGGAAGGCTTTTTTCAATTTCCTTGGTTTTCAAACAACTGCAAAACAACGAAGAGTTCAACGAAGGTGACAATTCTGCGCAAATCTCCTATTTCCTACTCTTCGTGCTTAAACGCACGACCTGAGCGACTATCTTAATATAATAATATAATAATATAGTAAAATTGAACAATTATTAGAACAATGATTTGTCTGCATAACTGCAATAATGATGTGTCTGCATAATTGCTAGAACAATGATGTGATGCATAATCACTGGGAAAATTCACTGGGAAAGTTCTCTTGTCAGTAATATGTGGCAACCTAATGCGCTCTGCACATGGATACTTTGTATGTAGCAAAACCTTCCATTGTATGCCTGTGAGAAACGTTCCTAATGTATCACAGTGTGTATTTCAACGTGTGGCCCTTTGTTCTTTAAGGAGGGGAGTATAAAAACTGAAGTCTAATCCCGCCCTCCTCGTTCAGAATTGCCTATCTCTAATATGCTCTGGACCTTGCGCAATTAAACTTCTCTGCTAACCCCTCCGGAATTCGTAAGAGTTCTTGCGTTTTCCACAAGAATCTCACTGCGCCGCCTCCTCCTCTAGTCTTCATGTCTTCGCAATTCCGGTCTATGAAACTGCGCTGGTTCTTCCCCTCAAAGACGGAAAACTCACCATTGTCCTCCGCCAGACAGTCGGTCCCACCTGCTTCGCTGCCGCCGCCGTCGCGGGCGTGAGAGACCGTTATTCCAACGGGGGTGGGGGGGGAAGCGCCTCGCGCCTCGCGCCGGCTCCCGCCTTCTGCCATCCACGCGCTGCCTTGGCTGCGGAGGGCGCGAGCTCGAGCGATAGATACAGGGGTTCTCAACCTTGGCAACTTTAAGACTTGTGGACTTCAACTCCCAGAATTCCTCAGCCAGCTTTGCTGGCTGAGGAATTCTGGGAGTTGAAGTCCACAAGTCTTAAAGTTGCCAAGGTTGAGAACCCCTGCGACAGAGGGTCGCGAGGCGGGCGGAGGAGGCGTTGTGGCGCAAGAGCTCGAGGGGGCTTAGCGAGCGCGGCCTCTCGAGGAAGGTCTTCAGGCGCGCCTCGATTTCTAAGAGGGTAAAGCGAGTTGGGGTGCTTTCGTCCGAGCACCATCCTGGGCGGAAGGGGGGTGGGTGAGAGAATCGTGAGCGGTGCGAGTATAACAATTATAATAAAGAAATGTGATTTCGTTCTACTTCTCCGGAAATGGAAAATAAACAAACCTCTTCCGCCCTTGTATAACGAGGATGAAATCGTTGTTACCTAAGTGACAGTGTCTTTAATAGTGCTTCGAATCTGCGTCCTGAAGCAGGTGCTCTCAACTGTGTATTATTTTACCATTTTTATGCTTCTTTTAAAAGATACGTTATGTCTTACTAAAACATTTCACTGTCTTTTGCAGAATATTCATTGGCTTCGTTAATTAGGATAGCTTCTTTTGTTTTGATCTGGTTTTGATTACTGTCTTCTGCCAGGCTTTTACTTACATATGTCATTTTATATATTTTGGTTCTTAGTTTAAGCTACTCAAAGTCATATGAGAGTCAGGCAGCCAATTAATTAATGTGTGTATTACAGTATATGGCGCTGGCTTCATTCAATCCTGTCCATATTCTAATTTAAATACTATGTAGTTCAAGGAGAATTTCTCTCAAGTTTGTATAGTATTGCATCTATAGTTTTCATTCTCTTACCTGTGTTTAGTATTTTATGTCCTATTTGAGAAGCGATTTGTAACTTTGATGAACTTTTAGAAGACCAATGACTATTTATTATTTGGATGCAGTTTTATTTGTAGAGTGTTAATGAGAAATTATGAATACCATGATGATTTAAGCATCTCAAACCTTAAAGAGTAGAGTGAGTTTGCTGTAGTGGTTAAGGCATCTAGCTAGAACCTGGGAGACTGAGAGCTCTAATCCTAACTTAAGCACAAAGTTATCTGGCTAACTTTGGGCAACTCACTCTTTCTCAGCCTTAGGAAGGAGGCAGTGGTAAACCACTTCTGAAATACTGCCAAAATAAACAGCAGGGATTTGTCCAGGCACAACTCTTCAGGAATCAAAAGAAAAAATGTTAAAGCTCAGGGGGAATAATTATCAATATTAACTATAATTTCTAAATTGCTTATATTAATAAACATCACCACCTGTTTATTAACTATAATTAATAATATAATTATTAATATTAGTATTGATAAATATAAGGTTTAAATCGCACATCTAAAACTGAGTGTAGCATTGATAGAGAGCTCCAATGCGCACTAAATTATTATATAATAGAAGTTTGTATCTTAAGCTTAATAATGCTGCACTCTTTATAGATAATTCTTGGGTTATAATGGCATTTAGGACTGGAATTTCTGTTGCTAAGCAGTGTGGTTATAAAGTACATCAGGTGATTGCATTGCTTAGTGATTGCCAGAATCCAACAAGTCCCAGTTGCCATCATCACCTCAGGACGATGCAGGGAGGACCTCACAACATCACAGTATGGGAAGGGGTGGGAGTCCCAGGCAAGCAGGTCAGCAGGTGATAACTACAATCAAGCAAGCGGATGCTGTAAGCAGATACTATATGGCAATCATTTGACTGTGCGACACTGCAACCGTTGTAATTGCAAGTTGGTTGCCAAGCACTCACATCGCAATGTTACTGTGTTTGAATATGTGACTGCAGCCTTGAGGATTGGTTGTAGGTCCTCCTTGTTCAGTATCATTTTGATTTTGAACAAGTGCTGGAGAAGCAGTTGTAATCCAAGGACTGCCCTTCACTGTATTGTCACGTATTGTTTATGCATATTAAACAAAAAAAAAGTTGAAGATGCTGGGCTTGTGGCAAGATATATACGAAACTGGCAATGTTTAATCCCCTGTAAGATGAGTGGACAGAGTGGATATGATGCCACTCTTCAAATATTGTACAGAAAGGATGTTACCCAGAAGATGATCAAACTTGCTTCCTATGCTTGGTGTAGGCAGAAACTTGAAGATTATTTAATTCACATGATTTCATCATGACCAATTATAACTACATTCTGGTTTCAAATTAAAATAAAATTTAATATTATCTTGGGGGGGGGAATATAGTAGTAGAGATGTAATGTGATATTGAATTATGTTCCTAAAATTTGAAGTTTGACATTTTAGGAAAAGCATTAGCATTCTTAAGTCTAAGTCTTAGCAAAGTGAATTATTTTATGTAGATGGAAAGAAATTTACACTCATGATGTTAATAGATTCAATATATATGGTCTTTTATCAATTTTTGCAATGTCTTTAAAATGGAAATACAAGATTTAATAATAGGTTTAAACATTGAACTAATTTCGTATTGCTATTACATGGATTCCTTTTTCCTTCATTTGTTTTCTCCCGTGTGTTTATTTTATTTGTTATAATGTATGTTGTTTCTTTATGATACTCTTACTAATGTATTTTTTTTTTGCTTGCATAGTTCACTAATATTAAAAAGCTGTGTTTCCTACTATTCAAGGAAGGATCAAGGGTGCTTTAATTTGGATCCTACATCAAGCAGGGGCTTGGACTCAGTGACTTAAATTATTTCTTCCAAGACTCTGATTCTGTGCTTAATGTTAACATCCTTAGTCGTTTATTAAAAGAATCTTCCTTTAATTTCATGCTGTGTTACATAATAAACTGCTTACGGCATTTCTCTATATGCAATTTATGGACTCATTAATATAAATTCTAGTTATATAAGCCATAGGGCTTAACAGAGTACATAAATAGCCACAAATTAAACTTCTGGGAATATTGAATACATAGAAGCATTTTTGTATAATGTCTTTCCTCCTCTTGAGCTGACTACAGGTAGCTCAATGTTGCTAGGAGACTTAATCATAAGAAGTATTGCATTAATGTCTCATTTCAGATTTTAAAAAGACAGGAGCAACAGACAAGATAATGAATACATAATAACTAAAAATGTCAAGAGTTACATAATTTAAAATCCTTGAACATTTTGTGTTAAATGTCAGTGCACAATACGTTGTTCCTTAAAAACATAGACTTGACTGCAGGGATTATTAATTAACTAAAAATACAGAAATAATCAAGTATGGGCATCTGGTAGAAATCACAATGATGTTACACATGTCAAGGTATCACTGCACAAATGATGCATACATCATTATGACACATTCTGTAATTTCCCCCTACCTACCTGAATGGGGATGTCATAGTTTTGAGAAAAGGCATGCGTGTCAAGTAAAAGGTAGGGTACATGTTTTTATTTTGCTGAGAATTGAATATATATTTGTTTTGGGAAATCATTACATAAAAGAATTTTGGCTGGTTCTGTCTGCTCATTATAGCATAGCATGAAAAAGTTATCTCTCAAATTTTAGGGATCTTCACAATGATAGATTGAGAATTTAGCCATGAAGTTGCTTAATACAGAGAGTTGACATATCTATCTCATAATATGTCATTCTGAGAACCCCTCCAGAGCATGTCTTAGACGATGGGTAAATAAAAGAACTATTGCCTCTTGAGAAGGTTTTTACAGAATGGCTATAAATTATTCCATTCTGTAAATAAGATTCAATTTAGTCACAAATTAAAATAGTTCAGGCAGCAGTCTTATCCACTTTTCTTGTGAGATGACTATTGAACTAAATGAGACATAATTCTGAGCCCATATACATTTATTGAATTGTTAGTGGTCAGATTTCCTGTTTACATAAGGAAGGAAAGAAATTAAAATTACCGTGATCACAGTGATTTAAATCAGTCCTCTTTATTTTGAATAATGACTTTCTGTGATCTAAAGAATATTATAAATTTCAGTTGTATTTACATCACTCATCAGTTTTATTCTTCACCAACAATCTATAATGTAACTGTGTCTGTGGACTGGGGATAGCAAGAGATGACACACATTTGAGAAATGATGCAAAAATGGGTTGGACCCATTTAAATCCATTGGTGCTAGGAGGTACAGATACAGCATTTCAAGTCATCTTTCTTCTTTTCCACAAATCCTGGAGCATAATGAGTTTAAACAAATTTGACTAATAGAAAGTTTAGACCTTATTTTGATCTATGGTTTAAATGCTTGAAATACAAGATGGAACTAGTATTATGAAAGGGATACCAAGCTTTCCACTAGTTACCTTTCCCCCCACCTTAACTGACTTTTCAGCGAACCCCAGACTGAACAGGACAAAAGATTATTTAAACCAATTTGACACCATGGCTAAAATTAACAAAATATGTTTTAACCGATGAAATTGGCAAAAGACATCAGTTTACTCAAGTAAGAAAATCCTCTTAAGCTATTGAGCTACCCATTTTGTCAAAAGATTCCTTCCCAAAAGACCTTCATTCTCAAGGTCACCACCCTGAATCATAAAAAATAAACATCATAAAGCCTGCAGGGCACCCAGTTGCAGTTTCCCTTCAATGGACAGATTGCACTTTCCAGTATTCCCTTAGAAGGCTGTCTGGGTTCACTCATTTTTAGGAACAATAAAGAGACTTTCCTATAAAAGACTCTTTCAGGAACTTGACTTGTGTCCACCTTCAACATTTAGGACTGGCAATTTACCTGTATCTTGCTCTCAAGTAGAATAAAGACTCCTTTGCTTCAAGCAACTCTGTATACACACACACACACACACACTCTCTCTCTCTCTCTAAACATTTACCTAGTAAAGGCAATTCAGTAGTCCAAGCTATTCAAAAGGGATGCACGGTATAAAAGGCTCCTGTTTTCTAGTGGCCCAAATCTTCATACCCTTCCAGCGCAATTATCATTTAAAAGGAATAAACAGAATGACATATTCATCTTCTAAAATGGAATTGTTTATGGAATGGGATTAGGAACTGTGCCTAATTATTTAGCAAAGCCTTGATTTGTTAATCACTTCATTAAAAACAAAAATATGAAGAAAATTGACCCCTGTTATTTTAAAGTCTTCTAGACTGAAAATTCTGTCGTTTCTAATGGCCCTTTAATAGCGGTTTCTTCAAAGAGGTCTGCTTTTGAGCAATCAGAGAATATAAAGAGATGGATTCCCTGATTCATTTATATAAAACCTGATGCAATAACCTTATATTAGGAACTCAGTATAAAGGAAGCCACAGGATATTCCGGAACAGCAATAAAAGCAGCAGGGAAAAACAAAGCCATTCCCACAACTACACTGGCCTACTCATCAATTAATTCATTACTGGAGCTGAACTATCTAACCAGATGCAACCGAGAAATACAAAATGCAAAGCTAAAACTGCAGCAGAACATTTCTGAACGAAACAATCATCTGTAGGAGTAAATTGCATGGTAATATCTTTCCTTCACCAACATGAAATAAGTCTTTTTAAATGCCATTTCTGAAGCCTTGAAGAAGTAGGTAGAGTCATTAACAGACTGTATGCTCGTCAGTGTAATAGAAACATATATACAAATAAGCAACCAAATTACATGTCTTCCTTCTTACACTCTTTAAATAATAACAATAATAATAATAATAAAGTTGGAAGGGACCTTGGAGGTCATCGAGTCCAACCCCCTGCTCAGGCAGGAACCCTACACCATTTCGGACAAATGGCTGTCCAGTCTCTTCTTAAAAACTTCCAGTGTTGGAGCATTCACCGCTTCTGTAGGCAGGTTGTTCCATTGGTTAATTGTTCTGTCAGAAAGTTTCTCCTTAGTTCTAAGTTGCTTCTCTCCTTGATCAGTTTCCATCCGTTGCTTCTTGTCCTGCCTTCAGGCGCCTTGGAGAATAGCTTGACTCCCTCTTCTTTGTGGCAGCCCCTGAGATATTGGAACGCTGCTATCATGTCCCCCCTCGTCCTTCTCTTTGTTAAACTAGACATACCCAATTCCAGCAACTGTTCCTTATATGTTTTAGCCTCCAGTCCCCTAATCATCTTTGTTGCTCTTCTGTGTACTCTTTCTAGAGTCTCAGCATCTTTTTTACATCGTGGTGACCAAAACTGGACGCAGTGTTCTAAGTGTGGCCTTACCAAGGCATTGTAAAGTGGTATTAATACTTCACGTGATCTTGATTCTATCCCTCTGTTAATGCAGCCCAGCACTGTGTTGGCTTTTTTGGCAGCTGCAGCACAGTGCTGGCTCATATTTAAGTGATTGTCCATTAGGACTCTGAGGTCCCTCTCACAGTTACTACTGTTGAGCAAGGTATCCCCTATGCTGTACCTGTACATTTGGTTTTTCTTGCCTAAATGTAGAACCTTACTTTTTTCACCATTGAATTTCATTTTGTTAGATAGCGCCCAGTGTTCAAGTCTGTCCAGGTCCTCCTGTATCTTAAGCCTGTCTTCTGAAGTGTTGGCTATTCCTGCCAGCTTGGTGTCATCCGCAAATTTGATGAGTTCCCCATCTATCCCCTCATCCAAATCGTTGATGAAGATGTTGAAGAGCACTGGGCCTAGAACAGAGCCCTGGGGTACCCCACTACACACTTCCCTCCATGTAGATGAGGTTCCATTGAGGACCACACGCTGAGTATGGCTGGTCAGCCAGCTACGTATCCATCTGGTGGTGATGCTGTCTAACCCACATTTTTCTATCTTATCGAGTAGTAGGTTGAATCTTATCGAGTAGTAGGTTGAATCTTGTTGGGAAGCTTATTCTACCACCTCATCATTAAAAACAGTAATGAATCTTATAGGAGTTGGTAAAACCCTCTGAAAGCTATTGCTTTCAGGTCTTTTCATCTGACAATCTAATTCTGCAATCAATTTAATATTCAAACACTCTATTTGCAATATAAAGTATTTAGGAAGCTTCTACTATGCAATATATTAGATAGCTCATTTTTGGGGAGGGGGATTTCCTCCCTGTTTTCTTTCTCCACAAAATTTCTTGAAAATTTATTTTTGCATATATTCCCTAATTAAAACTTTTGATCATTTTGATTGTCCTTTTTTGTATTGTTTCTTAATTTACAACTTATAAAAAAGGAAATGTCATCACCCCATAGATTTGATTAAGGTCATTAAGATATTAGAGCTTCCCTTTTTATTGCTCTCCTAATTGTTTTCCTCTTCTGCAGTAATCTTACAAAGCTCTACATCACAGCACTAAGATATAGCAAATAGCGTGATGCATGATGCATAAAATAACCTTCGCAGATAAATAATGCAATACAATACAATAAAACAGCATGAAAGCACAAAATAAGCTTAATATAGAAAATAGAAAATAGAGAGCAAAGATTAAAACTGGGTTTGCATATAATAAAATGGATTGCTTAACCAAATCTTATGGATTAAACAATTGTCTGAAAGTACTTAATATTCTAATCCACAAGGTATAGTTTTAAATCTGTCGTGTCTGGATTCACGAAACAGATAATAGCTTGATCTGAACAAATGTAGCTTGATAACTAGATTGCTTCTCCATTGTAGATATTTCACATTAGAAATACTATCAGTATTGAAGAGATGTAAAAATCACTTAATCCAACTCTTTGCTTAAAGGATGATATGGCAACCCCAACCAATTTTGGTGACCATATACAAAAAAGACGTTGAGACTTTGGAAAAAGTTCAGAGAAGAGCAACTAAAATGATCAAAGGCCTGGAGACTAAAACATATGAAAAACAGTTGCAGGACTTGGATTTGGCTAGTCTAAAGAAAAGAAAAGGGGTGACATGATAGCAGTATTCCAGTATTTAAGGGGCTGCCACAAAGAAGAGGGAGTCAAACTATTCTCCAAAGCACCACAGGGCAGGACAAAAAAAACAATGGTTGGAAACTGACCAAAGAGAGAAGCAACCTGGAATTAAGGAGAAACTTCCTAATAGTGAGAACAATTAACCAGTGGAACAGCTTGCCTTCAGAAATTGTGGGTGTTCCATCAATGGAGGTTTTTAAGAAGAGACTAGACAGTCAACCAGGTTCTCCTGGTTGAGCAAGGGGCTGGACTAGAAGACCTCCAAGGTCCCTTCCAACTCTGTCCTGTCCTGTCCTGTCCTATCCTATCCTATCCTATCCTATAAGCATCCTGTAATCATTCCAGTATAACTGCTACTTAGTGTACTGCCTGTCAGATTAACAACTGTTTTCTGAGTTTTTAAGCAAACTTGCTTGCTAAACAATATTGAATTTAGATACTAAGATAAACATACAAATTACTATTATGTGTTCTCCTGAGTTTTCAGAGGTCTGAGGTAAGTTATGCAAGGTAATTTAATTGTCTTTGGTTGAGAAAACACTACAGTTTGTGGTCTCTTTGCAATAATAGTTTAATAAGGTTTCATTTACTCATTCTCTATAAAGAGGAGCAAGTGTTCTCCCAGGTGCTTCATCTGCAGGCAGCTTACAACTAAACAGTTTCAGCTTCTCCCATTTCTGCTCAAGTGTAAACTGCCCAAACACATTCTAGCTATCTCTCAGTCCCTTTCCCAATTAAATTGTGATACATACTAAACACTATCTCCTATGATGTCTTAAGGAACTTAGGAAATATTGCTGAGCTGGTTTTTAATAAGTATGAGTTTTGTAAATGATTCCAATATAATTAGCAGAAAATCATTCTGGTTTGTTCACTGCAAAATTTTTGAATTCTAGATTTAGCTTATGCAGAAGAAAATGTCCTTAATCTGCACACCTAACAGTAGCTATGAGGAAGGGAATGGTTCCATCTACTTTGAAGGAAGTGGCAGTCTGCCTTCTCTTCAAGAAGTCATCATTGGATTCAACAGAAATGGACAACTTTCATTTCCAGAAAGTGTAGGCTTGCAGATCCAAAGGACTGTGGGGAAAAACTGATTAGTTAGACTCTTTTCAGTAAGGTTTCAGGCTAGATTATAGTGCTGAGACTCCATTGATTACACTTGTTGATGACCTCCAGCAGGTTTGGGATGAGGGGTGGTACATCCATCTAATCTTCCTTGATTTAAACATATTGTTAGGCTTTTGCTTTTCTCCCTGGGCTGCCCCTCGTGACTTCCCCTTCCCCCTCTTCGGTGGCGTCTTAGGCTTCAGAGGGAGAGGAGCAGCAGGGCCTGCTTTAGTTGTTGGCATCAGACAAACTGCTGCCTGATGGCCCTTCTGGCTGCAGTGGAAGCACAGGATGGGGATAGGACTCGAAGCTTCAGCAGAGGCAGGAGACGCCGTTGCCAGCTGCTTTCTCCCTCATGCACGCTTCTCTTGGCTTTTCTTGGGGTGTGGTATGAATCTTCCACGGTCCTTGTACCCCATCAGGTCTAGCTCCACAGTGATCACCAGTTGGTATCCGTCGTTGAGCCCTCGGGCCAGGCACAAGTAGAACAGGTCACAACTCAACCCTTCTCAGAAGTACTGAGTTAGGAGTCAGCTCTATCCAATGCCTCAGCATCCCTGCAATCTTCCTGAATTCTCTGATGTATTTTGCTATGGGTCTGTTCTCCTGCCTGGTGTTTTGGACCTCAGCCTCAGCTCGTCGGGTTTAGGTGGGGTTGCCGAACTGGGCTCTGAGCTCTCCCAGGAATGCGTCCAGATCCCCCAGTTCAGGAGTTTCCTTGTTGTGGAGGGCGACCACCCATTCCACAGCTTCTCCCTCAAGGTTTGCTACAATGACATCCACACAGGCCTCATCATCAAGGTACATCTGGCCAAACTGGTCCAGGTGTGACCACACCTGGTTCAGGAAGAAGGACAGATTGGGTTTCCATTGAAGGTTACTCCTAGTGATGGAGGCGGCTGGGCTCCAGGCACAGACCAATGCTCCATCGGCAATTGAAGCAATGGCTGACCGGCTGTTCCAGGTGGTTGGGCGGTTGTTGGCTGAGGACCAGCAGCCCCAAGTCCTAGGCTTGCACCAGACTGAGGAGGGTTGACCCTCTGGGAACTAGCCCACCCCCCAGTTGCATTGGTCACTGCCCTCGAGTTCGGTTGAGGCGACAGGCTCAGTGTGGCTGCCATGAGTTGGCTGGACCTTGTTTGCGGAATCTGCTCCTGGCTCTCAGCCAGCTCCCATCCCCGCACTTCCAAGTTGTACAATCTCTTCCACGGCTGCTCAATCGACTGACTGCTGCCTACTGTCAAATGCCTCCAGGCCACCGGCCTTTTCCATTCCAAAATTTTCCTTTTCCTCCTTTCAGACATCTTCCCCTGAGTCTTCACAGACCCTACAGAGGTGACTAGATAGGGTGTAGGAACTCAGGACCCCTTACTCGATTTTCATTTTTAATGAGAGCTGACTTAATGTCAAAGTTCTGGCTGCTGACCCCAACAAAGCAAGTACACCTGAGACATTGCGATTTCTAATGCCAGGCTTTATTGAGCATAGTATGCTGGCACTAATGAATACGAAAGTCAGCTCTGATTAAATTGGCGCCAAAGCAGTATATTAAACATATAGCAACTCCCTTTCCCCCCTCACAGTGCAGGTCACATTACCCAATTAAGCTCCAGACAATTATTATGAGAAAGAATCTTCAGTACACAAAACAGACTCATGGATGACCATCCACAGCTGCAACACACATTCCATTCTCCCCCCCCCTGCTTCCGTAGACAAGCCAAGGGGGGGAAAATATACAAAACAGCATGAAGGTTTCCGAGCTTTACACTACTTTTAAATGAGACCGTAATTTTTTTTCAACATGGCAGAACTGATCAGCTCAGCTTGCAAAGCAAATCTCAAAACAAGTCATGCCGTTTGTCAACTGAAATGATTTTTTTCCTTCCTCTATAGGTCCGCAGCATGCCAGCAACCGGTCTGCACAAACAAGCAAAGCCCCATCCGTGGGATGCAGGCAGCACACAAAGCCACACACTCTCAGGTCCGTGGAAAAACCTTTCTTCACAGAACCAGTCCCTGGTGCCCAAAAGGTTGGGGATCTCTGCTCCATAGTCTTCAGTAATCCTCAGTAATTCTGACTGCTGTCCAACAGCTCTTCTTAGAACAGTTATCATGCAATTGTCACAGTCGGTATTAAAATATACCCACATAGCAAATACTGTAGATGCACATGAGTTCCTTTGTTTCAATTACAAAGAAAACAGTCATTTCATTCAAAATAGTATAGGCCTCAACTGAAGCTAATCCTGCCATGCTATTAAGAATTTCCAATTGCCTAAACCCTAGCTGTTTCCATACTACTGTTCTAAAGGTTTATACTTTCACTGTGTGACATACTTTAAAAATTATTTTGAAGTGAGGCAATATTTTAAAATGAAATATTATTATAATTGTAAATGTTGTTTCTTCAAGTTAATTACAAAGCACTTTATGTCCATGAATTCACTGTTATTGTCTATTGGGAAGCACAAAGCCTCATAATTTTGAAGTAACTAGGTCAGGTTTTCATGTGAAAATTATATCTTATTATGAAATGATCAATAAACATGTACTATTTTTGTTTCATATCTAAGATATAGTACTGAAGTAAAAATCATCATCTCCGTAACCACTATTAAAAGATAAAAAGTATACAACCGAGTTCTAACCAGGCTCAGCCCTGCTTAAGTTAACCAGTATTGCCATCTGTTGAGGTTGGTGTAAGGAAGAGCACATGATGAATGTCAAATGCACTTCCTTTCCCCTTCTTTTTGATGAGCTCTTCACATGAAGCATTGTACTCAGGATCTTTAAAAAAGCTGTGTGGAAAAATAAATCCAAGATGAACAAAGGAGATTTATACTGTGTTTTATAACAATTGCTTCAATTTATGCCCCAAATAGCAACAAAATAAAGTTCTGCAAAATATTGTTTTCAATCATTTCTTCAAATTGCAGAGAGATATTATATTTCTGTAGTCATGTTTTTCCTCTCCAAATATAGATAAATCTGCTTTATATAAAAGTATAAATAATATAAGATATAAATTAGATAAATAAATACATAAATTCCCTCAAAATATGTCCTTATATCTCTTTTCAAAGCAGGGTCATAACAATATCCCTGCAGAGAAAGAATATACATATTACTCTTTAGCCCATAAAACGTATTATAAACTTACCAGTCTTATAGACGCAGATGCAGATATTACAACCCAATGAACTTTGTTTAACTACAGTATGGGACACCAACCAAGCATTTATGAGATAGAATTGTTTATATAGCTGGCATCAAAAAGAAAGGAAGGCAAAACCAGAAACAATGCTAGTGAATGAATTAAAGCAATTAGAATTAAAGCCCAAGAATATTTAGTTTGAGGCTTAGAACAAAGTTTTTTAAAAGTCCAATTAGCACAGTTTAATGGAAGTAAATGAGACCTAGAAGATGTTGCTTTTATTCTGGAAAAGTCAACAAGTCAGATAAATTGCAAGTTTATAGTGTAAAGAACCAAAGAACTATTACTTTAATTTGGGACAGAACAAAGAATATCACCACAATGACAGATGTGATGGATCAATTTGTTAAATATCACTTAAGATTATATAGTAAACAAACACCTGATCTAAGAAAGACGAAAAAGTATTTGAACACAATAGATACCAAATTTATAGATCAGCTGACATTGAGCAAAGCTTCTGGAATTGATAGCATCTATGTAATATACTACAAGAGTTTTTGAGAAATTTAAAGTATTAACTTAGATAATAAATGAGATTCAGCAATATAAAGAACTTCCATCATCATAGAAAGAATACCCATTCATTTTTTTAACCATTGACATTTAACCAATTTAATGCTGATACAAATACATTTTCTTGAATGGAAAACTTCATAGTATACATTGAGTTCTCTTCAACACTGGAAATGCTTCCATTTCAAACAATAACAAGGGAATAATTTAGAACATCTTAAGTGCTAGTTGAAATATTTTCCCAGATTGAACGTATGAAGAATGATTTAAGAAAAGTTTTCCTTCTCCCTATCACACTCTTCCTATTTCTCAATATTTTTGTCTTACCTTGAGGATTTTTAAGTACTCATGCAACAGCATAGTTTAAATATAGATCAATGTAGATCTGGTTATAGATTTGTAGATGTAGATGGTTGTAGATCAGTGTAGATGTGGGTGCTGGAGGTTTTCAAAAAGAAAGTGGACAATCATTTGTCTGAAATGGTATAGGGTCTCCTGCTCAAGTAGGGGGTTGGACTAGAAGACCTCCAAGGTCCCTTCCAACTCTTATTCTATGTTCTATGGTTGCTTTTAAACTTGTGACAAAGAGGTATATCATAACTGATAGAATATCATATGGTTATATGCATTCATTGTTCATTGACTGTGTTCAATTATCAATAGAAGATCCTTCAAAGTTTGTTCAACAAAAATACGTGATAGATCTGACCATACAAGGATGTAAGCATTCACATGCAAAGAAATGTAGATTCAAAACAGCTTTCTCTCGCCTCTATTTAAGCACAAAAATAGGAAGCAGATGCCTCAATGGGACAGTCATACTTGGATCTCAGCTTATTTTTGTCCATTCATGACTATGTCCCCAAATAAAATGAGACCAACAAAATAAATTAAAGGGAAGAAATTTTTCAAATATAATTAATATATTGGACTATTTGGGCACACAAGACCATCTAGGTTGAAGTTTGCATAACACAATACAGCAGGACACCTTTTAATTGAGTATTTTACTTTTAAATAAAACACAAATGATTCCTATTGCATTTAACAAAATTACTAGAGATATCTCAAACTTTACAAAAAATGCAGATATTTATTTAATTAAATCATAAAATTATACAGATTCCAAGTTTGAATTTCAACAGTGTTACTGACAAGCTTTTGACAATATAACAATATTGTCATTGTTATAGTCTGCTAAAAATATTTACTGTTTTAATTTATTTTACCAAACACCCATTAACCTTGCATACCTGACTGAACATATGCACTGAAAACATGATGTGTAATATTATTTGGTTCTAGAAAAATTAATTTATAGCATATTATATAAATATCCCAAATCCATAGCTGAGTAATACTTTTATAGCATACAAGAAAGATAATACAAAATGCAAGCTACTCAGCCCTCTAGAATTTTTCATCAGAAAAAAATGCAGGATAAGTATAACTAATGAGGTCCAAAAGTTGGCAAAAAAATGCAGTAAATAAACAGTCCTAAGATTAAGTTTGTAGGCTGAATATAGAATCACTATTGGGGTCAATAAAATGACCCCATGTCTAGTAGGTGATGAGACTAAGATTCATGCTGAAGTCAAGAGTATTTGTTCTCAAGAAAATGTGCACAGGGATAACAATCCTGTACTCATATATCTGGGTATATGAACCAATGAATATAATGGAGCTAATTTCTGAGTTAGCTTGTTTTATGTCTTTTCACAGGTGACTTTGAGAACATAAAACATGCATGTTTACTAAGAATTTAGAATTTGTTGTTTTATCAAGATCTATTAGGCTTAGGTGTAGCAAACAACTTAAAATACACTATTAGATAGACATTACAAGCTCAGGTATAAAATTGTGAGCTGAATAAATGTGTTTCACTTTCCACCTCTTATATTTCTTTCCATAATTTCTTTCCACATTTTGTTTGTACCTTAGCAAAGTTGTGTGTTAGTTTTTATGTTTGTAATTACTATTGTTTTTAAGCTGCTCATGGTTATGTTGCATACAATTGGCAGCTATATAGATATTTTAAATAAATAAAACAAAAAAATATTAAAATTATTTTTTTAAAAAATACAGGCTGCACTGTATTCAGTCTCTTCTTCTTTCCAGGACAGTGTTTTGTACTGTATGATTTCAGTTTGCAGTTGGCACATTGATAGGAAAAAAGAGGGGCTGAAGGAATAAGCTGTTCCAGTCTTTTCAACGTAAAATATATTTTATCAATTAATGCAAATGTGGCCCACCTGCTGAGATTTTAGGTTACTGTACTATTTATCTCTTCTCTCTTCAAAAATCATAAGTTATGGCAGTTCTTCATATACAAAATTTCATTGGCTTTATCCCCAACAAATACATTTGAGAATGTAACTTTAAATATTGATTCAACACCAATCTTTACTGTCTTTGTGAGCATATCTCACACCAAAGTTTGAAAGATAGTACACAAAATGAAAAACAACCAGCATTTTGTTCTGCAACATCTACCCATGTTGCAGATCTGCTGAATACATGGAGAAGGAAGGAAGGAAGGAAGGAAGGAAGGAAGGAAGGAAGGAAGGAAGGAAGGAAGGAAGGAAGGAAGGAAGGAAGGAATCCTGTTAATTTTAATTCAACTGAAATTATTACATTGATTTGACAGGACTCCAGACAAAAATAAATTGGCCCTTTTAATATGTACTGCAGGCTGTAAAAATTGTTGAAGCATTCATTACATTACTAGGACATTTTTCCTCCAGTAGGAGGAATGCAATATTATAGAGTGCTTGACATAACTGTATTATTAATATATAACATAATATTGTTTTACTGCACTACCTTCCCTAATTCAGAATAGTTGGAACATTATCACGAAGAACAACTGAGTGCAATTTGAATGGGTTTTGGCCCCTTGTTCTCCCAAGATATGTTTTCTTCAGTCACCAAAATCACAAAAAGCCAAATGTTTCCCAACTTTTCTCCAGCATATGATTGAATGCAGAGTATTACACACATATATTATCTGCATCTACTTGACCACAGGTCCAGAGGATAGTTGCCTTGCTTTCAAGTCCCTCGGAGGGGAAAAAGGATACAGAAACAATCTTGTTTGTGGCAGAATCTGCACTCTGAAGATAAATTAATATAATAAAAGTCATACTCCATCACATGCAGATGAAACTGTCTATTTCACACATTATAAATATCTAGTTTGTTTTATCCTGGGAAATAAAAAAACGAAGGAAGGAAAGACGAAAACGAGCTTGCTCAGCTATCAATCACTTCATTTTTTTCCACTTGTGCTGTCACCTGTTATTCTTATAGGGCTTTATCTCTTGCTCTTTTATATCCTGTATGGCTGCTGGATTTAAAGCTTCCATTTTGTTGCTGTGTTTTAGTATTAGGCATCACTGTAGGCTGGATACGGTCACTTTTGTTTTCAGTTTTTTACATAATCTTTGAATTAGGAAGTCACTAAAGCGTAGATCATGCTGAACATAAACAGAAAAAAGAAGAATATGAAAAGATGCCTTGAAAGATGCATATCCCTTTTATTTTTATAAATTATTTTATACTATGAAGTTCTTTACCTGGGGAGCATGCTGCCACTGTATCTCTACAGCCAATATTTAAATTGCAATGGGCTCAACACTGCTAACAAGAAAATATGTGATACATTTTTCTTTACAATTTCCATTTTTTTCAAAAATCTGACACTAAGCCACTACATTCCTTACGCAACAGCTCTGAAAGTTGATCTCTGGAATTTTTGTCATCTCTGAATTTTTCACTGTCTCAGATAAATTTAGAATTTATATTTAAATATTGCTTTTTTGATTTCTCTTTTTTTCCACAGGGATAGAAGGAACAATAATTAATGAGAATTTTTTTAAAGAGTTTCAATGTAATTTTTGAAATATAATTATACTGTGGAGTCCATTAAAAATACCCTTAATTATAAAACACTGCTTTGTAGAACAATTCCAAATGAAACTTACTCAATGCTACAGCAGTAATTAAATGAAATAGGATTATTTTTACATATGGTGATTTGTTTTTATATTGTAGATGGTATCTAATTGTGCATTTACTTCTTCCATGGAGCTCAGG
>NW_015386079.1:414137-442582 GCF_001527695.2 Protobothrops mucrosquamatus | reverse complement strand
TCACTGGCAATGATGATGTTACCTAGTCAGGTAATAAAACATCTGGCAAATAAACAACTAAGGTCAGAGAACATCAAGGACTTCACAGTTTAACCCTCAGCTACATTTGTTCTCTTCTATTGTTCATGAGATATAAGGAATAATTGGAGGAAATTTCTGGTTTGGTTAGTATGTTTGTGTGCTATCAGATCCAACAGTAAGAAGCTATGACTAACTGAATGGTTGTCTAGTTTATATATGTCCTTTGAAAGTAGCTATAGTGTGATATTTCTCCATCCCTTTGAAATCTGTTAGAGACTTTACCATTCTACTAGCCTGAATTTGAATTTTTCCTTCCTGCATTGCCAAATGCCCTCCCAAATGCAGGACAGACAGTAATGTAATTTATTTTATTTATTTTGTTCTTTCTCCATTTATTACTGCTAATAAACAATTTGCATAGGTAAATTAATGACTGAACACTTAATGTATACAACGTATTTATTGTATGATTCCCATAAGTTATGTTGTTGATTTATCCACAATCTGGAATCATGCTCTCGAAATACAGCCAATATGTAAATATAAAGCATTATAAAATTAATATTGGCATATATACCAAATAATGCTCTTAAAATGAGATTGCACATCACTTAAATAGAGCAGCAATAATAGATAGCCTTAGTAGTAAAAGTGCCTTCTTAGAAATACAGTGCTAGTTTTTACAGTGCATTTTACGGAATCTGTTTTATTGGCTGAGGATGAGAAATGTGCTTCATTTGGAACAGTCTGCTGCTTCACATACAGACATTCACTAACTTGTTTGTGAACAAATATTGATGCCTGGTGCTAGGCAGCTCTCGTATTTGTAACTAGAAAAATAAAACGATCACTCTGATGTACAGCGTTATAAAGTTAATATAAAAACAGCATTCCCAAATCCTGGTTTTTTTCCAAGTTCCATATTTGTAAATTAATAATTACTTTTATTTATAGCAAAAAGACCTGAATATATGATATAAATTATCATCTTTTGAATGATCCGATTATTTTTCTTAATGAGATTTGGCAGGCAGGATCACATTATGGTGACTGATGGTTGTCAAAAAAAAAAAAAAAAACAGAGCAGAAAGAGGAGAGGGAATTTATGCCAAGGAATATTCAAAAACAGATGTAATCATTGTCCTTTGATTGTTATTAACCTAATGGTTA
This sequence comes from Protobothrops mucrosquamatus, assembly GCF_001527695.2. Taxonomy (NCBI): domain Eukaryota; kingdom Metazoa; phylum Chordata; class Lepidosauria; order Squamata; family Viperidae; genus Protobothrops; species Protobothrops mucrosquamatus. The sequence goes on along the minus strand of NW_015386079.1, from coordinate 441,391 downwards.
ACATTTGGGTAATGTTGTTAACAACCTGATGGCCCTTGAGCAGTGGTGGATTCAGATATGTGAACAACTAGTTCTCTGTGTGGATGCCGCTTCTGGAAGTCCATTCTGGGCCTGGGCAACAAAAAATTAGCTACCGGTTCTGCCGAAGTGGTGCAAACTGGCTGAATCCCACCACTGCCCTTGAGTTAGTAGAAGTTATTCCCCCTAGGACCCTTCAACAGATAGAATGGCAATGCAGCACACAGAGGGGAAAGACATTTTCTAAATGTTAGCAATTGCCTTTTAGAAGGAATGAGGCCATGCTTACCAGTACAAATAGTAGAAGAATGAGAGGAGATAGAAAGCTAGTTTACACCAGGCTTCCCTTTGACAATAAATCAAGGTATCTGCATTCATCACTGCAGGTGGATCATAGGCTAGTTCTGTGCTGTCTGCTGGACAATGAAAATACCTGAAAGAAAAGAGAACATAAGAAAATCTTCAATATTCTCATTAAAATCAAGCCACAAGAAGGTCTTTAATTGTGTATTATGTTCCCAAAGTCCTCTTCCTATTTCATTCTTGTCACAACCTCACAGACCTCTATGCAATTAGGCTAAAGTACAGGCAAGAATCTTTTCTATTTGTGCAAAGCTCTTTACAAAATTTAGAAAACTCTCTTCTCACAAGTTTCTAAGTCCAAAGGAGCGTCTACACCACAAGACCAGGCTCTATGCTATAGAAAATTAACTCCCTCTGGGGAAGCCTGTGAGGCCACAATAAGGGATAAGAATAAGGTCTCTTGCATGTCATAGAGTGTGTCTTCTTCTTTCTCTTCATACATGGACGAAGGAGCACTAGAATAGAATTATGAAGTTGCCTTATAATTATTTTATTTGTGTCTTGTGACCCAATTTCAATTCCTGACAACTGTATAAACAAGTCCATGCAGTTTTCTTGGAAACATTTTTTAAAGCAGTTTGCCATTGCATCATTCCTACAGCTGAAGAAGATTGTCTCAAAGTCACCTAGCCAGACAAGACTAGAACCTAATTTTCTCCATACCTAGTCTAGTACCTTAATGACTAAACCAAAATGGCTCTTTTGTTTTATGATATGCTAAACAAATTAGCTTCCTGGCCCATTACAGTCTATGCTGTAAGAGAGCCAGACAGTATCTTTTAGCCACTCCTGGTATCTTTAACTGTTTAACATATAAGTATAACATGGTCTTTGTCACCAAATCATGAGACCTTATCCTATTCTATGCATCGCTCACTACATCAGAAGACAAGGCTTTACATGCTGGATGTCCCCATGCCCTTGATGTCCCCATGTCAGGTAGAAAAATTAACACAATCTTACACTTCACAGCAGATACAGTTTTCTCTTCACAGTATCATCTCCATGTAAGGAAAGATATTTATTACATTTCTGCCTGTCTGACAGCTACTCACAACACAAAATCCTCTGCCAGGGAGGAGACAAATTTGTGAACACAAAGGAATCAAAATAGAGTTAGGTTTACCTCCAAAAATGATAGAAAAGCAGGGGAATATTCAAGCCCAGAGTTAACCATTCTTGAGCACACAGAAACATTATGCAGAAAAGGCTATGGATGGAATATTCTGGCAACACTAACTAAAGAGAAAGGAAACAAAGACAGAATTATAAGGTTAAAGATAAATTACATAAATAATTACCTTGCTAGAAGATCAGTTACATTTGCAAATCTTTTAGTCCATTACATCAATTTGTCTACATATATTTGAAGAGTCATTGTATAGTATTGTGATTCTGAACAACATAAATCCTGAATCCAAGCTACATCTATCCTGCTCTCTATAGGTCATCCTCAACTTATGACCATTCATTCAGCAATCATCCAAAGTTATGACAGCGCTGAATGAATGATGGTTACAACCGGCCATCCCAGTACTCCCGTATCACATGATCGCAATCTGGGCGCTTGGCAACTGGCTTACACTTACGACTGGTTGCAGCAACCCACAATCACATGATTGCTGTTTGCAACCTTTCATGCTAGCTTCCTGATAAACTCAATGGGGAAGTTGCCAGGGACAGATGCAAGTCACTGAGGAAAGTCTTCCCCATCCACACAACCAAGCTCCTCTGCACTTGCACCAGCTACTTGCACACCCCTGCATACTCTCCCCAAGTCTCATACACACCATTCATGCACCCGCCACACCCTCCCTGAGCCTCCCTTCCTCTCATTCTCACACATTCTCCCTGAATTTTGCCATGCCTTCATCTCTTCATGTTACTCCTTCTCCCTTCTGGCAACAGCCAGCCCAAGTCTAGCTGCATTCACCCTTCACCACTCTAGCCACTTCTGCACCCCCACATGCTCTCCCCCAGCTAGCAGCAGTCAGTTACTTGAATGTTGGCCTGCTTGTGAGCCACCTATGACTTGCTACTTCTGCTGGCTTCCCCAATGACTTTGGCTGTGAAAAGCTGGCAGGAATTGAGAAGAGGTCCTCACCTAACAACCACTGCAATTCAGTTAATGACAGCAATTGAGACTGCAGTTACTTAGCCATTGCTAAGGGATGTAGCTGTACTTTATGACCACATTGATTAGTGATGGAAATTTTGGTCCCAATTGCCATTGTAACTATATATATTTAAGCCTGTATTAAGCTTACCTGTATTTGACTACCTGTATATAAGCTAGGGATTTTTTCACTATTTAGAAAAACATTAAAAATGCTTAATTTTGTCTCTGTTTTGTGTGGGAATATAAGTAAGAAACTTACAATTTGTGATAAAAATGACTTGATATCTGGAGGATAATCAACACTAACTCTCTTAGTAAAAATTAATCCTTTTTGAGCTTTTAAAAATGAGAACCAAAACTCATAAAGATGATTATACCTGCATCATAAGTTCATCAGTTACATATCTGGCCTATTCACAGAACAGATACAAGTTGAGGAATTAGTATCAAGACCTGAAGAATTTTGAATATATTCACAGCTTAATTTTTGGCAACAGATGAGCAACAGTGAAGAGAAAATTGGTTGCAAGCATCGTAAACTGTACAGTATAGTGCTAGAGAAGCATAGCATCACCAAGTTAAAAGGGACTATTTAGACTACATCCTATTCAGAACAAGAACTCAGATTTGAAAATGGCTGTTCAGCCTCTGCTTCACTGCATCCAGTAATAGGGAGCTAAGGGTCTCCTGTGACTCTCTACTCTTATACCTCCCTTTTTGCTGCTCAGCCAACTGTCCAACCGCAGCAGAGAAAGCGTTCTGTTGAAGCCACAAGGTAAAAAACTTTGAGACAGAAATTCCCACCACTTCTTCACCCTTCCCTTTTCCCATTAAGAAAGATAGAGCAAGGAATGTGTTTGGGAACCAACAATTTGAGGTTGCTGTTTGTGAAAGGTACCCTTCTCTGAAGAAGTCCTTAGCCTGGTTTGTTTGGAGAGAGACAGTTGTTCTCTGATTCTGATTGCTGGCATGAATCTCAATTTTGCCTCCTAACTTATTCCATGGTTCTGAATTCTTCTCTTCTCTCTCTTCTCTCTCAGATTTTGCACCTCCTAGGCACTGGCAGTAGGTCCAGCCTGATCCCATATCTTGTTCATTTGAAATATGTTTCTATAGCTTGCTATATCTGCAGCATTTGTTATGTTTGGGACAGAAGTGTTTACTATAAAGAAAATTGGGTCATCTGCCAAACACAACCCAGTAGTGATGCCTGCATAAACAGTGTGTGACTTCACTTGACCCACCTGGCAGCACAGCAGGTAGCAAGCTTTGCGATCTCTCAACAGGTGGCCTGCCAGCAGTATGTTCTGTGAATCAGACACAAATAGAAGATTTTCTTTTTTCTTCCAGGGGACCTACCAAAATCTGAGCCTTAGCTCTAGCTTAAATGTAATATTTTATGACATATCTATATTTAAACAGATCCTTGAAAACAAGTAGCAAGTAGGGAAAACGTATGTGCATTACACAGAAACATGACCTATGATAGTAAAAATATTTTTGGCCTTAAGTCAAGTGGCTTTCTATACCAAGCTTAAGAAGTCTACTGAAAAATTTATGAAAAGTTCCTGGTGTTCTTTCTTTTATTTCTGGTTAATTTCATTTGTCAGATGCCTAAAATTTTATACAGGTCATGATAAAGATGACAAAGAGGGAGAGATGGTATGGAGTTAACAGAATAGCAAGGAAACCCAAGCACTAATTGTTATAAATATATATAAAGGCTTAAAAGCCAGATGAAATAGCTACTGAAGCAAACCAAAAAGCAAGTGATCCTGCTTGCATCTGTTGGCATGAGAATGATTTGGCAGTCTCATTTTTCCTCCATCCAGAGTCAGTCTTCTGAGTTGATTCAAGAGATCTTCAATTCAGCCTAATGATTTTTAGATTATAGTAAAATATTGGATTATTTTACTTATTACATTTATATTTTACTTTTTCCTCAATTCTCAAAGTTGCATCCTGAACACTTTCTAATTTTATCCTTCCAACAATCGGGGAGAGATAATGGCTACAAACACACATTATGCAACGTGAACAACATAAACAGCGGAACAGCCACAAACTAGGACCTCTTTGGTTAGAATCCAACAATCTTACCAATACATTGAGTACAATTCCCATAGTTCCCAGAGACACTCCATTTTAGATTGTAATTTGTTGCAAAGCTATACCAGCTTCATTTTTTTTTCTTTCTGATATTTTTAACCACAATGAAAACTTTCTGAAAATTCAAAAGTTTGCCATGCCCCTTACAAAACTTTGGTAAATGTAATGAAAATATTACCTGTTCAGTCTGTAAACCTGGAGGCAAAGTTTATAGACTATTGTATAATTCTAGGACTGTTTCCCAAAACCATTAATAAAATTACCATCCAGTTTTAATCTTGTCCTGTATACTGTAACTGGCTTGTATGGCTTGCTACACTTTGCAGTCCTAAGTCTGGGTTGCAGAAACCAAGCATCAACTGGGATCTCTCTGACTCTTTGCTGTCACCGTATAATTCTCTGGATTTTTGCAATATGGTACCCCTAGTTACAAAAATTCAGTCTACAATTTCCTTTTAAACTGATACAAATAATGGTCCTTAGAATATTTTTTTTAAATAATATGTCTCTGGGTTTTTTTTGTTTCTTTTCATGCCTAATTACGGTATATAATTTACCTAGTTACCCTTTAAAATGCGCTTAATTTTTCAAATCTTGTTTACTAATTTTGCAACTCAGCATGCTGGAAATATTAGTTGAAAAGAGATGGGGGAATCTCTTGAATGACCAATTGCTGCTTCATGAGATAATCATATCAGGTGTTCAGTACTGAAATGGTTTTTGATTACAATTCTATTCTGCCATTTTCTGAAAGCCTTCGATAAAACTGAATTTTAAATAAAGCATTATACTAAAAGACATTCCTGTCTTGCAATCATTTAGACACTGCTAAACAATTGGTGTAGTGTTTACATCAGTGTAGTGGTTAAGGCAGCAAGCTAGAAGGGAGTCAATGAGTTCTAGTCCCACTTTAGGCAGAAAGCAAGTGGGTGACCTTGGGCGAGTCATTTTTCTCACCCCTAAACCACTTCTGAAAAACCCTGCCAAGAAAACTTCAGGCAGTCTCTGAGAATCAGACACAGCTGAATGGAAGAAGAAAAAAAAACATTCTTAGCTTAAATTGTTTTAAAGTTGAGTAGCTTAGTTTGATAAACTTTTACCATTTAATAATAATTCTTTATTATTTAATTCATTAATATTTTATCTTTAAAGTAATTAGTTTGTCATGTGTCTGAGTAACGAAACACTTAAAAGGACTTTCAGGCATGTTTTCTCCTAAAAGCATTTATTAATGTTAAAGCCACATCAGCACAGCATGGTGGAATGCTTAGGACTGGTTCCTTTTCCGCTATGCATGTAATTCTAAACATTTCCCTCCCACCCTTTTTTGGGGTCATGGTTCACATCTTCCAATCAACTAGGAAGATGTGATTTACATCCGGTTTCTTTTCCCCTTCTGCCTGGTTTAACTATAAAAATGCCAGACAGCTCTGCATATTGTCAAAGCAAGAATATACAGTATTTGCAGCGTTGACATAGTTATTAAGTTAATAATTATTTAATAATTCTCTTCTGGTGGTACTTTTTAATAAATTTGTGGTCATAATTAATTTTTTTGCTGAAAAAGTGGTAGTTATGCTGTAAATCAATGCTGAAAAGCAATGTTCAATTGTTATAAATGTTTGCCAATGTTTGGAACTCATGAAACTATTCATTGGTTTATGACCTGTAAAAACAGAACATACTGGAGATGCTCTCGCCAAAAAGAAAAATAGAAAGACAAAGTACAATGCTTTAATCATGGTGTCAGGCTAAAACTATTAATAACACTTACAAAGCAGTTAAGTTTGACGTATATAGACACCTAAACATTAAAAATCTGATTTCCTTGTACTTTTGTGTTAACCTAATATTTTGACACTTAGGATGCACCTGACATCCATCATTTTTTTTCAATTTTGATACATAATTGAACTAATGTCCATAGAAAGCAAAATGTTCCTAAGCATTTATACATCTAGTAGGCACCTGTACTTGATTTGATCTGACTAGAAAACCAGAAACTTATGGTTTTATTTACTACTGAAAACTGTAAGAAAACTAAGAGAAAAAGTTTCTTCAGTCCTGAGAAAAGAACAGGAGAAAGAATTTAAAAAAAAACAAAACAAAACACCTCCACCTTTGTTTAGCATTAAATGGGGAGAGAAAAACTTAAACAGACCTTCAAGATCTTATTCTACTCTACAAAAATAAAGAGCATTGCTGGAATCTCTGCCATGCCTGTTTCTTCAGCTTGCCCTTATCTTGAAGGGCTGACACCAGCAAACACCAACACCATGCTACAGTAACTCAGCCTATAGATGGTGGGCAGAATATACGTTATCTTTGCAGGTTAAGCCTTGTCATTAAAGTTATTTTGAAGATTGATATGTGATTAAGTTTACTTGATGTGAAAAGTTTAATAGACAAAAAGCAAACACTTCCCTTCAGACCGTACATGGAGGATGATATACTTTCCTTAGCTTTTGGGGGGAGGCTGGCATTTTTATTTTTATTTTCCCCACTCACTTATAATAAAAGTACAGAAGGACAAAAGCTGTAAGGAACAACATTTAACTCTTTATCTCTTTTTGGAAAGCTCAAAAGAGCTGGAAAGCTCTGGGGAGATTTGTGTTCTACTATTATTTATTCTACATTAAAGGCAAGGAAGAAAAAAGGAAGAATTACTTCACCCCTTTGTAGCCCTCAGCCCCAACTTTACAGATCAGAAAGGAATCCTTGTTTTTTAGAGCAAGGAAAGAACTGAATTTCAGTTCCTCTAGCTGCAGCTCAAGGGCTGTTAGCCTGGGTTCACTGAGAAATATCAGCTCTGAAGGAACACCTCTGTGAGGATAACAGCCAATTACCCTATTTAACAGCTATTAAGTGTTGTTAATTGCAAGCTATAGAGCACAAGCAGGATGGTTTAGAGAAAACAAGGGGAAGCAAGAGGACAGGATGATACAAGCATGGAGAAGCATTTTCAGACGTGTGCAATGAATTGGAATAAGCTTCCAGCTGGGATGCACATATGGTGGCAGCTTCCTCCCAATGTAGTAGATCTTAAAATGCTGCAGAATACTTCTACAAGAAATAATAGAATAAAATACTAATCTACCCATTTCTATTTATTATTGGCAAAAATCTGGGATAACCAACAGAATAGGCACGTTTCATAACATATATCATAAGCATTAAGAACATTATTTTCCCAAAGTTACTGACAATATTTTCGAATTTGTATAGGCCCAAATTTTACTGGAGCCTTTGTCATACCGTGCTGTTGCAAATAAGTTCTGCATGGACAAATCACAAAGGCATTAGCTACTTCTGAATATGGGGTAAGTTGCCGCAATGGTAATTCAGCAATGCCCCATTACCAAAAAAGACTTCTTGTCTTCTAGGCAGAGCTTAATATCTTGAAAGTGACATTTACATCTAAGATTCTTAATTATTTTCTACATCACAGATCCATTCCCAGGAACCCTTTAAACATTAATACAAATAATTTCTTTAAAATCTATTCAAATTGTATTGAACACACAGAAAACCTGATGTCTGTGACAAGAGGTGAGATAGTTTCTTAGGCCAGATTAGATCAATGCCTTTCCTAAGAAGTGCTGCAAAGCCTTGTTAGAACTGCTTTGGGTTGCTTGGACTAAGCAGCTTAATACTGTGAACAATGATTATAAAACATAACTAATTTTCCTCAATATATTTAACAGAAAATGTTAGTGAATTTCATGTATTAGGGAATGTGGGAAGTCAGCCCCCCCCCCCCCAGAGAAAGAAATATTTTTGGAAATATTTAAAAGGCAGAATATATTTCCCTAAAGGATTTTAAAGGCAGAAACCAACACACACACACACGTCTCTCTGTCCCAAACAGAAGCCAAGTTTGCAAAATGCAGAAAGACTAGAGTCAGGAAACTGGGATTAGGAAGAAAGATCCCTAGAATCAACACCAAAAATCTAAGAGTCATCAGCCCCAGCCCCAGGGAAGTAGGATATGACCCTTGGGACATAATAGGATTAACCCACCACCATCAGAATACCAGAAAGGCACACTCAGACTCAGGTCAAAGTTCATGCCAGAGGAACAACTCCAAACAAAAGGCTCCAGAAGGTATAAAAACCCACTCCCTACATGTGCTCACTCTCTCTTTCTTCCAGAGCCATCTTTCTGTCTGGCTCTCCTCTTCAATAAACTGCAACCTTCTTTCTGAAGCAGTTGTCATGTTGTTTATCCCCGGATTGGACTGAACCACGAAGAAGACTTTTCCTTCAACAGGAAAATCATACATTGTACAATTAAAAGCATTTTTAAATGTCATTGAATTAAGCAGAAACTTCTGATATGTGAAATTGATATAGGCCAGATGGATATATGAGCTGTATATTCACTTCCTAATTATATAATATATATCAGCTGGAACAAAAAATTAAACTAACATTAATGGAAAAAACTATCATAAGACATAATAATGGATGAAGAAATGCTGCATAGTCAAGAATAAATCAGAAAAGTCTTCATTTACAATCCAGAAATGTTATCCATCCATCCATCCATCCATCGAAAAGCCAATATTTTAATGAAAAAAAGTCCATGTAGATGTACTCTAGGTTTAAACAATCACAAGTGGTAATATCCAACAATAGTAATACAATATAGTGTATAAAATACATAGTGTGACTATGTGTTCCTTCTTTGCATCTTTCTATAAAACTGGAGACTACGACAAGCATCACTTTAAGCTCTTCAAGGAAATGCAAAAAAGATATCTAACAACTTGAAGAGAGGGGGAAATATCATTAGCACAGAATGTAGAGTCCAAAGTCTCTTCTCTGAATTTGCCATGTTCAATGATCATGGCTAACTGAGAATGAAAGGACCGCAGTTCTTCACATCTGAAGGTACCATGTTGGAGACAGAATTTAACTTCCCTGAAAATACCTTTAATACTTTGTTTAATGAGCCAGTCTATAGTAGCTTTTCTAATCTATTATACTTGCAAATGATTGTTTAACCTCTTTATTTGTGCATAAAATCAATCACATTGTTTGAGAAAATAAGGCTTTCATTAATGGGCTTTTTCTTTGGAAGGGCAGAGGATACAAATAGCTTCTGGTAGTAAACATTCATATTATTACTCTATTGGTGATTATCAACTTATTTCCTCTATCTCTTGCCAGTAACTCACATTAAGTCTAATCAGCTGTTTGGTATTAGTTTTTTGTTCATTTATTTAGATATTCTCTCATTTCTGTCAGCTAGCTATTATGCTTCATTCAGAGATCTTTAAGAGAAGAAGACTCAGAGTATAGTCTTAAATTCCAGGTAGGAATATATAGAAAATAGTCATCATTTATGTAATTTGAGCCCAGAGCTTTAAAGATTAATTAAACAGTAAGGTATCAATAAAATATTTGAATATTGAGCTTTAAAATGAATTTACTAAGGTATTCAAATATTGTGATATTTCTATACATACAAGGATCAGAATTGTGCAAACCATGTGACAGTCTATGGAAATGAATATTTATTAATTAAAAAAAACATTTATACACCTGCTCATCTTTCAACCAACTCTGGGTGGCTCCCAATCAAAAATTAAAACAACATATAAAATATTAAAACTATAAAACTAAATAAATTAAAGCATTAAAATATGAAAAACAACAAAGACCTTGTGCCAGGTCAGTCTTCTAATGTGCAGTTATCCAATCTTATCTCTTGGGGAGAAAGCCAAGTCTTCAAAGCTTTATGGAAGGCTAAGAGAATAGAGTGTTCCCCAGGGCTAGACTTGCTAAAATTGGACTTGAAGACACAACACAGGAAAAATATTGATGCTTTTGAACTGTGGTATTGGAGAAGACTCCTGTGAAAACTATGGACAGCCAAGAAAACAAACAAATGGTTCATTGAACAAATCAACCTAGAGTGCTCATATGAGGCACAAGCATCCAGTCTGTATGCATTATGCAAAGACTTAGCTCTCTGGAGATGGTTTTAATCACGGGAAAGGTGGAAGGAAAGAGAAGATGACCACTGGCCAGCTGGATAGTCACAGTAGCAATATGTGTACTGTTAGAAGACTGAAAGGACCACGTTCAGCATGTAAAAAATCTATTTATGTGGTCATTAAGAGTTGACAATTACTTGAGTCGCTGGAGAAAGTCAGGTGACATAAATTATTATTATTGGCATATAATCAAAAAACCTCTAAGAACCTAAAAACAGAAGATAAGTAAGTTGGCCAAAGAAGTTGATAACCTGCTCCTGTTACCTCACTATTTTGAACCTAGTTTACAGACTGTTTTTAAGTGTAACAATCAAATTGGGAGCACAAAGCACAGATAATTGTAGCAAAACTACTATCTCAGTCCATAGCTAAGGCTCAATAGTTCTAAAGCTCTGGGCAGTCCCTCACAATCTCATTCATCAGCCTTAGTTGATAAAAGATGCTCTGTGCAATTGTACTTCCACTGCTGAATCCAAGAATGTTGCTAAACTACATATCTGAACTACATTTGGAGAGGGTAGAAAATGCTTTCAGGTAAGACTGAAATTCTTCTTAATAAAACTCCATATTACCTATTTTAAATCTTGGCAGGGTTCACATATGGTAAAAATTATGAGTTTGCTCATTCTGGTTTGTTAACTATGCCATTTGTATATCATGGTAGATTATAATGATATGATTCATACATCATAATAAAGGGTTCACGTAATCTGCTAAACTTCGTGTCTCTTGCTAAACTCCGTGTCTCTTGCAGCTTTATTGGAAAGTTTCTCAAGTGCCTTGATAAGGCCACACTTGGAATACTGCATCCAGTTTTGGTCACCACGATGTAAAAAAGATGTTGAGACTCTGGAAAGAGTACAGAGAAGAGCAACAAAGATGATTAGGGGACTGGAGGCTAAAACATATAAGGAACGGTTGCTGGAATTGGGTATGTCTAGTTTAACAAAGAGAAGGACGAGGGGGGACATGATAGCAGCGTTCCAATATCTCAGGGGCTGCCACAAAGAAGAGGGAGTCAAGCTATTTTCCAAAGCACCTGAAGGCAGGACAAGGAGCAACGGGTGGAAGTTAACCAAAGAGAGAAGCAACCTAGAACTAAGGAGAAACTTCCTGACAGTTAGAACAATTAACCAGTGGAACAACCTGCCTCCAGAAGCGGTGAATGCACCAACACTGGAAGTTTTTAAAAAGAAACTGGACAGCCATTTGTCCAAAATGGTATAGGGTTTCCTGCCTGAGCAGGGGGTTGGACTAGATGACCTCCAAGGTCCCTTCCAACTTTATCATTACTATTATTATTATTATTATTATTATTATTATTATTTGTCAAGATAAAAGAAATTCCCATAATCTACCAAACATAATTTGGAAAATAAATGCTACTTCTAACACTGGAATTAATGCTTGTCCTAAAGAAAGTAAGAAAAGCATACAGTACAGCTTTTCACAGGGGAATTGTTATTGCTGAAACATCTAAAAGCAAAGCCTCTCAAGAAGGAACTGTTTCTCTTTCTTCACTGCCACCATCCATTTAACTAAGGGGGAAGGGGAAGAAACCTGTTCTAATGACTCACCCAATAGAGGCAGCAAAGTATTCCATTTCTTCTCTGACAAGCTGCAGGACATTTTTCCCCAAATAGGCTGAAAATACATTATTCATGCAGGAGGGAAGGATTTCCAATAACCAGCAAAGAGTGAACTGCTTGAAATTGAATTTTCAATGTGAATAAACTTTGGGCAAGCTATGGAACAAAATCAAAATCTTGGTGGAACCTAAGTAGTATTTAGAGTTCAAATGCAAAGAGCACAGAACTGTATATAATCTGGAAGCATTTAAAATAATATAAAGTTCATCCCAACTGATGATCAATCAGACCCAGTTGCAGCTTACTATAGAGATTGTTTAATAGTAGAAGCAAATACTAGTATTTGTTTTCACGCATCAGTTTCCAAGATGGTCTTTTCATTTAAACAGAAAATGATTGTTAGCTTTCCTGATGAGAAAAATGGTCTTGAATAGTATATAACCATATACCTTGACTCAAAAATAAGTACTACTTGATTATTCCAACAAAATTCTATTTTTTTATTTAATACTGTTTGGCTGTCTTTAATACCATTTCTTCAATTCATCCATATTAGGAGAAATGATGATATATAATACACAATAATTTTCTTTATAATTATATTATTCAAGCTTATTCTCTCTGTTCCATATTACTCTTTTGATAAGAATTATTTAAATACTAGCAACAAAAAAATTAGGAAAATAGCCACAGATAACACACAAGTATATTTCTGAAGAATGATGAAATAAGTTAATTTTATAAAACTGAGCACACATATCAAATTTTATAAGTAACATCGCCAACTTCTGTTGTTTACTGAACATTTGTTGTTTTCCCAAAGCAGCATTAAAAAAATAATAAACACCTTTCAAACTCACTTTTTAAAAACATTTCTGCTGGTCCTCTAGCTGTAAAGTAAAAAGAGAAAAAGCTTACTGTGAATGTTCTCAAGCTATTTCTAGGGCAAGTGAATCCAAGCAACAACATGTGCACTCAGAAAGGGAGGAGGGATTATGAATAGGGAGAAAAGAAATATTTTCTGGGCCATCATTAGTAAAGAGTCTTGCTATTAGGATTTGGGTCTCACACCTGGATCTGCAATGCTCCAGGGAGATGGTCTATTTAATACTTCATCTAGGACCTTTCTTTCTTGCCTCCCGCTCCCCTTCCTTTTTTAAAAAAAAATAGAAAGTTATCTATCACAAACTGTAGCACCAGAATAGTCTCAATATTATTCTGAATATTATGGGACATTTGATAAAAGAACCAGATGAATATCTGATGATATTCAACTACACCGGACTGATTTTAATGCTGCTGCTGCTGCTGCTGCTGCTGTTGTTGTTGTTGTTGTGGAAATGCGCATTAAAGTCTGAATTTATGACTCAATGGTCTATAAAATAACTGGGACAAATATGCTGAAGAACCTGCTCAAAGATTCTCTTTGAAGGTTCTTCCCCAATAGGGAAAGGGGTGGGTTTTTTTAAATGTCTTCCCTTTAGTGTAGTAGCTATCTTCTTAAAAAGGTGTTTATATTTCTGAAGAAAAGTCCCTTGCTACTAGTTTCCCGCTCAGAACCTGAATTCTGGCAGATTAGAAATTACTACACTATTCTCATGACTAAATTGCTCTTGTCTATCACTGATTAAACCTTCAGCTACAGTCAATCTCTTATAAATCAAATTATTCCTGTTTAATTATTACTCCATGATACAAATGGAAGAGCAGCACGCAATATCTATATGGTCTATTCTAGAATCCATGGGTTTACAAAAAGAATCAGAAACACATGTTAAATAGTCTTGCTTTGCTGGAGCAAACTGATATAGCTTTTCCAGTATTACTGGAATTTAGGGAGAAAGTATTTCTGAAGTTCAAGTCAACATTGTCGTAAAAGTTCTAGAAGATTTTCAGGGAGGCTGGATGAGTTGTTCATGGGGACTCACACCTTTCTGTCCAAGAACAGCCTTGAAAAATACATTGTTATGAAATTGCACTGCAACCAATGGATATATTCTTCCAGGATATTGGCCAGTTGGAATAGGTAGCTATGCCACTGCTTTGTTCAGCAGCATATCTTATTGGAGTGGATGGCAAACAAAACAGAAAATAAAGCAAGTTTTTTAAAATTTAAGATTAAAAGGTATTAGAATTTTGTCCCACCTGATTCACTAAACACTTTACTCAATCAATCAAAATTTGTCTTTAACTGGCATAAGGTATATTTCATTTCTTGTCACAGGAAAAAAATAACTTCTATATAACAAAGTTTCTTCAATGTTCATGTCCTTTTTCACTCAGAATTGTTACAAGACTTGCATAATTAACCATAAAGGACTTTTAATTTGAAAATGAGCACATATTTTCCTTTGCTGCAAAAACAAATGTTGTATCCATGCATTATTTGATAGGAGTTTTAAGCTATTAAAGTATAAATTGAGCAAACACTTGAAAGATCATTGCAGTTTTTGTAAGTACTACTTATTAATTAACCTTTGCCTCTTGGATCAGATTTTTGGTACTAGCTCCTGTTGGAGAAGGCTTCAATAGGTTTTCTTCTTATCACAAAAGGCAGAATCTCCACTGTCTTAGAAGGAAGGCTCAAATATGAAAAGAGGACAGACTGAAAACCTGAGTCTCATATTTGGACTATGATGAAAGCAGGCAAACGTCACACACTCCATCTCTCTTACTCAACACTGTCAATTGAAAAGTCCTATAGAGAGTATTTTTTTTTCTATTCTCATTATGTCTTTTGTCAGAATTTATCATACTAACAATTTCTCCTATGCTGTGGTAAGTAAAATTGTCAAAATACATCTTTCTACTGCCACAGTTTCAAATTTTCTTACTTGCTACTAGCTGACAATTCAAGATTTATATCAAAATGATGCCAGAAGAAAACCAAACGAACTCAGCCATGTATGCCTAGCATCGTCTTTAAATTTGGCCTTTGTTTCATCTTTAAAAGTGCCTCTCCACACAGAGCAGGGGAAAATATGGAGATAATTGTGTCATCTTGGATTTGGGAGTAAGGAATCACATGCAGCCAATGCATGATCAAGTGGACCCTGCTTATTTGTAGTTTCAAAAGCTTTTGACAAAGTTTCTTACTAAAAAAAAATGTAAAAAAAAAGCTTGACAGTCATGAGTAAATATCTCTTCACTCCTTAACCAAGCATTACTGTAATTGGTTAAAGAACAGATAGAAGGGAATGAAAATAATACACCATTCTTGCAAAACAGATTTAAAGCATGAAGCTTTTTGCATAGGCATCTGTACAAATGCTTTTTAACTTGTTCATAAATAATCTAGAATTTTTGTTAAGTTTGTAAAAACTATGCAACGGCCTTTCAGGACTTTGCTCAATTCAAACTTTAATAGCTTAATAGCCTCCTATGAAATCATGCACAAATAGCAAAATTTGTTGTTGCAGCAAAGTAAGTTTGCTAACAGGAAAAGAGACCCTCATCTTAACCCCACTCACTGTGGCATGGTAGTGGAGCAGCCTTTCAATAGTCAGATATGTGATTCTCCTAAGCAGCTATTGCATAGCTGAGCAAATGAAGAAGAGGTTTCCCAGAAGCAGGGACAAATCTCCTAATCCCTATGTAGTAAACAAAAAACAACATACTTCTAGGAGAAAGTAGAGAATCATCCAGAAATTAATAGAGTGTTACACAAATGCTCTAGGGAACCATGGAGATGACCTTGGAGAAAGCAGCCAGAAGCCTTAGGAAAACATCAGGAGCTGAGGAATCGTGCATTAAGCCCAGGCAGGTGGGAGAGAATGAGAAAAGGACTCAGTTATCCCCACAACTCCCTGCTATAAAAGGAAGCCCAGGAAAAACACAGGCAGGCTTGCAAGATTCTGCTACAGGTAGTTTGCAAAACCGTTCATTTAATGATAGTTCAAAGTTATGACAGCCTCAGAAAAAGAAATTTACAACCTGTAGTTATGACCCTCTCCCTCCCTCTGTCTCTCTGTCTCTCTCTGTCTCTCTTACACACACATACACACACAATCACTATGGTCACCTGGTCACCTGATCGCAATTCGGGTGCTTGGCAACCAGTTTGCATTACAACTGATGCAGCATTCTGCAGTCATGTGATCATTATTTGCCATCTTTGCCAATTTTCAGCAAAAACAGCAAAAATGCCCATTAAGGAAGCTATTTTTATTTAATGACTGACATAAAAATTGTCATAAATTTGGGTCCAACTCAACTTATAACCACAATGACTTTGGGTCCCAATTGTGGTCATAAGTCGAGGACTACCTGTACCGCAGCCTATGATCTCAAATAAACCAGCTCTTCAACAATTCTCCAAAAAAGGAGAGGACTTGAGATCACCCACAAGTGCTCCAAACATTTGCTTCTCATAAGAAGACTGCAAGGTAGCACCTCTGGTGGGTTTAGAGCTCTGGGAAATAAGGGAATACCCACCTTGCTCAAATCACAGTCAATGCCTTTAAGACAGTGATGACGAACCTTTTAGAGACCGAGTGCCCAAACCACAACCCCAAACCCATTTATTTATCGCAAAGTGCCAGGGCTGCATCAGCATTGTGGTGCCCTCGGGGGAGGAGCAGGGAGGCACCTCTGAGTGCCGCCTCTGGCATGCAAAAACTGGGGGCGCAAAAATGGGCCACCGTGCTGCAAGGTGCAAAAACGGCCGCCGCCGCACTGCAGGTGCAGATACAAGGCGCTGCATCACGCAAGAACGGGACAGGGCTAGTGAGTATCACGCAGGCACTAGCCCTGCCCCATTTGTAGTGCAAAATGCTTCCCCTCCCTTTTGTTTCAGTCCAACAATGGTTGGTGAGCTCTGCTCTACCACCTCTATTCGAGCTTGCTAGTCGGCCGCTTCACCTACTTTGTGCTGGGTGGGCTCCTGCTCCAGGCGGTGGTGGCGGCCTGATGGACCTGCTGCTGGCGGTGGTGCACATGCCAACAGAGAGGGCTCTGAGTGCCGCCTCTGGCATGCGTGCCATAGGTTCGCCACCACTGCCTTAAGAGAACACTAAGTTCACTTATTTCTTTTCTAATCACTTTTGGAAATTGCTTGTTAATTGCTTTTCAGCTATTACAAACCTTTGAATCAACACATTTTATAACAGAAGTCCCAACCTCCGGGCTGTGGCCCACTACCAGGTATGGACCATTCGGAACCAGGCCACAGAAGCAGCAGGCAAGTATGCATGCCCATGCATCTACATTTGCACGAGCAACATGCGAGTGTGCAAGGATCCATTTGTGCAAGTGTGTGAGTGACAAGTGTGCAAGCCCACCACTCGAGCAAATGGAGCTGCACATGCACATGCACTCACCAGATACTCGTGCGGAACCGGTCCCACTCCCTCCCCACCACCAATCCTCAAAGTCAGAAAGGTTGGGGCCTGTTGTTTTATAGCACCACGTGAGTTTTATACATTGGTTAGCAAAAGAAATTTTAAAGTTTAAGCGCTTAAAAATGTTTTGGGGAATAAACAGCAAAAGAATGTTTAAAAGTTAGTTTTAGAAAGTTATAAATGAACTAAGGGTCCACATAAATTTAAAGTAAGATTTTAGAATTAATTACCGTGTTTCCCCAAAAGCCCTAGCTTGATTTTGGGGGGTGGACCTAATATAAGCCCTACCTCACATAAAAGCCCTAGTTTTGGGGCAAGGCATACGCCTAAAAATCAAGCTAGGGCGGGGGTAGAGAGGTGGAGGTTACCATTGCAGCCAGGTCTCCCATGGATCAATACTTGCCTTGCCGAAAAGAGCAGCTTCATTCTTCAGCTGAGAATGGAACTTGGCCTGCATTTCGCAGTCAGAGGCCTTTCCAGAAGCCTGTGTAGCCGAGAACCGAGCTATGGATTGAATACAGAACTCGGTTCTCAGCTACAGATGCCTTCCGGAAAAGTCTCTGACTGCAAAATGCAGGCTGAGCTCCATTCTCAGCTGCAGAATGAAGCTGCTCCTTCAGCCGCAGAAGAAGTGGGCCGGCTGGATGGAGCTGTCGATGTCGCTGCTGTGAGGTGAGTGGAAAAGACACACACACACACATACACACTCCTGAAAATAAGACCTGGTACCTCTTTTGGAGGCAAAAAAAAAAAAAAAAAAGACCGGGTCTTATTTTCAGGGAAACATGGTATATATATTACACAATCTTTCTCATGAGAAATGGTTGTAGAAAACCCAATATCAAGCACCAGAGAAATCAGGAGTTCCAGATAGTTCAAATGGATATAAAGATTTATTGGAAGCTTAAGCTCTCTACAAGAATCTGAACTACTAACAGTCAAAGCAATTTGGTGGTAGATAAGGAATTCAAGGTGGGCTGGACTGAGATCTCTTGTGGACTCGAAGGGGCTCATGACTGATGATGTGTTTGACCCCTCCTTCAGGCTCAGCCTGATCATCTCCTACACCCAAGCAGGAACATTGCACAGTGTTATGTTGCAAAATCTATTTTTAGAACAGAACGATTAATCAAAGCAGAACTATCATTGCTCAGAGTCATTGCTCATGTTTATAAAAGCAGACAGTTTTTTTATAAAAGGGTTAAAATATATTGACTATAGACTAAAAAGTTATTTTTATTAACAGTTGTTATCCTTCAGTAATTAAATGCTGATGAGAACTTCAGATAATTTATTAAACACCAGTCCACACAACCACTGTTTTCCATAGAAAAGATAGAAAGCCTCTGCCTTTTGGTTAGCTGTGGGTAAAACAGGTTAAGTCAGGATTTTAATTTTAATTTTGGATATTTCACATATTTTCAGTTTTGTTTGTAAATGTGTTAGTTTCTTGCAGAGTGTCAAACATAGCTGGTTTCATGGATAAATAAGTCCCAATCCCAAATATATTTAAAACTAATAAGATGCATTAAATTCTATAGGTGTTGGTTTCTGAATAAGCATGCTCACCTGGACATAATGAATTAAAGAAACCCTTGAACCCCTTAGCAAGCATTAGCAATACAAATAGTGAGATTGGATTTCACAAGTGAAAAAAGAGAATATTTGTAGCTCAGGTTGAAATGAGAGGTCCTTGGTTCTCTCTGAACCTGGTTGTTAGCTTGTATAAAAAGGAAATAGAGCATCTATACAACATTTTCCAACAAAATTAATATCCACACAACTTTGTCAAAAAGGACCCGATCACTCAATCCAGAATTGTACAACCAACACAAGTTGTAAAAGTAACACTGCCATCAAAAACATTTCAGAAACCACCAACAGATTATTACAACCACATGGAAAACCCTCCAAAACAACCTAAGTAAACCAAAAGACTCAGCAGCCCCAGAAGTCAAAAACAGGAGTCATCTACAACATAAAGTGCAAAGACTGCAACATTCACCATGTTGGACAAACTGGCAGAAGACTAACAGAATGCATTCATAAACACCAACTAGTATTCAGAAGACATGATAAAAAGTCCTTAATTTCAGAACATATGGACAAAATTAACCATAGTTTCAAATAGGAAACTGTGACCACCCTAGATCAAGCCAAGTCCAAAAATGCTAGAGACTTCCTGGAAGCGGGGCACTCTGACATCTTGGCCATCAAGAGACACATAGACATAAACATCTACATACTGTGCAAAAGAGACAATCAACAAGCGAAAAAGGGAACAAAAAGACCAAAACACCTTTCCACCAGCAATCAATGCCCTGATGAGCATTGAGAGTGCAAATAGAGTAATAAAGAGAGTGAGGGACTTGGAGGCTAAATCCCATAAAGAACATTTTAAAAAGTTGGAATATTTAGCTAAAGAAGAGAAAACTAAGGGAAGATATGATAACTGAAAGTATAGGTTTATTTTCCATAATGCCCAAGAATATAATAAGAATTATTGTTGAAAGTTTTACAGAGAGAGAAACTCAAAATAAGGAGTAATTTCCTGACCACAAGACCAGTTAAAAAGTAGAATAGCCTTCCTCATGGAATCATGAATGTTGCTTCCTTGGTGATATTCAAGCAAAAAATGGACATCTATTTGTCTGGAATGGACTAGAAGATCTCCAAGATCCTTTCCAAATCTATAATGTCTTGAGTCAGGGAAAAGAAAAATAGCCATATTAAAAGTCTTGCAATTATGGAAGACAGACAGACAGACATTTTAAAAAGAAGAAAGGCACACAAATATCTGACTATTAGAGGTGGCATGAGGAGCCATATTATAATGAGGTCAGATACCTTCAGGAGTTGTTAAAAGCTCCACGTGTCCTAATTTTTGTTTTATTAGTAGTTTGTTCTAATTGCTCCCCAAAGCTCTGCTGCCAAACCATGAATGCCTCACAATTGCTAAGGAGGCAAAAAGAATCCCATTCAATCACTTCTTGAATTATCCTGTTTTCCTTTCTTCCCAAAGCAAAAAATCTCCACTAAAAAGCAGCTTATCAGCAAAGACAAGCTGCATTAAGCAATGTGTTTATGAAATATATGCTAACCTTTATTCCTTTGAGTATGTTGTTTCTACAGTTTTAGTCTGTTTTAGCCAAGAGCTGCCATTTCTGCTGTAAGGATATTTAGACTCGAAATAAATTAAAGGCTGATGTCAGCAAGACATCTCCATGCTTTGCACAAATATTAATAAAATGATCATGGACTGTTGCTAGCTTTATAAAAATTGGGTCACAGCTTAAAACCAAAAAGGTGGCTGAGCAAATAACAGTTACATTATTTTTAGAAGAGCTTTTGACTTCATCTCAAAACTGAAGTGATTGGTGGTACCATCTACAAGGACAAGAAGCCGCTTGAAGCCCAATGTAGAATGCTAGGAATTGAATCTTGGAGTACAAGCCACTATGAGACTACATTTCTTCAATAATAAAATAATGTAGAAGACTACACTTCTACAGAATTGTAAAGATTATCGAACATATTGTGCAACTCTAACAAGATCTTACTCTATTGATTAAACAGATATAAAAATGTTGAGCATATTTGAATATACCTGTCTAATTATGAAGAATAAAGCTAAGAGACATATTCTAAAAACCAAAGACATAAACATGGATAGAATCTCTACTCATTTAATACTGAGTCTGCCATTATTTATATTGAAGGTAAAGCCAACCAGGGCATCTTAGCCCCTTCAATCCACCCATGCAGAGAACAGAGTATCTCAAAAATAGATTTATCTAAATCCAGTAAATTCTTCCACAAGTAGCAAGAAATTAAACCCATAATGGGGCATAAGGAGAATGGTCTGTGCCCAAGGCAAACATCTCAGTTAGGGCAAAGCACTAAGAGTCCTTTGCATTTTTTCCTACCATTGTGTAGTTGTCTTGATTTTTAAAACTTATATATGAGTTTTTTCATTTGTCATTTCTTTCTTCCCTTCACAAGCAAAAGAAGGAGGCATGATGAAAAGAGAATAGAGCCCACATACATCATGAAAATATAAAAATCCTTATGGCTGTGTTTACATACCCAAATTTTTACCATTTCTTTTAAAGAATCCTGTAGAACAAATATAATCTGAAGAAAGGATATGTTTTGTGGTACAAGGAAATATTTGCAAGCCTACAGCATAATATTTTCTTGCAGTTTCTAAAGGTAAAAAATGTTTCTGATATATAAAATGCTCAAAGAGAGGTGGAATGAGAGTGGAGGGCATACCACTTATTTTCAGTCATATTTGCATAGATCCTGGGTTTTCTTTCTAGCATGTTTATGACAAGACACATGTGAATAAGGAAAAAAAATCCAATCAGTATTTTTTTAAAAAACAATCCAATTTATTTTCTGTATATTTTAAATATGTTATGTATACTGTATATTTTAAATATGTTGTGTATTTCCTCCAATTTCCACACATTTTTTTCTCAATTCATTATTAGAAATTTGGCATGTTGGCCAAGACTGTCCAATCTGTCCAAGCAATATGTAAAAATGAATGCAAAGGCATTTTCAAAAGTGCGAAGGGAAAGAGCATTCTTATACTGTTTTTCACTGCAGTTATATAAAATTGCTGTATGAAGCAACCATACAGAAAAATGCATATTAAAATACACTTGAGGAAAAAAGAAGACCATTTACTACTTAGCCAGGTAAACAAGTAAGGAAAAAAGAAATACGCCTCCTTGCAACACTTTATTTCGTTAAAAAAAAAATCACTTAGCTTTCAAGTTCAGCTTCATTATATTACTAAAAACCACAGGAAAAAGGGAGAAAAAAATCTTCTGTTTTCTTCAGACCATGCATAACATTCTATTATATATCTATTGTCCCTTTTATTATATCCCAATTTTTCTACATGATGTGTCATTTATTAAGGATCATTATACAATTATAGGTCTAAATACAGAAATGTAAAAAGTTAGATGCCAGACACCAATTATGCTTCTAAAAGTTGTAAATTGTCTTTAAAATGAGGGGATTTGATTGAAGATGATGTTCCCAAAAGTTCATTTCTTTTTTGGATGTTGTAGACTGAATGGAAGTCCCTTGTAGTTAGTGTCATTCCTGTTCTGCAAAATTCATAAAACTGTCAATTTTCCATTTGGTTACCATTTATAACCTTCTCAAGAAAATGAGTAACCATTGAGAATGCATTGCTATTGACTTCTAGGGAAGAACTGGCAAACTGAAGTTAGCTCTGAAGCCTGCAGGAGAATGAAGAGCCAGCAAGTAGTCCAGTTCTTCTGACAAGGAATGGACCTGAAATCGTCCACAAGCGCTCTTCAAAGCTGCTCCTTACAAGGAGGTCAGAAGACAGCAGTCTCTGGTGGGTTTAGAGCTCTAGAAAATATGGCAAAAGCTATCCTATTCAATCCTTAGCTGGAGCTTTGAAGGACACTGGGTTTGCATATTTCATTTTCTAATCATTTTCAGAAATTGCTTGTTAACTACTTTTCAGCTATTAGGACCTTTGGATCGACAAATTTTACAATACGAGGTAACTCTCCTTCATTTATTAGTGAAAGAAGATTTAAATAAAAATTTAAAGACTTAACAAATTATTCTGGAATAAACACCAAGGGTGAACAAACCTTTGATTTTAAAAGTTACAAACAAACTAAGGGTTCCAGATAAATTTGAAATAAGATTTTAAAATTAAGTATAAGAATCTTTCCTGTGGGAAAATATTTTTATTTTGAATTCTTTAAAAAAATTTGGGTCCTTGAAGGTTGGACACTGAACGACCTAGAAGGGGCGTTGTCTTACCTGAACGCCTTTTCTCAGTACGGAGATGGAGAATCCACCGGTGGGTTTTCATTGGATGCCTGCTCCTGAGACCAAGTAGCCAAACTTTGACACGCCCCCTGTTGCTGTGAGATCCAGTCTTATTGAGGGCGAAAGCGGCTGATGATGTACCAGGTATTGGCTCTCTAACCCCTAATAACGGCCTGACTGACCTAAGGGTGGGTGTGGATTCTCCATCTCCGTACTGAGAAAAGGCGTTCAGGTAAGACAACACCCCTTCTCCAGTACAGGAGATGGAGAATCCACCGGTGGGACATACCAAAGCCTCACTGTCCCAACGGGTGGGAATCAGGTAAGGCCGAATCCGTGGTCCCCGCAATCACCTGTTGGAGCACCCTTCTACCGAAGGAGGCATCAGCCGAGGCGAAGCGATCAATTTTATAATGGCGCACGAACGGGGAAGGTGAAGACCATGTCGCAGCCCTGCAAACTTCCTCGATGGAGGCCTGAGTGGCCCACGCCGCAGATGTTGCAGCGCTGCGAGTGGAGTGCGCCGTGATATGATCTGGAACCGGCAGGGAGGAGGACTTATACGCCTCCGCTATGCAGGCCCTGATCCACCTGCCAATGGTGGAGGTGGACACCTTCTGTCCTAGAGAGGACGGATGAAAGGAGATGAAAAGGGCCTCAGACTTCCGAAATGGCGCTGTGCGTTTGATGTAGCGCTTTAATGCCCTGCGAACGTCAAGCGTGCGCCACTGACGTTCCAGGTCGTGAGAAGGATTGGGAGAGAAATTTGGCAAAACGACCTCCTGAGTCCTGTGAAAAATAGAGTTGACTTTAGATACAAAGGTGGGATCTAAGCGAAGGACCACCCGGTCCTGGTGGAAGACGCAGAGATCCTCCCTGATCGAAAGGGCAGCTAGTTCCGAGATACGTCTGGCAGACGTGATAGCTACAAGGAACGCGACCTTAAGAGACAAAGCCCGCTTTGTTAATGGACACTGAACGACCTAGAACAGACATGTCAAACCTGTGACGTCACGTGACATCGCACAACGTATCGGGATGGTTTTGCCATTGCCGGCAATAGGGTGGGTGCAGCTTCTGGATGACGCGTCCGGCCCGTGGGCCAGCAGTTTGACACCCCTGACCTAGAAGGAGCTAAAGATGACAATTTAAAAAAAAGAGTATTTAAATTTTACTTACTAATACAGAATGGAGTAAAGGTGGATTATTTGACCAAGGTTAAAATAGAACTGTTGTTATCTCTGGTAATTTTAATGGACTTTTTGGTGACATCAGGACTGAAATGATGAGGTTTTTAAGGATTAGTTTATAGATGAGAGATGTGATATGGGAAGAAGAGATCATCTGTTGTATTTTAAGGGGAGGAGATAAGTTAAAAATTGTTTCTACTATATATTGTGATGAAGGGAAGTCATTTATATATTTCTTTTATTTTTTATACTATAGTTTTATTTTTTCTTTCTTTCCTATTTTTTTCTTTTCTTTTTCTTTCTGTACCTTCTATTTTTATATATTTTTGGTGTATTAGTTTTTATCATAGTTATTGTAATTTTAATAAAATTACTATTAAAAAAGAAAATGTATTGCTGCTCATAAGAACATGATTGCTTGCTTCACTTCAACAAAACCAATCTGGATTAATTTTTACCTTTCTCAGAAGAAAGCAGATCCGTTCAATGTTTCTCAACCGCTCTCTCTGTCAAAGGAAAGTGGGAAAAGATGGAGTGAAAAGGTACAATTTAAGAGACCTAAAATTGAACAACTAGTGTGAATCAACATATATTTTACCTGGTCTCAGAAGAAAGTCTATAGTATACTAGCCTCTGGTATAATTTGCATGGTACTGCCTTAGTTATCTTCTGAGATCATCTAAACATATTTAAATTCAATTATATCAAATGTCTTCACTTTTGCCAAGGCAACTGAAGTTAGTCCCAAATCTGAACCACAACTCTCAGCATATTAGAAACTATTCAGCAGTGATTGGATGATTACAAATTTTCTACTGCAACTTTAAAGATAGCAACTGATTCCTGGAAATTCATGCATGAGATAAAATAAGGAGCCTATAGTTTCATGATATATAGATGAGCTTGCTGCCACAGAGTGGACAAACTATGGAAGACAGAAACAAATAATGCTACTAAAGAACATTATGAGACAGAAGCAAAGTGTGTGTTTTGTGCAGGCACACTTTATCTTATACTTTCTTCTTATACTGTGAAAGTCTCACCTTATTTTCTCAAAATATGGTATATATGTAACAACCATCATTATTGCATGATCAGCTGGTATTTTCATGCTGCCTTGAAGTACCTAAGCTTTTATTGCAGAATTTAAAGGTTAAAATGTTCTCTAAAAGGAAAAAAAATGCTTCCTTGGGATGTACAGTTGGCTAAATGAGAGATCAGCAAAATCTTGAATTGTGGGTACTTTTCTAGAAAAAACTCTATTTTTCTAGAGTTGGTGTTATAGTTAATTATAATTGTCATATTTAAGCATACAAGATCTATTATCAATTACATCTTAAACTGGATCACCTTGGGGCTGAGGTTTTACAGAATTGTTTTCCCATTACATAATTTGAGCAGATGCTACATAGCAAACTGCAAGCCCATATCTGGGGGTGGGGTTACCACATTTCATTCAATTGAGAGGTATAGCCCTGTGCCCTATGAGGAAAGTTGCAAATCAAGTCACTTGCTTCACTGTTTTAGATCCAAGTGTGATCTGTGGCAACTTACGTTTAAAAAAACCCAGCAACTGGATGACTAAACACTGGGACTGCATAAAGCATTTGAAAGAGAGTGCTTTGCTAAGCACATCAGAAATTGCAAGGCCCCCATCCTCAAAATGTTAGAGCAGGCATGTAATTTGGAAGGCTTGTTCAGCTCCTTTTCCCTGGCTGTCAACAAGTGTGTATGCATGTGCAGCTGCTTCATTTCATTGGTAATTCCAGAGAAAGTGTAGTCAGCATATGTACACAAATATATAGATAATGAGCTGCACAAGCTTTCCAAAGAACACAGATGCTTTACTCAATGAAATTGTGGTGCTTCACACAGCTTTAATAAAGATCTATATCTGAAATATTTGAGTGCTGCTGTCAGTCGGTGAAAACAAAATTGGGAGAAAGGGGAGAGATAATAATCAGTGGAAGGCAATTTACAAACCTCACTAGTTTGGCATTAAATTATTTAAGTACAATGAGAAAGCAGATTTCCAACTGTGTGCAAAAACTATGGGAAGACTTAACCTCACATATTCCCACTTCTATTTTCATTTAGTGAATGCTACACAATATGTGCTCACATGTCAGAATAAAAAATATGATGAGAAGATGCAGGAGAAGTCTTGCCTGGTTATCATGCAACAGTTTGAACCTGTTAGACCTGAGGAAGTGGACAGGTTCCTCAGTACTGTAAGCTCTGCCACCTGCTTTTTAGATCCATATCTCACCTTGTTTGGCAAAGTAGCCTGGGAGGTCTCATGTTAATGGGTTCTGGTGAAGGTTGATTCTTTTTTGAGTGAGGGAGGTGTTCCTTTATCTCTTAAGAGGGCCTTGGTTCACCCCTCCTCAAGAAACCATCTTTGGATCCCATCATACTGTCCAATGTCTCTGCTCCCTTTCTTGGGGAGGGTGGTGGAGAAAGTGACTGTGCAACAGCTTCAGAAGCCTTGGGAAAGTGGATTATTTGGATGCTTTCCAATCAGGAAAGGAAGGCTGAGCCAACCTCAAGCCTGTCAGGATCAAACTCCAGACTGCTGGGAGAGTTAGTTATGGAATATCTTCTGCGTGAAATTATGTGCAGATACTATTATATCTATTTGTATTTATAAGGTCAGCTAACATACATTTCTTCTTCAGGCATGCACATCTAAC
>NW_015386079.1:404101-413859 GCF_001527695.2 Protobothrops mucrosquamatus | reverse complement strand
AGTTTATGGGGTTTTATTGCAGGAACTTTCATTTCTGAATCAGAAGTAGTTATGTCAAGACCAGACTCATTACATTTACATATTAAAATAAAAATCACTTATAGAGGGTTGGACAGGGAAATCAAAGCAATGGCAATCAGCTTGCATATGGTTGCCAAGAAAACTATAAGGCCCTGTCCATGAAGGCACAAGGAATGGTATTTTTCAATGCTTGTTAAAGATCATAAAATCACATTTAACATTATATTTTCAAAATATAATTTTCATTAAATGTTAGTTATTATTAAACCAAAGAGCAGTACTTACCGCATGTGTTGGGTTGCACTGGTCTATAGGACTCTTGAAGTCTGTCTTTAGCTCATCAAATGCAATTATCTACAAAAAGCAAGATTCAAACCATTATGCTACTTTCAAATTTGTGCTTTTAACAATTGGTTATTCTGTCCCGATGTGGTGACAATTCTTCACGGCAGCACACATGATACTATCTGAATAAGATATTTTTTTAGCCATAAAAGTCTTACATATAAGAACCGCTATAATACCAATTGATAGTTTAATATAATATTTTAGTTTGCTCAATATTTTTGTAACAGTGATATTGGTTTATATATTATGTATGTTTTATATTGGTGTATTGTGGTATTGATAATAGTTTAGGGCAGGGGTGTCAAACTGCTGGCCCATGGGCCGAATGCATCATAGCGAAACCGCACTCCACTGCCGGCAATGGAAAAAAGTCGCAATACGTTGTGACACGTCACGTGACATTGCGAGTTGACACTCTTGGTTTAAGCCATGCTAATGCCCTAATGCTTGCAAACATTGGATAATATCTAGAACTGTATCTTATTTTTTTATTCAGTGCTTCAATTTGTTGTAGTCATTCTTAGCAATTAGATTAACTTGTACACCAGCATCACTCTTATAAAAAAATAGGGATATTGTTTAAACCCAGACTTCTTTCTGTCATCTAATCTTATCCACATTAATTTAGCTTATGAAAAAAATCATATTCAGATTCATAGTCCTTTGACACTCCTATGTATACTTCTTGAATTGTTTTGTTGTTTTGTGCATAGTAACCTTGTGGCTATACTTATCACTTGTGACTCTTTAGGTATGCTTCATTCCTCTTTGGCTGCATTGTTTACATACACTTTGCCCTGTCTTCAAATGTTTTTGCCTGCTGATAATACCTTGCTAGGATCTATGTTTCAAACTAAAGTCAAAATATATTCATGTATCAGTTACAAAATCTTCAATTGTCTTAGTCTCCCTTTGGAGGCATAAACTGCAGGTAAATCTATAATATATTTCAGGTATCTTCATAGTATATAGTATACCTCAAATTTTGGCAACAGGGCTTTAAAGTTATTTCTTTCTTCTTCAAGAATGTGACTGTATTATACATTACTATATTACACATTAAGGGCATCAGTTCCACCAAACACTGTTTCAGGAAAAGTGCCATTTTCTTCTTGAACTATTCTGCATGACAGAGAAATACAGCATAAAGCAGAAATACAATATAAACCTTTGTTGAAAGTATCTTGATTGGCTTTCCACATTGCCAGTAATATATACTTCAATTCATAGAATAGCTGAAATGATTTTGGGGTGGTTACTACTCAACTAACATACAGAGGATGTTAGTCTCTAATAGCTCCTGAGAAATGCTCCAAGGGCCTGCTGACCTTGCATTCTCTGTTATTTGACTGTGGAGTATAGGTAGTCCTCGGCTTATGACCACAGTTGCACCCAAAATTTCCATTACTAAGCAAGAGAGTTGTTAAGTGAGTTTTGCTCCATTTTACAACCCTTCTTGCCACAGTTGTTAAATGAATCACTGCAGTTGTTAAATTAGTAACTTTGCCTGTCAGAAGGTTGCAAAAGGTGATCACATGACCCTGGGATACTGCAACCATTATATATACCAATTGCCGAATGTCTGAATTTTGATCATGTGACCATGGTGATCTGTAAGTGTGAAAAATGATCATAAGTTATTTTTTTCAGTGCCATTATAATTTTGAATAGTCACTAAATGATTGGTTGTAAGTCAAGGACTACCCATAATATTACTATTTTTTTTTATTTTTAGCAAAATATCAGACGTTTTGGCCAGACCTAGGCATCTAGCACACTATTGTTGCTGAACAAAGATCCAGCTTCACTTCTGAAATCCTGCATTGTCATTTATGAGGAGGCAATTACATAAGAGGTAAAAGGACTGTTTTTATAAAGATCAGCTTGGACCTGGAACAAAAATGAAAAATTACAATGTGCCATTACTCCCATAACACGAGTAAGTTCAATTTTGGGTAAATACCAACTTCTTCATGTTTCCCAAATCTTACCATAAAATGTTTTAGCTCATCACAATCTTTCTTGTGTTTTATGCTTCTCTCCTCTAGTCCCCTGATTTGAGGAACTCAGCAATGCTATTTATTTATCCTTTTAATTTCTAGCTCTTTACTTCTACTTGTCAGCTTCATATATAATTCCATCTCTTACTTAGCCAGCTCAATGGATTTTTGCAAAATTCCTGGTTTCCATAGTAACTAGATTGCTTTCCCCCACCATAGATTTTAGTTTGTAGGTTGACATGTATAACACTTGTGAACTTTTGAGCTTTTTCATAAAAAGTATTATGACAAACCCAAGCATGGTATAATTTAATCACCCCCTCTCATTTTCAGCACAATTCAGCCTTTTAACAGATCTACCAGAAAAGGCCTCGAATACCATCCTTCATCTATTCAACTTTCTTCAATCTGGTGCCCTCCCAACTGATTAAAAATTGCAGGTGTTGAAGACCAATGCAGCCATTATTTATATTTTTCCCAATCACACAGACTGACAGCAGTTCATAAAAACAGACCAAACAAAATGCATAGCAATCATTAAAAAAAATATCTCAGGCACCTTCTAATCCTTCATACAATCCAAACACTCATTACATAAAAGCTATGAGCAGAATAAAATAAAATAAAAACCCCAAAGTAATCTAACACTGCCACTAGTGCCCCAAAAGATACTATCTTAACATCTTCTGAAAAACTAACAAGTTGGGGACCAAATCAACCATGGGGGCAAGCTTTTCCACAATGACATATCTACTACCGAAAAAGATCTACCTAGCTTGTGGCATGGGGATCCTCCTATGGCATGGGCAGATGTTCTTGAAGATGGGAAGTCCTGGATGATGTCAAGTGGGGAAATTGTCTTTTTTGTCAATGCAATTAATTAATTTGTTTTATTTAAAACATAGTTGTGGATAAATATTAGCAGTCTCAGGAATACACGGATAAGGAACATAAGTCTGTGATACTCTTGGCACTGTCCCAACAAAACTATGTCTCTGAACTGACCATTTGAATTTTATTTTCATTGTGGAAAAATAATGAAATGCTAGCTCAAGAAAAGAGATTGCTGAACATAAGCCATCATTCCACTTGAAATTCTGGCTTGAAACGAGGGTTTAATACAGCTATAATTTCTTCCTTGTATCAAAATCTCATAATCTGATTTAATTCATATAGAGCAAGCTTTACTAATGCTTAGTCTATTTCTAAACATAATTCAGAATGTCTGGTTGTAAAGTTTTGAAATGCTACACAATTTCATTTGATTTCAGGGTTTAAAACCGATAGAAGAACCTTTCTGTTTGAATTATCACAAGTTGGAAAAACTATTATTTTCTAACAAGAAAAGATTGTGTGGATTGCTTTCCTAGAGATTGAAGATGAATAAAGGATAATATGCATTCCAGTCCTTGAGGTAGGAATTGGTGGCTTGTACATGTGCTTGAGTAACCTGGTTTTATGTCTCAATTATGTTATGGAATTATACATTCTATAACCATGGAATTATACATGAAGCTGACAAGCGAAGTCAAGAGCTAGCAAACATGTATGTTTTCAACATAGAGGAAATACCAAGAGTCCCCCCCCCCGCCCCTTCCAAAATTTTATACCATTTCATTTCTGAGAAGCAGATTGAACCCTCTTCTAGTTCACCATCAAAATAGGTCCAGCAAAGGAATCTATTATTAAAAAAACAGCAAAGGCCACTGCACATTTGCTTCCCTAAACAGCATCAGATTCTATGGTGTCATGGGATTATTTACAGCAGACATGTCAAACTCAAGGCCTGTGAGCCAGATCCAGCTTATAATGGGTTTAAATCAGGCCTGGAGATGGTGAGGAGCTGGCCCCCGCCACCTCAGCTCTCGCCCACCCCAGCCCGGCTGGGTGCTCTGCCTGGGCATGCACATAGGAGGCGGTGAGCATGTGGGGGCTGGCAGTGCCTGGCAGCAGCTGCAGCTCATTGGCCCCTCAGCTTCTCATTGGCTGGCAACGATGGCCAGCTGGATATGAGCTGGGGTATCCAATAAGCCGTGCTCGGCCCTGCCCCACGTGCACTGCACTTGCGCACCTCGAGGCTCTGCAGCCCATGCAATGCAGCTGGGTTTGAATGCCGTGGCTGTCGGGCTGGCCCTTTAAATGGCGGGTGGAGGCAGAGGTGTGGGGGGAGACATGTGATCTGGCTTGTCAGATGCACTGGGCAGCCACCCAGCCACCCCATCCCAGCCGCAGTGGCAGTAGCAGTGGGCAAGTAAAGGCAGACAGTGGGACCGCAGCAAGGCAGCCTAGCCAGTCGTTGCCACTGCCACATTGCGGCCCCTGCCCACTGGGCCTCCGCCATCCAACTTCATCCTCTAGCTCTGGCTGCACACATGGGATGACCCTCCCACCCACCTCTGACGGCCCCAGCAAAGGGGAAGGGTGGGAAGTTCCCGTCCCCAAGAGGCAGCTGGGACTCCTTTCCCTGCTCTGCTCTGCCCTGCCTAAGCCCAGCCCCAGAACTGCCCACTGTTGGAGTTGGGATGCCATTTGAGACTTGCCCTCTGATCCCGCCTTCTGTCCCTCACTCATTGCTTGACCACGCCCCATCTACACCACACTCGCGCACCTTAGGGCCCTGCAGCCAGACTGCTCCACCCTGCCACGTGCCTCCCCTTGCCTTACTCCATGGCGGTTGCACTACCACCAGCAGTGGTAGCCCCATCCAGCAGGAGCCCACCATCTCTGCGCTTCTCCAGCCCGGTGAAGCCAGCCTTGCCAAGGAGAGCAAGCACAGCAGCAGCCTCAAGGAAGAGATAAATGCAGCTGGACGCCCTTCAGGGAAGCAGGGCTGGGCTGGGCTATGGGGTCCCAGTGCCCCAGAAGCTCAAGGGCTGGGCAATTGCCATCTGCTGCCTAGGGCTCAGGGCAACTGGAGGGACTGTCAACACTAACCGGGCACCAGATCCTCCTCTGGTCAGGTCTGCACCCAGCCTGCTCTCTGCTCGGGCTGTAGCATTCTGTCAGTCCTGTGCTCCAAGGCTCGAGGCTCAGTTGTCCTTCATGGGGTGGCTCACACAGTCAATTCATGCTGCTCTGCACTCCTATCTCACTGCCTTTGGTCCTAAGGGCCAGCCAGCGGTAGGGCTTGAGAAGGAAATGCAGCACTCATGCCTGATGCGGAGCCGCAGCCTGGAACAGCCGGGTGCCTGGAGAAGGATAACTGTGCCCCAAGCCCTGGGGTGCAGAGCCAATGGAACGCCATGACCTGAGCAGAGAGAAGGCAGGGTGTGGACCCACCTGGAGGAAGATTTGGATGCCGAGTTAGTGTTGACAGTCCCCCAGGCTGCCCAGAGCCCTGGGCAGTGGAGGGCAAGCACCCAGTCCAGCCCTTGAGTTCCTGGGGCACTGGGATCCCACAGCCCAGCCCAGCTCTGCTGCCTCGAGGGGGTGCCCAGCCCCACTTATCTCCTCCTCGAGGCTACTGCTGCTGTGTTCACTCTACTTGGGGGACGGCAAGGTTCCTCTGATGGACGACACTTTGGCAGTCGCCCTGGTCTCACTTTAACCAAACTAAGGCTGTCCTTTTGCTTGAAGAGGCAAAATTCTCATATGTATGTATAATAAACTTAGCTGCCTCCTCTCTGGCTATACCTGGTAAGCTTTCTTCAGCAGATGAAATTCTACCACCCTGCCACACTCACTGCACATTGCACACATCCTGCAACTACACTCTCCCCAGGATCCTCGACCAGCAGGAGGAGGAGAAAGATAGCAAAGATCATCTGGGGGCAGAGGGGCCACTTGAATGCTACTCACAGAACAGAAATCTGCATCCCTACTTTTTCTAGTGTTTGAAATTTTAATTCAGAATTCTGGTAACTAAAATGACATACTGTTTAGAATATGTAGGGCAGATTGTTAAAATAAGCAAGAAAAGAACAAGTAGTATTGTATTCATGCTATGCTTACAATAGAACAAACAATTCTTCTCTTTATCTAACTATAAGAGCTTCCAGATATTATTTAGTGGTCAGTGGTGGTCCTCAAAATACTAAATATAAAATACTATGTTATCAATGTTAAACCCATTATTTGATTCTCTAGGAATAAGCAGAATTCAAACTCTACCTTGTATCAGTACTGTTCTAATACAGCATGTAGAACCCAGCATAAATGTTCATGAAAAGCTTTTATACATGTCTACTTAGAAATAAATCTTATTAAATTCCATGCAGATTATTTCCAAATAGAAAGTTATATGATGGTAGCCATAAGCTGTATCTTGACATTCATACTTTTCTCTATCTGTATTTTTTTACTGTCACAAATCATCTGAGTTGTTAAGCAATTAGACTCCAGCATTTTATTTCCTAGGCCACCAAGTCAATATGCCTGTCAAATATTTTTAAATGAACTGTATTCTCTAGACGTACTGGTGAGTACATGTCCCAGTTAGTAATTCTGTACCTTGCTTCTTGATTCAGAAATCCTTACAATCCTCTGTGTGGACCAGCATGGAGGCTTCACTTTTTTGTGTGTCAGGAGACCATTTACTCATGGGTAATCTGCCAGAAACTGAAAACTGGCAATGGATGGAACTGAAACCAGCTTTAAAAAGTTCTAGAGAGGCACAAATTCATTTATCCTCCACTACACACACAAAAACCATTATCTTATGCTTTCACTGATGCCTAGAATTTTTAAGTAAATTGCAGGAGAACTTGCATAGCTTTTGTATGAGCAGTAAATTTTGCACATGGCTAAGGATTAAAATGGAAAACAAATTAATATAGTAGAACTTATATTACTATTTAGAACATTCCTCCTCCTCCAAGTCTAATTTCTGTTCTTAACAGTTGTCTAATAGAATATACAGTTTGGTGACCTATTTTAAAATGAAACCACGGGACTTTGTCTATTGTTACTTATCTGCACAGGAAGAAACTATTGATGATTACAGCCACAATAATGTTCATTGCTGCATTTTAATAATTTCAGGATATTTGTTTTTATGGAAAATACAGAATATTTAAAAATATGAAATGCCCACACACTGTGATTATTTGCTTTAATTTGGTAATTTCTAACTTGATAATTTTAACAAAATGGCAAGAAGCAGAACTTTTGAATGAACATTTTAAATTAAGAGTAGCTGGTCATGGTGCATATACCCAAATCACTTTTACTCCTGTAGTTTATATTTTAGAGGAGTATTATTTTCCAATAGTAGAACAAAATCTGAACAACTAGACAGTAGGAGAAAATAAATATGCCTTATTAAAAATAATACAACTAGTCATCATAAGAAATGAAACATCTCAAATCACTTCAAACTCTCGGCTATCTCTGGCCTTTCACTGGCTCCAATTGACTAGTTTTAACCCAATCCAACTGAATCATAATCATATGATATTTTAAAAGGAAGAAGATTGCTTGAGTTCTGCAGTTTCATTCATGTAACTTTTTCATCCAATTTATTTATTAATTCCAAATTTGCAAAAAAACGAATATACAATAGAGTATTTGTATTTATTTTTACCAATTACCATTTGCCTTAAATTTCTTCCCCCAAAAAATTATTAACTCCCTTAGAGTTCCTAGCATCATAGTCTCTACTCTTTATAATTCAATTTTTTATCCATTCTCCCACCTACAGTACATCCATTACATTTCTGTTTAATGCTTACATTGATGTTACAGATACATTTTACTGACATGAGTAACCCCTGTAGGTAGAAGAAAGATGTAAAAAACATATGGATACTTTTCTTAGCAGGAAATGATAAAGTGTTTATCTGGCTGAATGCATTAGTAATACTTGACCTACAGAAAATTAAAAATGAAAGGAAACCTATTAGGAAATTAAAACATACACTCCAGAATTTTACACAACGGGTAACATATGGAACAGCAGAAGAACTGTGGGTGGGACCAAGAAGAAAAAAAAATACTTAAAGAGAAAAACAAAAACTGCTGGGAAGTATATAAGGAAGTAGACCACAGTTCTCCCTAAACATGGGCCAATTTTGTTATCTACTTTCTCGTCATATTGCTTTGTGCTATTGGGATATAAAATTGAACAGCATGTTTCAATGTAATGAAGTATGTTGGTGGCTGCTCAGCTTTCTTCTAATGACAGTATTGCTCAATGCGCTTGTTATTTTTTTTATTACATTTACTTTTATGTAAATTTAAATGTCAGTGATTCTGGGTTGTTTAACATAAAATATTAAAAGCATACATCAAATCCACACTATTAAAAACTTTATTTAAAACAAGCCTACTGCTGTCTTCCGAATTCACTTGTAGATAATCCTCTGGAAGAGGAAGTTGCCTCCTACAAGATAAAAGGCTAGGGGACTAGCTCTTCCGGACAGACGTGCCTACTAATGAGAATGATGTTTTCCAGCTCTCTTAAGAACAATTGGCTGAAATAAAGTATAGTGCTGCTTTTGCTTCAAGGCAGAAAGGAACAAGCTTTCTTGCCACCTTCCTCATATCGACAATCAGTGTCTGCAATGTAACACTTTATACGGAGTTCTCTGTGCAAATGCAGATTCTGGAAAATTAAGGTCTTCACCCAGAGTCTCCATTAAAGAGAAGTACTAGTAGCTGGATCCCTCTCCCTGCTGCCTCCTTGTTTGTTTTAATCTCTCTAACCAGGAAGCCATGGGTTAAATCCACAGGTAGAAGACCTAAGATCACAGCAAACCTTCCTCCCTTGAGTGTCACAAGTTCAAAGCCATCTTAGGAGATCCAGTCTAGCTTGGAGCCTGCCTTCTAGCTTGGAAAAAATATGAGCATTTTTACCCAAGAAATTATCAGTTGGGTGATAACAACTTGTACTGACTGGCTCTTCCAATCCATCACTCAAAAAAGAAGAAAGGTCCTTTAAACAGTGCATCTTGTTGACCTTCCACAGATGCAGTGAGAAATTGTTCTTTTTGCCACCCTAATCAATGCAGAGTTGTTAAACTTGAGCTTCTAGCTATGTGCAATAATATGAATTTCTCATATACTACCAGGGTTGCTTAAAGTATTACTTTGTGTGGGTCCTTGGTGGCCCCTGAACTTGATTGTTGTTGCTGTTTTGTACACTTTTCATTACCAAACTAGGTGACACTATCAGTGCACATTATATTTCTTTATCTGCTTCATTTCCGAGAGGTCCTCAGAGAACCAAATAGTGGTGGGAAGAGATCAAGACCCAGCAACCCCAGAAGAAAAAACAGGAGTCATCTACAACATACAGTGTAAGAACTGCAACAACCACCATATAGGACAAACAGGCAGAAGACTGGCAGAACGCATCCATGAATACCAACTGGCAGTCAAAAGGCATGATGAAAATTCTTTAATTTCACAACAGATTTAGACAGATTTAACCATAGTTTCAATTGGGAAAAT
>NW_015386079.1:390743-402550 GCF_001527695.2 Protobothrops mucrosquamatus | reverse complement strand
CCAGGCTCGTGTCCCCTCCCGGGCAGCCAGTACCAGCCAGGAGGGGCACGGATCCAGTAAACATGTGGTTGCATTCAGCCTCCCCAGAATCCTGTCCACGTCCTCAGGAGCCACAGAGTCAAACTCGTCCCATATAACAGTCTCAAGACTTGCTCCTGTCTCCTCCCCCGGGGCCACCCAGTCAGAGTCAAGACCTTCTTGAATCCGAGTGACTTTGTCATACAGATATTGAGCAAAATCCTCGGCCCTCCCCTCCAGGGAATCCCCTCCCCCCCTCAGCTGAAGGAGAGAGCGGGTCACCCTGAAGAGGGTGGCCGATTATCTGATGACGCAATGAGGGTGGAGTAGTAGTTAGACCTCGCCACCCTCATCGCCACTAGGTAGGATCTAACCTGTATCCTTGCCTGTGTTCGGTCAGATTCGGTTCGGCTCGCCCTCCAACTGCTCTCCAGGCGTCTTTTCCGGCGCTTCATCTCTCTCAGCTCCTTGGTAAACCAGGGAGCCAATTGAGATCTGCGCCGGGTCAGAGGCCGCAAAGGCATGACTCGGTCCAATGCTGCGGCAGCAGCCGCCTCCCAGGCCGCCGCCAGATTTTCAACCGAATCGTGAACTATAGGCTATGGAAAGAGATAATCAACCAGCCCAAAAGAGAAAAAGATTCCAGCACCTCTCTACCAGTAATCAGCACTCAGATCAGCATATATTAACTCCAAGGTCAACTTCAGACTCCTTCATGGATTACTGCCTTGTCGTGGCGAAGGGGCTTGCGTAATTCAATGAAGCTATGAGCTATGTTGTGCAGGGGCACCCAAGACGGACAGGTCATAGCAGAGAGTTCTGACAAAATGTGATCCACTGGAGAAGGAAATGGCAACCCACTCCAGTATCTATGCCATGAAAACCACATGGACAGTACCAAAAGGCAAAAAGATATGACGTTGGAAGATGAGCCCCTCAGGTCGGAAGGTGTCCAATATGCTACTGGGGAAGAGCAGAGGGCTAGTACTAGTAGTCCCAGAAAGAGTGAGGCGACTGGGCCAAAGCTGAAAGGACGCTCAGCTGTGGATGCACCTGGTGGTGAAAGGAAAGTCCGATGCTGTAAAGATCTTTTCTCCATAGGAACTTGGAATGTAAGATCCATGAATCAAGGCAAGCTGGATGTGGTCAAACAAAAGATGACAAGACTGAACATTGGCATCTTAGGAATCAGCGAACTAAAATGGACAAGAATGGGTGAATTTAATTCAGAGGACCATCAGGTATACTACTGCAGGCAAGAATCCCTCAGAAGAAATGGAGTAGCCTTCATAGCCAATAAAAGAGTAGGAAAAGCAATACTGGGATCTTCTTCTTCTTGTGCCATATCCGTTATCGGACGTTGGCGATCATGTTGGCGATCCTGTTTTTATCAGCAGCCGCACGAAAAAGTGCTGCTGAGTTTTGTCCAAACCAGTCCCTTAGATTTTGAAGCCACAATGTTCTTCTTCTGCCTGGACCTCGTTTGCCTTCAATCTTTCCCTGGAGGATTAAATGGAGTAGGCCGTATTTTTCTGGGTGTTGCATCACATGTCCAAAATATTCTAATTTTCGTTTTTTAATTGTTTTGATGATTTCCCTTGGCTTTCCCAGGCGGCTTATCACCTCCTCATTTCTGATCTTGTTAACCCAGCTTATACGTAACAGCCGCCTGTAAATCCACATTTCAAATGCTTCTAGTCTCTTCAGGTGGCCTTCTGTCAGAGACCAACTCTCTACTCCATAGAGCAGGATAGAAAAAATATAGCATCTGACAAGCCTGGTTTTCAGTCTTAGGCTTATGTCGTGACTGCAGAAGACCTTTTTCATTTTGAAGAATGCTGTTCGAGCTTTTTCTATCCTTGTCTTTACTTCAACGGTCATATCCCAGCTTTCATGTAAATTGGAACTGAGGTGTGTGATCCTTTCAACTTTTTCTAGTGGTATTCCTTCTGAATTTATTGGTGGTAAATTAACGGGTTGTTTGCTGATGACCATGATCTTGGTTTTTGAGGTGTTAAGCTCAAGCCGTATTTTTCAGATATTTCTGTGACTCTTCATGCTTACTGGCAAGCAGAACTGTATCATCAGCATATCTTAGGTTATTGATCCAAACACCGTTTACTTTGATGCCAGCATCGATGTTCTCCAGTGCCTTGTTGAAGATTGACTCAGAGTAGATATTGAACAACAGTGGAGACAGAATACATCCCTGTCTGACTCCTCTTCTTATTTCTGTATCAGCTGAGTATTTTTGGCCTAGTCTCACATTTGCTACCTGATGCCAATACAGATTCTTTATTATTTGGATGTCTTTATCATCTAGTCCCCCTTGTTTCAGGATTTTTAATAGTTTGCTGTGTCTTATTTTATCAAAAGCTTTTTTGAAATCAATGAAGCACATATAAACACTGTGATTGACATCTCTACAATGCTGTACAAGAACCTGAATGCTGAACAGCGCATCTCATGTACCAAGATTGTTTCTGAAACCAAATTGTGTGTTACCTAGACGCTCTTCAATTTTGTTGTATATTCTTGTGTGAATATTCTCAGGAATATTTTCAGGGCATGACTCATTAAGCTTATTGTTCTGTATTCAGTACACTTCTTTGCATTTATTTTTTGGGGGGATTGTCACAAAGGTTGATTTTAGCCAATCATTTGGTATCTTTCCTGTTTCATATATCTGATTGAAGAGCTTCAGTAAAAAAATCTTCCCATTGTCTTCAAGCAATTTTAAAATTTCTACTGGGATATCATCAGGTCCTGTGGCTTTTCTTGTTTTTGCTATTTTTATTGCATGTTCAACCTCTTCCATAGTGATATTTGGTCCAGTTGTTATATTTCCCATATCTATATCATCCCTAGAGTCCTCAAAAAGTTCTTCAATATATTCCTTCCATCTTTTTAGTTTTTCATCCTCATCTCAGATAATTTTCCCCTCTTTGTCATCTAAGTTGTTGGTTTTCTTTTTGTAGAGGCCTGCTGCTTCTTTCACTTTTTTGTGTAAATTGAAATTATCATGTATACATTCTGTCTCTTCTATTTCCTTGCATCTCTTTGCAAACCACTTTTCTTTTGCCAGTCGAATTTTTCTTCTAATTGTTTTCTGCAATTCATTGTATTTTTCTTTGTTTTTATTTTTATAATTTTCTTTCATTCATGAGATGAAGAATTTCCTCCGTCATCCACTGTTGTTTCTTGTGGTACCCCTTCTCTCTGTTTTGAATTTGTTACTTCTACTATTGTATTTTTAAATGTATTCCAGTTCGCTTCTACATCATCGTCATTCAGGTTGTTGGTTTCCCTTAAATGATTTTCTAGTTCTTCTTTAATCTTACCTCCATGTTTAATGATGAAGTCTCTGTCGATTCTTGGTTTAGCAGGGTTCAGGTTTTTCATCCTTTTTAGTTTCAGCTGGACTTCAGCAAGTAGTAGATTATGATTGGATGGTACATCTGCACCTGGGTATGTCTTTACTGATTTTACTGAGTTTCTAAATCTTTTGCTTATTGTAAAATAGTCAATTTGGTTCCTTACTACATTATTTCATGTATCTGCTGGTGATCTCCAAGTGTAAAGGCATCTTTTTGGCAACTTGAAAAAGGTATTCATCACACATTGCCTATGTTCCTTGCAGAAGTCTACAAATCTGTCACCTCTACCATTTCTGGTTCCTAAGCCAAAGTTTCCAACTACAGGAGCATCACTTCCTTCTCCCACTTTTGCATTGAAGTCCCCCATGAGTATTGTGATATCATTGCTTTTTAGGGTTTTCAGTACACTGCTTATATCTTTGTAGAACTTCTCTAAATCCTCCTCATCGCTGTTAGCTGTGGGAGCGTAAACTTGTATAACATTCATATTTACTGGAGCACTATTTATTTGGATCATTATCACTCTATCAGATACAGGAATAAAGGATTTG
This sequence comes from Protobothrops mucrosquamatus, assembly GCF_001527695.2. NCBI lineage: Eukaryota > Metazoa > Chordata > Lepidosauria > Squamata > Viperidae > Protobothrops > Protobothrops mucrosquamatus. The sequence continues at coordinate 398,604 of NW_015386079.1, read as the reverse complement.
ATGCATTTATTTACATGATTGTTTACAATTATAGCTACTCCATTTCAATGGTGTTTGCTATTCTCACCAGAGTATAGTATAATTTCCTATTCTACACATTCCATTTTCAGGCCAGCGCATTTCACTCACTCCCAATATAGAGATATTGTATTTGGACATTTCTTGGATATGATCTCAGTGCGAATCCAAGGCAAACCATCCAATATCACAGTAGTCCAAGTCTACGCTCCAACCACTGGTGCTGAAGAGGATGAAATTGATGGGTTCTATGAAGCCTTACAGCACCTTATAGAATCACCACCAAAAAATGATGTCATCATAATGGGGGATTGTAATGCTAAAGTAGGAAGCCAAAAGATAACTGGAATAACAGGCAAGTTTGGCCTTGTAGTACAAAATGAAGCAGGGCACAGGCTGATAGAATTTTGTCAAGAGAATATGATGGTCATAGCAAACACTCTTTTCCAACAACCCAAGAGATGGCTCTACACATGGACATCACCAGACGGTCAACACAGAAATCAGATTGACTATCTACTCTGTAGCCAAAGATGGAAAAGCTCTATACAGTCAGTAAAAACAAGACCAGGAGCTGACTGTGACTCAGCTTATGAGCTTCTTGTTGCAAAATTTAGGCTTAAATTGAAGAAAGTAGGGAAAAACACTAGGCCACTCAGGTATGAACTAAATTATATCCCTGATGAATATACAGTAGAGGTGACAAATAGATTTAAGGAATTAGATCTGATAGACAGAGTGCCTGAAGAACTATGGATGGAGGTTTGCAACATTGAACAAGAGGTAGCAACTAAAACCATCCCAAAGAAAAAGAAATGCAAGAAAGCAAAATGGCTATCTGAGGAAGCTTTGCAAATAGCTGAGGAAAGAAGGGAAGCAAAAGGCAAGGGAGAAAGAGAAAGATATGCCCAATTGAATGCAGAATTCCAGAGAATAGCTAGAAGAGATAAGAATGCCCTCTTAAATGAACAGTGCAAAGAAATAGAAGAAAACAATAGAATAGGGAGAACCAGGGATCTCTTCAAGAAAATTGGAGATATGAAGGGAATGTTTCATGCAAAGATGGGCATGATAAAGGACCAAAATGGCAGGGACCTAACAGAGGCAGAAGAGATTAAGAAGAGGTGGCAATATTACACAGAAGAACTATACAAGAACGAGCTTAGCGTCCCTGATAACCACGACGAGGTGGTCACTGACCTCGAGCCAGACATCCTAGAATGTGAAGTAAAATGGGCCTTAGGAAAGCTGAGCAACAACAAAGCTAGTGGAGGTGACAGTATTCCAGCTGAGCTATTCAAAATCTTAAAAGATGATGCAGTAAAAGTGCTACGCTCAATTTGCCAGCAAATTTGGAAAACTTAACAGTGGCCACAGGATTGGAAAAGGTCAGTTTACATTCCAATTCCAAAGAAAGGCAATGCCAAAGAATGTTCAAACTATCGCACCATTGCACTCATTTCATATACAAGTAAAGTTATGCTTAAAATCCTACAAGCTAGACTCCAGCAGTATGTGGATCAAGAATTTCCAGAAGTATATGCAGGATTTCGAAGAGGCAGAGGAACTAGAGATCAAATTGCCAACATATGCTGGATCATGGAGAAAGCTAGGGAGTTCCAGAAAAACACCTACTTCTGCTTCATTGATTATGCTAAAGCCTTTGATTGTGTGGATCACAACAAATTGTGGCAAGTTCTTAAAGAGATGGGAGTACCAGAGCATCTTATTTGTCTCTTGAGAAACCTATATGTGGGTCAAGAAGCAACAGTGAGAACTGGACACGGAACCACTGATTGGTTCAAAATTGGGAAAGGAGTCCGGTAAGGCTGTATTCTGTCACCCTGCCTATTTAACTTATATGCAGAGCACATCATGAGAAAGGCAGGGCTAGATGAATCAAAAGTTGGAATTAAGACTGCCGGAAGAAATATCAACAACCTAAGATATGCAGATGATACCATTCTAATGGCAGAAAGTGAAGAGGAACTAAAGAGCCTCTTGATCAGGTGAAGGAGAGTGCAAAAGTTGGCTTGAAACTCAACATTAGGAAAACCAAGATCATGGCATCATGGCATCCGGCCCTTTCAATTCCTGGCAAATAGATGAGGAAGAAATGGAGGTAGTGACAGATTTTATCTTCCTCGGCTCCAAGATCACCACAGATGGGGACTACAGCCAAGAAATTAAAAGAGGCTTGCTCATGGGAAAAGCTATGGCAAATCTAGACAGCATACTAAAAAGCAGAGACATCACCCTGCCAACAAAAGTACATATAGTCAAGGCCATGGTTTTCCCAGTTGCAATGTATGGCTGTGAAAGTTGATCATAAGAAAGGCTGAACACCAAAGAATTGAGGCCTTTGAACTATGGTGCTGGAGAAGACTCCTGCGAGTCCCCTGGACTGCAAGGCGATCAAACTGGTCAGTCCTAGAGGAAATCAATCCTGACTGCTCTTTAGAAGGCTAGATCCTGAAGTTGAAACTCAAGTACTTTGGCCACCTAATGAGAAGGAAGGACTCACTGGAGAAGAGCCTAATGCTGTGAAAGATTGAGGGCAATAGAAGAAGGGGATGACAGAGAATGAGGTGGCTGGATGAAAGTCACTGAAGCAGTAGGCATGAGCTTAAATGGACTCCAGAAGATGGTAGAGGACAGGAAGGCCTGGAAGAACGTTGTCCATGGGATCGCGATGGGTCGGACACGACTTCGCAACTAACAACAACTTCAGACCAACAGTCAAGTAAGTAATATGTCAATCAAGAAACTGCCAAAGAGCCATTAGTAAACAGCCCAGCCAAAGTATCCCACCCAAACAGACAGGCAAGACACCAGAATATAAACTGATAGCAAACTGATGATGTCCCCTAGTTAGGGTAATGAAACGTCTGCAAGAAAACAAGCAAGCAAGCTCAGAGAGCACCAAGGACCCTTCATTTCAACCCTGAGCTACAAATATTTTTCTTCATGGGAAGAGATCATTCAGGAACAATTCTACTTGCATCCCACTTGCCTCTGTATTCCAGAAGTTAACTAGACATTCAACCAAATTGCCTTTCAGATTGCTGAGAAATCTTCAGGTGCCATTTGGAAAAATTTTGAATTCACCAGGTGCCTGGGACAGGCCATCCAAATTGGCCCAACCACTCTGCAGAGGCTACTGAGTTTCTCTGTAAACAAGACCCGGTCTTATATCCAAAAAAGGCAGTAGGTCTTATTTTCGGGAGATGTCTTATTTTTTCCCCGAAACCTGCCTTGCCTCATGGTGGCAGCACCAACAGCCCCATCCAGCAGGAGCCCGCATGGCTGCCGGCCCACTTCTGCAGCCACTCATAGCCACTTGTAGTAGGACGCTGTGCGGCCTGCTGCGCCATGCCATTGCTATGAGGTGAGGCTGGTGAGAGATGGGGTGGAGCTGCCCCAAGCACCCCATAGGAACCCAAACACTTTTCACCAGAGGGAGACTGGAAGTTTTGTCTGCTTGCAAATGGGGCACTTGGGAATGGGGCTAATCGCTCTGTTCCCAAGCGATGAAGCTTCCAGTCTCCATCATTTCTCTGTTCGGGTGAAAAGTGTTTTAGTGCCTATGGGGCATTTGGAAACGGAGCATTCCATTTCCAAACGCGCCATAGGAGCCCAAATACCTTTTGTCAACATGGAGAAATGACGGAGACTGGAAGCTTCATCTGCTTGAAAATGGGTCACTTGGGAACAGAGCGATTAGCCCCATTCCCAAGTGCCCCATTTGCAACTAGACAAAACTTTCAGTCTCCCTCTGGGTAAAAAGTGTTTGGGTGCCTATGGGGTGTTTGGAAACAGAGTGCTCCATTTCCAAATGTCCCATAGGTGCCCAAACACTTTTCACCTGGATGGAGAAATGACGGAGACTGGAAGCTTCGTCTGCTTGCAGATGGGGCGCTTGGAGACGGAGCAAATCATTCGGTTTCTAAGTGCCCCATTCGCAAGCAGATGAAGCTTCCAGTCTCCTTGTGCGCGAAAAGTGCTAAGGCAGTGGTTCTCAACCTTCCTAATGCCGCAACCCTTTAATACAGTTCCTCATGTTGTGGTAACCCCCAACCATAAAATTATTTTCGTTGCTACTTCATAACTGTAATTTTGCTACTGTTATGAATCGTAATGTAAATATCTGATATACAGGATATATTTTCATTGTTACAAATTGAACATAATTAAATTCTATTCGATTCTATTCTACTCTATTGTACTCTACTCTACTCTCTTCCATATTGTCTATTCTATTCTCTCTTCCATATTGTCTATTCTATTCTATTCTATTCTATGCTATTCCATTCCATTCCATTCCATATTTTCTACTCTACTCTACTCTGCTCTGCCCTGCTCTACTCTGCTCTATATTCTGTTCTGTTCTGTCCTATTCTATTCCATTCCATTCCATTCCATATTTTCTACTCTACTCTGCTCTGCTCTATATTCTATTCTGTTCTGTTCTGTTCCGTTCCATTCCATTCCATATTTTCTACTCTACTCTGCCCTGCTCTGCCCTGCTCTGCTCTGCTCTATATTCTATTCTGTTCTGTTCCGTTCCGTTCCATTCCATTCCATTCCATATTTTCTACTCTGCTCTGCCCTGCTCTGCCCTGTCTGCTCTATATTCTATTCTATTCTATTAGACAATTTAGGATCATCTTCTTCCTGGTTATTCAAAAAAGATTCAGTTATAGAAATGACAACTTTCCGATCATTGTCTACATCTCCCAGCTTTGCATTTGGAGTGAAATGAATCCCAAATTGCCCTTAGTATATTTTATTACTTTATTTCAAAACGGTCAGAGAGGAGGGTAATTTCCCTAAGAACCGCCCGCCGTGGTGCTCGAGGAGCTCCTGTCTCTCAGCCCCGCCCCTTTCGAGGAGGAGAGTTTGGGTGGGGGGCAGCAGAGGGAAAGCGTTCCCTTCTCACGGAGGAAATTGGCCTCGGTGGCTCGCTGTACGCGAAGCCTTAAGCAGCGTGAGAGTTGGAAGAGCGAGGGGGTTCGCCTTTCCATCCCTGCTGCAGGGCTTGCAGCTTTGTGGGTTGGTACTTTCACGCTTGCGGGATTCGAAACGCCACAATGGCTCAGAACGTTCAGAGTGTTACATTGTCTCTCACGCTGCCCATCACTTGCCACATTTGCCTGGGAAAGGTAAACGCCACCCTCGCCGTTTTGGGGTTTTTTTACAAAGGGACCGCGCGGAGTGGACCATGTCCAGCGCCAACGCCCCACTCCCTTGCAAAATGCGCGTGGGACGCAGGAAAAAGCCCCCTCGGTGGGGGAGAGGAGGAGAAGCGCTTTTAATTCCACGCATTCTTTCTTCTTTTTCTCTCCCCCCCACCCATTTCTTGTGAGGCTTTGAATGGGTGATTATTTCTGAATTCTAGCTTTGTCCTTAGCTTTGGAAATGGTTCGCCGAAAGCTTTATAAGCGGTGTCTCAGTAAGACCATCGGAAATATGTGTTTTCCGATGGTCTTAGGCAACCCCTGTGAAAGGGTCATTCGACCCCCAAAAAGGTCGCGACCCACAGGTTGAGAACCACTGTGCTAAGGCGTCTGGATCACCTGCCTCCCTCCACCTCTGCCTCCACACTTGGACTTAACTGCACTGTGCCAAGGGGCCAAGGGGCTGCGGCTGCTGCCGGACACTGTCGGCCTCCCCGTGCTCGCCGTCACTTGTGCTGGCCACATCCAGCCCCCTGGACTTATTTTTGGGGTAGAGCTTATATTGAACCCACCCCAAAAATTCAAGCTAGGGCTTATATCCAGGGTGGCTCTTATTTTGGGGAAAACACGGTAGTTGCTCTAAGCTACCAAGAGGTCATGTGGAAATTATCTATGACAAGAGACAAATGTAAATATTCCTTAATATCAAATTTCTTTTAACATCCTCCAGTTTATAACGCCAGATGCAATGTCCATCAACTCTGTGGCCTATGATATCGTGGACAAGCACAAGGAAGGTGTGGCAGCCCTAAATTCCCAAACCAAACACAGCAGGAGAAGGAATGCTAAAATCATGCTCAACTTGGGTAAATTCATAACTATCCCAGCATACAGATCAAGCTGGTCAGGAATAGATGTTGTTATGTAACTAGGAGAATACTACAATAGTAGCAACTCCTATTTCTCCCAATCTCACTTTCACACTCAGCCACTTGCCAAACAGCATTCCTTACAACAAAAAATTATATTTGTAGAAACTCAGTGGTATTTAAGCATGCATAATGTTAATATAATTATTGGAAATTAACATTGAAATCTCTGCTAGGTGACTCACAACACAAAAAAGTTTGACATTTAAATGAGCATGATTTGAAATTTCACAGAATACAAATCACACATCATTACTTGAATATTCCACTGATATATTGTCTAAGTCAAGCTATAGAACCAAATTTGAAGGTGTTGACTCCAATTTTAGTTTAATTTTCCCTTTCAGCAAAAGCAGAGGATAAACATTATTATTTTCATGGTGTTGTATAGTATGACTTAAAATCTTACCAAAAATATATTAATAAGCAAAGAAATAAATTAAAATCAATAAAATAGACAATAAAGTGAATCAAACAGCCTGATTTGTATAATTAAAAAATTCAGTCCAAAAAGTTTGAATAAAAATATCTTTTTTAAAATAAATTTCTGAAAACAAGCAAAGAAAGGGGAAGAAAAGTACCCAAATATTGGAGTAGGCCAGCATGTCATTCTACCAAGAGTGTAAAAGCTACATCGCTCTTGATCTCATAGAACTCTCCAAAATGAAAGAACCATTAGGAACTGGTTTAGGGAGCAAAAGGGATGCTTTAAGCCTTGCATAAACTTAAGGTAACCATTACAGGCTTAAAACTTCTAAAACCAGAGAAAACCAATTTTCTTGCATCTTTTGTTTGGCAGGGTTAAAGAGTGACTGTCCCCTCCATAAAATCCATCAAAGCTATTCAAAATGTATTGTAAACAGGTCTTTGGCTGTAGCTTTCCCCCTTAGGTAAAAAAAAAGAAAGGAAAGGCTGTAATGTTTTCTCTTTATCAGAAGGAAAAACTAAAGTACTGAAAAAAGGATTGTGTCCCAGGGCCTCTACTAATAAATAAAAGAGCTGCAGATTATTTAGGGCACAGGTGTCAAACTCGCCACATGATGTGTCGTGACATATCGTGACACTTTTAGCATTGCCGGTAATGGGGTGGGCGCGGCTTCGGTATGATGAAACTGGCCCGCAGGCCGGCAGTTTGACATCCCTGATTTAGGGAGAAAGGAATTTAACAGTATTCCATGCACAAACATAAAATAAAGAATATTCTTACAGCTCCCTAACCAATATAAGTTGCATATCAATGTAATGTCATATAGTGAAGAGCTTTTCAACCAGTGGTACGGGTACCACCTGTGGTACATTGGCACCTGGCAGGTGCTATGCGACCATCCTAGAAAAGTGGTAGCGGGGGAGGGGAATGAGCTGAACCGGTGGCAGCACCGCACAAACCTGAGCGAGAGATGGCTGGAGCTGCAGGGCTGTCAGGGCTCAGCGGAAGTGCCAGGATCAGTGCTGCTTTCCAGCTGATCGGCGTTTCTTCGGGGCTGTCAGGGCTCAGTGGAAGCGCCAGGATCAGTGCCAGGCTCCAGATGGAGCTCGGTGCTGATCCTGGTGCTTCTGCTGAGCCCTGAAGAAGCACCAATCAGCTGGAAAGCAGCACTGATCCTGGCGCTTCTGCTGAGCCCAGAAGAAGCGCCGATCAGCTGGAATGTTGCAGCATCTCCAGGGTCTTGTGATTTACATTCAGATGCTTGGCAACTGATTCATATTTATGATGGTCACAGTGTCCCAGGGTCATGT
>NW_015386079.1:364931-390643 GCF_001527695.2 Protobothrops mucrosquamatus | reverse complement strand
ACCCCTGCTGCCAATCCTCAACAGAAATGTTCACAACAATGAAAACCTTGGACAGGAGGAAGAGCGCCACCGGGCAGGCAGGCAGGTGTCTTGCTCGGCTGTGGCTTGGGGGGCACTTTTTTCAGTGCCATTGTAACTTTGAACAGTCACTAAGCGAACTGTTGTAAGTCGAGGACTACCTGTACTTTATCACTTTTTTCCTTTTTGGGGGGGTCATCACGTTTTTGACACCTTGCTAGGCGACTGGTGGTACTCGGATGTTGCCATATCCTAAAAGTGGTACAATGGGTGAAAAGGTTGAAAAGCCCTGATATAGGGTATGGATGTACTATATCCTGCTTACACACAGGTGGGAAAATGAGCAAAATTTCCCAGAAGTTCAAAAAGTCTATTTGGGAATAAACTTCAGCAGGAAGAAAGAAAATCCCCAAATGGTTAATAACTATGTTATATAAATAGCTATGGAGTCCAGGCTTTGACAGCGAATGATATGGAATATCATGAAGTGGGACAGTTAACTGATAAATGGAATAAGAGCCCTCCATCCTGCCTCCTTTTGTCATATGTTCCACTTCATATTTATCCTTTATTACCAGTTGCAGTAATTGCAAGACAGCCTTGCAGTATTATCCTATATATGTCCAGTTAAAAATAAATGTTACCAAATTGAGGCTTACTAGCAAATGAATATAGGATTGCAAACTGAAGCACACTAAGCATCCAATCAGAATGTTTTGTGATGGGACATTTTCCATGTCTCTAAGTCAAGGTACCAATTTGTGAACATTATTTTGCTAGGAATCTGGGAAATATTTGTAGTAGGTACAGTCAGGCCTTTTTTTCTCATAGAACGCCCAGAATGGAGTTCCGGCACCTTTTTTGGATGGAACCTTATAGGGTAGGCAAGGCGGGTTGTATGACGTGTGTGAGTTCCTGCACTTTTTTTTTTTTTTTTTTTTAGAATAAAAGCACTGGGTACAGTAAGCACTTTTTAACATTCTCGTCTGTAAACAGCAGTAATTATATTGGCATTTGTTCTTTAACTTGATGAAGCCAAAATGATAGAACATGGGTTATACACCACGTCACAAGATCTTTCTATACTTGCTTTGTGACATTGTAATGCAAATATATGAAGGGCATAGTTTCCCTTGCCATGTTATGATGTGTTTCATCACTGCCACCTTGCTTCTCAACCCCACACAGATTCCCATAAATAATTAAGAGGACCCCTCTCCAACCCTCTAAAGCTCCAGGAATGCTAGAATTCTTTAAATAGTAACCTTAGAAGTACTGCATTGCACAATACTGAAAATAGCTTGAAAGAGTCAGAAGAATCAAATGAGAGATACAATGATTTTATATAATTTCTGATAAAGATTAACCACAAGACCAGATGATAACGCTAATTTAATTATAAAAGTGTTTAAAATAAATATGTTATATTTTCTCATCCTCATGTTTCTTGTTTAAAATGGTAATTATAAAATATTTTTAAATTTACATTGACACAGCAGATAAAAATACAAGAATAATGAAACAAATCACGTTATTGAATTTATTTGCAAATTTAATTTTTTACTTACTATACATCCATATATATAGTCAGAAACTATTACTTTTCTTTAAAAGTAGTTTTTGGGGGTAGCTCTCAGCAGTAAACACTTTTGCTGCTTACAAGGTAAAAGCAGATGAACAAAATGTGTTAGTTGATATTCAAAACCCATTTACAAAACACTTCTGCAACAAAAGAGCACCTAAGAGTATAAGAAAATTCATGGTTCATTTCAAATGCAGAATTCAAAGACTTTTGGAACATCTGGAACTATTTTCAGATGAATGCAGAAATCTGCTTATGGTAGAGTTGTTCCCAAGGTTACAAGGAACTTCATACACTACATAATAAGAAGTCATATACATACTTATCATATTTAATAACTTATGGCAAAGCTCCTGTTGCTGGACTTCAGAAACCCAGATTACCTCTATATAGCAAAGATAATATTTTCTATATATGTCAACTGTCATCTAGTGATTGTTCATATTCTGAAGCCTAGTATTCATACTCCTAATTTCAATACATCTTTTCTGCAGTTATCATTGTAATCATCCTAATTCAGTTGTGTCAAAAATAAGTTGAACTTGTTTGCCCTCATATACAATCCAGTAGATACTGTCTGATGTTTCTATTTTCAGTTCTGTAGTCAAGCAAATGATACTGGTATTACGAATAAATTATGGCTAACAAACAGTATATAGTAAATAGGAACCATTGTCTTGAATAACAAATAGTTCATTTCAAGATTATAGCCATAAAGTAAAGCTAAACAGGATTATACCATAAAGTTTCAGAAAAATAACATTTCTGAACAAATGATGTACTTATAACATTTTTTTTAAAAAAAATACTGATTTCTTGCAGCAATAGAAAGTAAGGTCTTTCTAAAAAATGTTTTGTTTTGTCTCCATTGAATAACATAAATTTTCAGATATTATTATAGGGACTTGGAAACCAAATACATGATGTATTAGGCAGACAAAATGTTTGAGCCTTCAGTGTTTGGGCCATTAGCTTCATCATGTTGAAAGCTTTTTTTTCTATCGGTCAATGTATCATGATTTTTTTTTTACTAAATTTGTGTTTTATTTTCCTCGATAGAGCTCAAGCAATATAGGGTTTTATTTGAATCCAGCTGTGTATCTAATGACTGGAATTGTCCAGGTGTTAATTGACTTGATGGTATTTCTCCATTGAGTTTGGATTTTAAGATCTTCTTCAGTCACCTGATATATTCACTACTAACCTTTTTCTTGACTTCCATGTTTGATGTTGTCTGTATTTGTAATGATTTTCTTTATCCAGACACTTGATATTATTTCCATAGGGCATTTTGATTCCTTCAGTTTTTACTATTTTTCCCCTGGTAATGATAAGGGTGGCACATTTATCCAGACCAAAGTCCACTGCAATATCCTGGCTGTATATGTGAACAGAATTAAGCAGCGATTGTATTTCAGATCCTGTTTTTCCATATAGCTTCAGATCAACTATGTACAGATAATGGGATAGCCTCGCAGAGATTTTTGATGCTTGATTGCAAACATCTATTTAACTTTTTTCTCCCAATTTGTGTATTTAACTTTTTTATTTTAACTTATGCATGAGGCATAAAGTACAATGTAATATGTGTCCTAAAGCATCCTATGCAACTATACAGTCATTCAAAATCTCTGGAAATCAAGTATATACTATAAGCTTAAATAATAAATATAAAACCAGTATTTTCATATCTAATTATTGGGAAATAATCTTCAAACTCTTTCTATGTTTTCTAACAATGGATTATTTAACAATAGCATATTAAAATATTATGATGTATAATTTAAAATATTATGATTTATGATACGATTTATCATTTAGTGCAAACACTACTCAGAATACAAATAGCTTTTACAGAAACAGGTTGTCAAAGAGAACCTTAACTTAAATAGAGGATTACTTCAAATATTTTTTGAGTATCATCTTCCAAATGCCTATATACATAAAGAAATATAGTTGAATATATTATGTGGCTGTAATCATTGTGTGATAAAAGTTTCTCTGTTCCCACATTGTTTTAGGCACCACAAGTAGAAGATGAAATTATAAATACAATTAAGTGTGCATTTATTTTGCTGATTATAAGAATACAGAAAGATTAGCATTTTCCTCTCCCGCACTGCAGTTTTTTAAGGCAGGGAAAAGGTGTGTGGGTGTGGTAATTTCTTAGTCTTCTCAATACAGAATACAGTTGACTCTGCATGATTCTAATAGCTTTTATTCTTATGATTTGTATGCCAATATTTTGTAATTAAAAGCTGAAATATTACTTAGATCTATAGTAATTTCATCAGATCTTTTCTTGCTTCTGAACTACAACAGTGAAAGTAAAGGAAAAGCAATTATTGACATTTAATAAGTTTACCATATACCCAACATTATGGCATGGGTTTGGCTATTTGCATTCCTCATTAAGATGCTATGTACAATATATACAGTATTTCAGCATGGACAGTGCCATTTTAAAGGGGAGCAAATTGTTCCTTTACTGAAAGTCCTGTCTGCAACGCATCCCATTTTTAGAATTTGGGAAGTAGTTCAACCTCAGTTCAGATCTAGTCCAAATGTCTAAATAATGAAAATAACATCAGGGATGACATTCATTTCAGTATTGGAACACTTAATTTGTCAGATAGGCAGTTTAACTGCCAGCCAAGGGGGAAAAGTAGCAATGCAATAAGTTCATGCTTTGAAACTGGTTATGGTCGCACCATCACTATCCATGTATCCATGGCACACTCTCACCTAAGGGGCTGTAAGAATAACCTTGGGAGACAGGAGGAAGAGTCAAAGTCTAGACAATGATCAGACAAAACATAACCAACAGAAGGAATTTGGGCATGGAAAGCACCTAAGGAAGATCCCTCCTTAGTTTTCTGGAAAGTACAGATAAGGAGGGAAGAAATGCTTTCAGGTTGTTAATGTGACCTTACATCAGTACACATAGTTTGGGTTTCTTCTGTAGAAGAAGAAGCAGTCAGACGGATGACATCTAATACTCATTTCATTCAACATGTCCTAAAATTCTGAATGTATGACACCAAGTTAGCAAGAATAGCCAACACTCCAGAAGATAGGCTTAAGATATAGAAGGATCTTGACAGACTTCAACATTGGGCATTATCTAACAAAATGAAATTCAATGGTGAAAAAAGGTTCTACATTTAGGCAGGAAAAACAAAATGCACAGGTACAGTATATAGGTGGTACCTTGCTCAATAGGAGTAATTGTGAGAGGGATCTCAGCATCCTAGTGTACAATCATTTAAATATGAGCCAGCAGTGTGCCGCAGCTGCCAAAAAAGCCAACACAATGCTAGGCTGCATTAACAGAGGGATAGAATCAAGATCACGTGAAGTGTTAATACCACTTTATAATGTCTTGATAAGACCACACTTGGAATACTGCATCCAGTTTTGGTTGTCACAATATAAAAAAGATGTGGAGACTATAGAAAGAGTACAGAGAAGAGCAACAGAGATGATTAGGGGATTGGAGGCTAAAACATAAAGTAACAGTTGCAGGACTTCTGGTTTCTGCGCTATAGCATGCCCATGGGATTGCAGTGCTCCACAGCTGATTTTGTCCTGCCAAACCCTAAATGGGTCTGAAGTTGCCCCAGAGAGGCAGTGAAGAAAGAGGGGTGCCCCGATGATCACGGAACATCAGAGGTTATTCTGTTTGATCCTGGGGAAGCTGCACACCAGCGTCTAGCCCAAGCTACTTGCAGCTGAAGTCCAAGAGCACAAACCAGAACAACGGTGAACAGTGTGCTTGGAACTGGTGAGACTATCAATCTTCTCTCCTCTACTCTGTAACTAAGTCCTTTGGAAAGATCCCCAAAGTAAGAAAACCTCCGAAAGTGAAGGAAAGGGACTACACCCCCACTCCCTCATAAAAGGAAGCAGTGAATTAATCTTTAAAGGGGAAAGAAATATATTGAAGTCAAAGTTAAAATATTACAGTCTGGATAAATCTAGAAATTAAAAAATAACTGCTAAGATTATACCTTAAAGGGTTTTGATGAAATTATAAATAATAATAATAAATAATAATATTTTTTGTCTGAAAAGGCTGGAAAATAAACAACTACTGACACCTAGTGGAGAATTAGAGCATAGAACATTAACAACACTGACTCAGAAATTGGCAAGACACCCAGAAACAAAGAATAATCTGTTCCCTTGAACTTTAATAACCCCCAGAAGACAGCTGGTGGGAACAAAAAAAGAATACATACTGGGCCAGCCATAAGGTTAAAAAGTATCTGAAGGAAAAGAAATACCATGACTGTTGTCTAAACTCAAGAATTGTTTACAGGAAAAGAAAAACTTTGACTCTGGGCTAATCTTTTAGGAAGGAATTTACAGGAAGGACTCAAGGTGACTAAATATACTGAACTGCAATTTTGACTGGTTGACAACTGACCTCCGAATAAAAGAACTGTTATAACATACTGATTTTACTGATGCCTTGACAATTGGAAATACAGTGGATTATAAAAACTATATAAGAACTATACAAAATTGGGCTGTTTGGATTCTGACTTTGACTGGTTTGACACAGCTAATTATAGAGAGTATGGCACTGATGAAGGACCATTTGAAAGGGGGAGACAACATGGATATTGCATACTTATCAAAAAATGACAGAAAACTACATTTAATACTTACTCCTAAAGGACCTAACCTGGAATATCAAAAACTTCCAGAAGCTACATTTCAAGACAAGACAAATACTTTCCAGGAGGAAATGTATGTAATGCTACAACGGATACAAATGACAATAGCTTTAAACCACAAGGAGATCAAAATCAACTTTGACGACATAAATGAGCACATTTCTAATCTAAACCCACAATCAAAAAACACTCAGAAAATGATAGTAAAGAATGAAAAAACAAATCAGATAATAGAACATAAACTAGAAGAAAATGACAATCAGTGAAGCTACAAATGAAGAGAATTATAATTTAACGCAAACAGAAAAAAATCTACAAGACTTGGACATAACAACAAAAATGGAAAAAATTATGATAAGTTGCAGCTTTTAAAACTCATAAAAGCATAAAAAGGATTTAACATCTCTGTACTTGCTACATATTCAGAAATACGCTTCCAGAGACATATTCAGGTTATGCTAAATCTGTACGCTTAACACTCTTAATATCAGTCTGGTACACAATCCTAGTAGCAAATTAAGAACTAACAGGATATACAGTTCAAACAAATGAATGCTGGAACTTATTTTGCAGGTTTATTTCTTTACTTCTGATTCAATGCTGCTTCATGTTATAGCAGGGGTCCCCAAACCCCGGTCCATGGACCAGTACCGGGTTGTGACATGCCAGCAACCAGGCCGCACAAACAAGCAAAGCCCCATCCGTGAGATGCAGGCAGCATACAAAACCACGCACCCTCCTGTCCATGGAAAAACCTCTCTCCACGGAACCAGTCCCTAGTGCCCAAAGGGTTGGGGACCTCTATTTTAGAGGATAAAATTAAAAACTGCCAAACAAGAAAGATTGTGTTTTGAAGAAAAATGCACATAACATGTGGAAGAGAAAGTAATGTATTTGAACAGAAATACCAATTTCTCTTATTGTATAATTAATTGTATCATACTGTAGGAGAGTCACATACACATAACAAATCATAGAAGTTACTCATCATAATACAAGTAGTCCTTGACTTATGAACATAAGTGGGACCAAAATCTTGGTGATTGATTGAAGAGGTTGTTATAAAAGAGGTCATATGAGTGCTTTGCTCAACTACCGCATTCTTAGCGCTCCCAAGAGCAGTCATTAAATGATGTTGCAGGTCGTTAAGCAGACAGAATCCCAAGGAAGGAGTGTGAAGTGCCTCAAAGGCTGGGGAAAACCCTGGAAGGCCTGGCATAGGTTGCATGCTAGTCTCAGAACTGAAAATCCTCCTCACCAAAATCCAAGCAGGTTTTTCAGCCCCTGGACACTAACATGTAACTTGCACTGGGGCCCCACTGACTCCCCCACTCTCCTGAGGCACCCTGAGCTCCTTACATTATTGCATTGCCTCTCTGCTCAGGGGCTGAAAAGTCTGCTTGCATTTCAGCTCTCCCTTGTCTTGGGGACTGAGTGAAAGAGCTCCCTGCTGAAGGATTTCAGTTCTGTGCAAGCAGGCATGAAGGATTTCAGCACCGTGCAAGCAGGCTCAGAGTTATAATCCTTTGGCAGGAAGCTCTTTTAGCCAGCCCTCAGAGACGAGAGGGGCCAGTGGCAGCAGCTTGCAACCATTGATTTTCTGGGGAAACTGTTAAAGAAATTTGCAAATGGTGAGCATATTATTATGGGACACTTGCCAAGCAATTGTAAGCAAACAGGTTGCCAAGCGCCCAGATCACAATCACATGACTGCATGAGAAGGGAGGCTTTGTGACATTTTGCAATGGTCAGGAGTGCGTTACAAGCTATAAAGGCTGTAAAGCACCCTTTACAAAGCTGCTGTTAATTCAAACTGTTGTTAAGAAAACGATCATTACATCGAGGACTACCTGTAATGGGAAAGGGATATGTTTATGCTACAGTACAGAAGTGTAATTGGAATGTGTTAAAAGCTCAGAGGAGACGAGGAATTTGAAAGTAGAAGAGTTGAAGAGAATTTCAAAAATTAGGATAAATTGACAGGTAACAAATTAGGACATACAGCATTGCAAAACAAAGCTTAGGTTCTCTATGTTATTTAAATTATGCCTCCATACTTAAAACTCTCTCTCTCTCTCTCTCTCTCTCTCTCTCTCTCTCTCTCCCTCTCCCTCTCCCTCTCACACACAGAGCCTATACAATTATAAGCTGTCTAAAGTGCCATTTTTTTCAAAAATACTTCTTTGCTTTGGTCCTGCATAAATAAACTAATATTTGCCTTAAAGCAGAACATATCTCCATTCACAGCACATGCATCTAGTTTTTATAAAACTATATTTATAAGGTCTAAGTGCAGTGTTTTAACTGCTACTGTCTGGTATTTATGGATGACAGTATGAGTTTAATTGGGCCATTATAGTCCATATCTATAATTATTTTATGAGATCTTGCATACTGTCTCATTAGTACTAAAATTCAACTGTAAATGGGGGGGGGTAGAAGTCAGGCAACACAGTACTAAAGAAAATTACTTAAAGCAAGTTAAGTGTTTACTTTGTTTCAGTTATCCCCATTTCAACAAGCAAATTATTTCAAGAGCACATTGATGTGTTTAAAATGTTATTCTGTACTATTTAGATGTCAGAATGGTCATGCAATCATAGAATCTTTTTCAGAGCAATCCAAAAGCAGTAAGGGGACACCTGCCTCATTATAAATTACATTATAAAACAAGTTTTCACTTTAAGAATTGATTTAGTGTTCCTACATTTTTACCTATTGTTCTCTAGCAATGTGCTTGCTTCTCCTTGGTAGCACACACGAACCAAATGGAGATCAGGCAAGTGGATCTTCAAACTCTAGAACACCTATTAAGAACACATCTTTCAACTATAAAGTTCTTACAGTTCTCTTTTTGCTTACTTTCCACGATGCTCGTGTCTTTTCTATTATGACCAGCTTTCATTCCCACAGATACTGTATAGTGGCATTTTGTAGCATTCAGTTATTATAGTTACTTCCTTGACTGTAAGAAAAATTCAGTAGCTAAAAGAGGCAGAGCTTTTTTGTCATTCAAATTCCCTGAACTGCTATAATAGAAAACAAAATAGAATGGCTTCATTTGTAGGTCACTATATCCTTCCTATCATCAAAAGGAGAAATCTGTGTAGAGCCTACATTAATCTACTAGAATAGTTGGATATATATCCTCCTAACTCTTGATTACATTTTTACTATTTCAAGCAATTCCTAATTTCTTATCTGTCATATGTTTGCTCCTTTCCCCTTTACCCTCTGGAGATGACTTGAAGTATTTCAATATCTCAGATAGGACAATGAATAAAAATATTGTATTAAATAAATGATTTCCTGCCTTTAAATAATAAAGTTTGCTTTGAATCAAGCATGATGCCTGGTGATTACAGTACAGTATATGTAATTTGCTTGGCAACCAAGTCTACATTCTTGAGATTTCCAATAATCACTCATCCAAGCACTAATCAGATCTAACCCTGCTTCACTTTTTAAGACCAGCCAAAGTTGGCTAGGTGATGCTCAGCTCCTGTTAACTATATCTACACATCCATACAGATTTCTTGTCAATAATATTGAAATAATTTTCCACTGCCTCCTTTCAGGATAGGCCTACCCTTACTTAGAAGTTAGTGGGGTTTTTTTTTTTAATTTGTCAAAGTCTTTAGGTACTGACAATTGATATAGCCCTGGTGGCACAGTGGTTAGAATGCAGTACTGCAGACTAACTCTACCCACAGCAAGGAGTTCAGTCCTGACGGACTCAAGGTTGACTCAGTCTTCCATCCTTCCAAAGTTGGTAAAATAAAGACCCAGGTTCTTGGAGGCAATATGCTGACATAAACTGCTCAGAGAATGCTGTAAAGCACTATGGAGCGGTATATAAATCTAAGTGCTATTACTTCTGTCACCTGCTTTTCCAAATCTGCGGTTTTATAGTTTTTCATTTTCAGTAGTAAACGTGAAATTGAAACTTTTGTCTAAAATTTTGAGTGGGCAATTGCTATTGAGTATGCTGAAGTATAATAGATCGTGCTTAAAGCAGAAATTAAAACATCATGACTTGATATTTGAGGACATGTTCCAATATACTTACAATGGAAGAGTATAGAATTTTAGAAAAATAAGATTGGTCTCTGTTATGATTTTATTTTCAAATAAAATGATTTTTTTTAAAAAGATATTGTTTATTCTGAGAATTCTGCAGCAATGCTAGAATTGGCAAAGGCAGAACACACTCAGCCTACCCACTGCTTGTATCAATTGTCAGAACAAGATGTCCCTATTCAAAGATATTTATAGGACTTAAGCAACATGTCAGTCAGAACACATAAATGCTTACTGTATGTGATAACATAAAGCAAGTACATTTAGTGTTTAGTCATTTCCTGATATGAAGAGCACCTTGTCCAACTTTCTATGTGAAAATAACAGTTGGCAGATAGCTAATTAAAAAATGTTAATTACAATCACATTAAACAAGATAAAAGCGGAATGGATGCAGTTTAGAACGTTTTGAGGAGAAATACCACTACAATGACGACCTAAGAGCGATTAACCTAACTAGCAATGTAAGTCAGCCATAAGTAAGCCGACTTACATCCAGCAGGAAGGAGAAAAGGCAATGTGACACCATATTCAAAATAACAACAGTGTTTTATTTTCAGTAGTCTCTTGATAAATCTGAGTGGGCCTGATAACCCATACAGTCTTCTAAATGATAGTGGTAATGTGTTCAATAATGATGGAGAAAGAACAATGTACCACACTTTTTCAGCTAGCACAATAGACATCAAACTAACTTCTCCTCATTTTGGAATTCAGAGGGGGAGAGAGAGCAGACCTTCAAGACTATAGTAAAAGACTATTTTACTGATTGATGAGAATGTTTATAAATATGTTTATAAATGCCTTAAGCAGGTGGTTGGACTAGAAGACCACCAAAGTCTCTTCCAACTCTATTATTCTACGATTTGACCCTTTCTCCTTAAGCAGACTTGTTTGAAGAGCCTCAAAAATTCAACTCTGGATAAGGTATTGCAAAGACATCCAAATTACCTTGATTGTTCAGTAACCATACCTTAAGGCCCTAATGCCCACTTTGAAATGAGAAAGGAAATATGGAGCTGCATTAGAAGCATAAGAGAAGAAGAAAGGGGAACTGTTCTAGGTAATAACTGTTCTAGTGTGACTACAAAGCTAGCCAAAATGTGTTTATTTATAAATAAGGGGTTGTTTCTTCACAAATACATGGCACAACACAGGAGAACAAACCCATCAGGACAGGATTCAGCAATTGATCTGCATCTGAAAGACAAAGGTCACTTTTTTGAAGATAGCAAAGTTCACATTCTGGACAGAGAGGACCGCTAATTTGAAAGAGGGGTCAAAGAAGCCATCTATGTTAAAATTGAATAGCCCTCTCTCAACAGAGGGGGAGGGATATCACATTACCTATCTCCTGTTTATGACCTAGTCATTTCAGCAGTCCCAAGAAGGCTCCACACCCATTTGCACTCTGATTTAGGTGAATCTGAACTTACAGATAAACCCCCAAGTGACCTCAATGACTCTCAGATGACTAATGACCAGATGACTGCAAAGAATATAAATCCTTCCATTCCCCACCATTCAGTCAAAACTGAGAAAGCTTCTTGGATGAGAAGTGAAACATTTTCAAAGAAAAAAAACCAAGAAAGTTCAGTTGCCTTTTGGAAAAGCACTTTTGGGGCAACCATGACATGGATGATTGAGAATCTCCATAGACATACCAAGAATGAATTTGTGACAAATATAGTAGGATCACACGTAGCCTTTCATGCCAAAGTGTGTATTCAAATAAAAAGGAACCATGCCCTTCCAGCATTTGCATGCACATGACAAGGAGAAAATTCTATGCACATCTATGTGTCCATGCTCCTTCATGCTTCTGTTGTTCCAAATCATTTCACAACCACTTAGATAGTGCAACTAGGATGCACTCTCTCATTGCCTGCTCTCATTTACTGAATAGGAAGGTGTGTTCTGAACTTGTAGCTGAAAATTGAGCTCCTCCACTGAAAAACATTTTTTGGAGGAGTCCTATAATTTCTAACTGATCTATCTCATGCTTGAGTTGTCTGGCAATTAAAAGATTCCAGTTTGGTCAGATCCCATAATGATCTCCCAGACATATAACTATTACACGTGAACTGCATCCAGGTTCTGGTCACCACAATATAAAAAAAATGTTGAGACTCTGGAAAGAGTGCAGAGAAGAGCAATAAAAATAATTAGGTGACCGGAGGCTAAACCACACAAAGAACGGTTACAGGAATTGGGTATGTCTCTAATATAATGAAAAGAAGGGCTAGGGATGACATGATAGCACTGCTCCAATATTTGAGGGGCTCCTACAAAGACGGGGAGGTCAAACTATTTCCCAAAGCAACAAAAAGACAAGAAAGATTGGAAATTAACCAAGGAGAGAAGCAACCTAGAACTAAGGAAAAAATTCCTAACGGTGAGAGCAATCAACCAATGGAATAGCTTGCCTTCAGAAGTTGTGGGTGCTCCATCACTGGAGGCTTTCAAAAAGAGACTGGACAATCACTTGTCTAAAAGGGTATAGGACAGTGGTGGCGAACCTATGGCACGGGTGCCAGAGGCGGCACTCAGAGCCCTCTCTGTGGGCACACGCGCCGTTGCCCCAGTCCTAGGCCTTCAGCTGGGTTTTATAAAACCTTTTCGCTTTAGGCCTCCGCCGCCGTGTACAAAAAAAAAGGTTCAATCAATGAGTCAATTTCAACTTCTCGCGGAAAAAAAAAGATCTTGCAAAGTTGGAATTGATTGAACTTTTTAGTCCCACCCAGTCTGCCGTTACCACTGCAGCCATGCCCACCCAATGGGTCACGCCCACCCAATGGGTCACGCCCACCCGCACTCGGATGCATAAGTGGGGTTTGGGTTGCAGTTTGGGCACTCGGTCTCTAAAAGGTTCATCATCACTGGTATAGGATCTCCTGCTCGAGCAAGGGATTGGACTAGAAGACCTCCGAGGTCCCTTCCAACTCTTACCGTTCTATGTTCTAAGTGTGAAGGAATGTTCAATGAATGGACTGGGGGAACTTGTAGAAAGGATCTACTCACATGCCAGATGGCGAAGAAAATCAAAGCAGCGCACAACACCAGGGAGAGCATGTAGCAGAAGGCAGCAAATGTGAAGGCCATGGCGGGACCAGGAGTAGAAGAACCTCGTGGAAGCGGCGCGCCTCCAACCTAGTTTTGGGAAGCAAAGCGATTCTCGAAGCAAGGTGCGAAGAGCTGCTTGTTTTCCAGTGAAAGGAGGGCTCAGGACACATTTGCTTCGCAAAACTGCCCTTATCGGAGCACAACACGGTCCGGTTAGACGTACCCCGGCGTACTTCGGGCTTTTGCCTTTCTCTGTTAAATCTTCCGATAGGCGGCACGTGAAAATGGGACACCTCCAGCAAGACTCCGGATCCAAATGGGCGACCCTTCGAAACCATCCAAGACGAACTGACCGCGATAAAGAAACGGAGCGGGGTGATTCAGAAAGCGACCCCAAAGCAAATTCTCCCCCAAAGGAAAACAAGCAGCCTCGGGAGCGGGAAGGTCCCGAGCCCCGAATTCCTCTGAGCCCGCGAGGGAAGCCGGGCGAAAAGGCGACTGGAGCGGCGGAAAAGCGGTCCGCTCGTGGCTTTTATCTCCCGGAAGGAGCGCGCGCATTCTCCCCTCGGGCGAGGGAGCCTCCGGCAGGGGAAGAGCGCCCGGCTCCCCTTTCCACCTTTTCTCCTTCAGCAGAAGTTCCTTTGTTCGACATTCGCGAGGCGGAGAGGTTCGGTGGCGTCATCCTCCCCCCCATTATCGCCTCCGCGACGGACACGACGAAAAGGGAGGGGTGGGGGGCGAAGAGGGACTTCTCGTCTTCCCCGCAACCGGCAGCGGGTGCCCGCCTGTTTGGCAGGAAAGCAGGAAAACCCTCCACCTGCTGCTCCCCTGATGCGTGACCTTGGTTCTCACGCCTCTCCGAAGGAGCAGCTCCTCGCCTCCCACCTGCAGCGGCGCAGGTGGAGGCGCCGTAAAGAGTAGCCTGGCCCCCGTTCGCGCCCCTTCCAGTTGGAAGTCCGAAAGGAGCAACAAGGGTTTCCAGACGAGTCCCCGTTTGCGAGTCCGCCCGTTCTCTTCCCGAGGGGCGAAACTTATCTCGTGTCTTCCTCCTAGCGGGGCTCGCGCACTTTCTCTCGGGCACACGGATTGGAAAACTACGCCCGCCTAGACGGGCTTCTCCGCCAAGTTAACTGTTGATAATTAAAGGCTCTTCGTTTCTACCCACTCGAGGCCATCTGCCGCAGTTCCTCGCTCAGGAAAAGGAAACGGGGGATCACAAGGGCAGGGTGGATCGAAATGATGTTTCACACATCCTTCTTGGCAGGCAAGAGATAAGTGGGAACTTGCTTTTTTGTGAAGGCTGCTGCTCTATTCCTCCATGGGAAATCTTTTGGTAGGCAAAATAATGTCAAGACCCACGAAGGCTGGTGTGGAATAAGACATCTTAACATTTTATTTTACTGAGACTCTTGTTTTTCGCGTTTTTAGGACCTGGGTTGCCTTTTTTTTTGGTTTTTAGATTTTATTATAGGTGATTGCCTTTTGCTTAAGTACATTTAAGTAATGAAGAAAGCAGTTAGTTCCATTGCACATCTTACCGATCCTAAGACACTTTGTATTGTGATTTCAGTAAAAGTAGATTTTATTAAATTATTTAGTATTTATTCATCTTATTGCTAGCAATGTTTTGTTTTTTTTTAAACTTTCAGAAATACAGTCATGGAAAAGGATCTGTCACATAGAATGCTCAACTTTGCTTGGATCCACTACATTCAATGTACATCTTTGTCATCTAACGTTCATCTTTGGGCTTCCCAAAATACTGATGCCCCCAAATCCCTCCAGCTTTTTCAAACTCGAAACAGATCTTCATAAACGTTTGTCTACTTTGCTTATGCCTCTACAGAATCTATTTATCTTGGATACAGACATAACTTTGATTTTTCAGCTTTGGCCGCATGGATTGTGAAGTTAGTACATTTAATAATTTCACTATTTGACTTCCTCTCAATCATCAAGATCCAAAAATTAAAAGACTTAAGATTTTCTATTATATAAATTATACTCTAGAATTTAACATACAAGAACAATCAAATTGTGGCAGCACTCGAGAGTTCATTCTCTGTTGTTCACAAAAATTTTCCAGTTGTTTGAGAAAATTATGTCTTTAGTTACAGTTTATGTGCAGCAAACAAGCTGCATAAATTTAAAACTAAATGAGATATAGAATAACAACAAATTATGGCAGAGGATCAAATTGTTATATAAGCTCCTGAATTATGGTTTTTAACAGGACAAATTGTGCTGGAATTACCCTTCAACTGATACTAGTGGCAAAACTAGAATATAGGCCTGAGTGGCAGTAAAATATTCAAGTTCTCTAGTCTTATTCTATGTTTCTTCTTACTAAAGTTACACTTCTGTTAATTTCCTCAATATTGAACTATTTTGCAATTAGATCTAAACTAGTATAGAGAAATCCAGTTCAGCTATTACATGGTAAGATCTGACTCTAAGATACATCCTTCTAACAGCTTTGATCTCAAATAATCAAATTTGAGAGCATTTTTGTCTAATAAAATAGAATTTATCTGAATTCATTAACAAGGTCAATTTATTAGTTAAGATGTATCAAACCAAAAGTAATGTTTAAACAATGTTAATTACCTTTTAACCAATTATATCTTATTTTCATCTCCAATTTTGCTGATCATTGATTGAATAAATATTATTGATTGATTCATTCATTGGTAGTCAACAAATTAATAATTACCCAGAGAACTTTGCTAAAAGCAGCATTATTAAACAACTCCGAATAGCATGCTAACTATTACTTTAATAATTATCCCAAATTTTGTGATGACCATACAATACATTAAGTTCTTTTTGTTTTTTTATATCTGCAAACATCTTTACATCTTGTTTCCTGCAAATTTGACATAAACTTGCATCACACTGCATTCTGACATAGTTCAAAAGAATTCCAATTACAGCCTTCAAAGAAACAATCTTCATATGTTATCTTACATTTCCATCAGTTCCTAAACAATAATCATCCACATTAATATGGATAGAAAACAACAGCTGGGCTGTAGATAAACATTCTGTTTGGATGTAAATCTATAGTACTATTAAAAATATCATATACTAGGTTATGATATCAACATAGATTCTTGTATATTCATCCTTTACAATAGTTACAGAACATTTTTTTAAAAGGAGTAAAAAAGGGAATCAGGCAGAGTTTGGTTTCATTTGTGCAAAAAAAAAAAAAGTCCTTACAATCTTATAATAGCTGCAGTAAGTTCTCTTTTTTCTGTCAAAAAGTTTCCTTTCTTTGCCTTCCTTTTGGATAATAGCTTGGCAATAGTTACATGGCAACAACGAGATGGAACCAGATATTGTCCCATTTCTGAGGTCCCCCTGAAATTTCAAGCACATAAAAACAGCCAGACAGTCTTGATAGGAGTGATTCTGTACTCTCAAACTACACTTTGTCAGCTGTTCTATTTGTTTTTCCTGTCTGTGATTAAATCACCTCCTGGGCAATTAATGATTCATTAAGTCAGAGTATGCCGTTTTATTTCATTTCTTTTCACAACTTCTTTCCTTCCAAATGAACCTCTTTTAGGAAGGTGGAATCCTCTTGAATGCTGAGCTTACATATCTTCTATCCCTAAATCAGACAGGCATATTGTGGGAACCCAGCTGCAGAGAGATTACCTTGCAGAAGCTATGGAACACCAATTACAAAAACACATTACATATATTTTAAACCTGGTTAACAAAAAAAGAAAAACCTTTAGGAAGAAATTCTGATGGTTTGTGTGGTAATTTCAATAGAGTTCCAGTCAAATTGATGGTGTTGGTTTTCTGGTCTGGCTTTCCTCCAAACCCTGAATCCAGCCCTTGATGGGACCTCCAAGTCACTAGCTTCAATGTATGACACATTCTATCTTTTCTTATACTTTACTTTTGCAGAGAAATAGTGGGCTGATTTGAATTAAAGGAGATACTAAACAATCCACACATTACTTCTAACTCTTAGGAATGCAGTCTTGCTTCCTTTTATCTAAGCTAGTGCTCCTCTTTTAATTTAAATATGTTCTGCATAGGCAAAGAAAAATATCACCACAAAAAACTAGGGTTCTTAAAAATTTAAAAATTGTGTAGCAGTGCTGAATTGTTTGTACATTAATATGTGTATTGCATATATGTGTACTTTCCAGTCACTCTGGATTCCTGCTTCGACTAGTCCCCTACATTTTCTTGGCAAAGTTAGCAAGAAATGGTTTGCCAGTTTCTTCTTCCAAGAGTTGAAAGAGAACAACTGGCCCAAAGTCAACATAGCTGGCTTCATGTCTAAGGCAGAACTAGAATTTACAGTCTTGTAATTTCCAGCCTGGTGCTTTTAACTACCGTATTATACCAAATTGACTCACCACATAATGGCTTATAGATGCATGGCATTTAATCAGAAACTGTTACTACTTGGTACACATAAGGAATTAACACTCTTTGCTGTTAGATGGAAAGGTTAATTCCAAGAATATGGCTTTGTGTTAGTATGTTCTTTGCCATTTAATCAAACATTTTTCTAATTTGATGCAAACAGCTTGGAGAGAAAAATTGGATAAATTACCCATAGCAGAAAAAAAGAAATAAAGCCAGTGGCTCCCTGATATCCATATCACATCCATTGTGGACTGAAGCAGAAACTCAATTAAAATTTAAAATGTCTTTACAGTACATTCAGAACCATTATCTTCCATTCCAGTAGCCTATCATGTCTTCTTGTTTAATGTTTAAACCAACAATGTTAAACCAAAGAGTGGAATCAAATGGAATGCCACATGGCTTGGTCTGGCCATATCCTATTCAACATTTTTATTAATGACTGGATGAAGAGATTTACTAAAGTTGCAGATGACATAAAACTGGGTGGGCTGGCTAAATACCATTGAAGACAAAAACATAATTCAAAATGAATTTGTAAGTTAGACAAGTGGACCAATATTAGACAATGAAGTTCAACAGATACAATTGCAAAGTTGTTCATTAGGAAAAAGAAACCAAGTGCACTGGTTTAGAATGAGGGCTATTTGATCTGGTTGTACTACAGTACTTGTGAAAAGAATCTTGAAATACAACAGTGAAACCCAGCTGCTAAAAAATAAATGCTATTTTAGGCTGTACCAGTAGAAGCACTATTTCCAAATCACAAAAACAGTTTCACTATTGATCAGATTTCACTTTAAGTTGTTTACCCAGTTTTAGATACTGGACCTAAAGAAGACTTTGGACAACCTGGAACAAGTTCAATGATAGATAATTTTATTTATTTATTTATTTATAATTTGATTTGTATCCCGCCCTTCTCCTCACCGGACTCAGGGCGGCTAACAGCCTTATAAAACAACATTACAACAAATATCAATATTAAAACCAGATTAAAATTCCAATCAAGACATTGGAAATTAAGTCCTCTGAGGAGAGTTGGAAGTATCAGGAATACTTATCTCGAGAAAAGATAGTACTATAAACTTTAATAACATATTAAAATATATTATTTACTATCTCATAATATTTTCTCCAGTGCGGGGGCAAATGAGAATGCTTTTCAAGTTCTAAAAGGGTGTCAGAAAATCCAGATGTTCTCTGTTGTCTGTTCTCCGAAGTTCAAAAGAGTTACGGTAAGCTTTCTACCAATCATTAATGCTATGCAATGTTTTGGATTTAGTTCCAGAAAGGTGCTTCAAAACATGTGACAGCACAAACATAAACTCAAAGCAATCACATCTTTTCTTAGAATGCACAGATACCTACAAACATTATGTCTATATGTAGCATAACCATCCCTTCCATGCAATTGGAATATGATTCTCTCTATGTCCTACAGTTGTTTTGTTTTTAAACATCTTGAGTAAAACTATTAAATGACTAGATATTTTCATAAGTAAAGTTTAATATTTTCTATGATTTTGTTTCATTTCTGTTGAAGAACAGTTTCTACTTTCAAGATTTAAGACCCACGGACATATCATCTCTTTTCATCATGTTCCTTTCCTCTGTGTGTATATTGAACAAATTTCTGAAAGCATCTTAAAGAGTTCCTCCATTCTGAATTCTCAAGTAAGTGTTGATTGGAAGATCAATGGAATATTATTTCTGGAGAAATGAATATGCTAAATATAATTACAGCTATTCATTACCTCAATCAGAATAATAACACTTGTCAGTTTGAGAAGTATGAAGAGTCAATAAATACCACTACCTGCAAAAATGTTATAAAGACTTGCCTATGTAGGGTGTTATTTGAATTACATATCACCAAGAATTGCATAATGATCGCCCATAGGCTATTTTGTTCATTCAGATGAAGCGGTGCAATCTTCATGTTATTTTTAATCTCAAGATTTCTGCCACTGGTCCCACCTATTGTTTAGCCAAGCATTAAGACTTCTTGAATTGCACCAGCCTTATTCACCAACTAAGCAAAAATACACCAGGCCTGAATTTACTCTTTACCATGAATAAAGAGTTGTTTCTAGGCACTGGACACAATTATAACCTTTGGAAATCATTCTAAAAAGGAAGAATTAACTCAGTACATACTTGTTAAAAAAATAAGCTTTAATTATAAATCACGCTTTTAATGAAATCCAGGAATTTAAGACACACTTTTTAAATGAAGATTAATTTAATATCAATTCCATTTTTAATGAAGATTTTAATTTCTACTATATGTTCTATATTATTTTGTGAAATTAAAATACACCATCACCAAATATATTAGTTTAGCTGTATTTAATCTTGAATGAAGTTTTGTTTTTTAAATTTTTCCTGTAAACAATTTGTAAGCCCTTTTTCTAATATTATTTTCTTTTACAAACATAACTGGAAATAAACTCATATCTCAAAGGTATTGCAAAGTAGTGCTGGTGTCAGTTTGGGAATGAAGTAGAAAATATTAAACCTCACTTTTTTGCATTCATATAGTCAGACAATCAAGTCCTCAGATGTCTGCCTGAGTTGTTTAATTTTTTCCAAATTGATTCTGGTCCCTTGCCAGTAAAACATCTTTATGTGTAATGAGTACATGAAATAGTATATATCCAATAAATGAATGGCAAAAGCGTAGTTCATACAGTGACAAACCCCTGTTGGTTTTAACAATAGCTTGTTTAATCAAGTCTAATGTCTAAGTAATACTAAATCATAATGCTAAAACATAAATTTAAATTTGAATTTAAAATCTTCTGTTTAGTTTGAGAAAACAAATTGGCATGCTACATCACTAACCCAACTGAGATAGACAAGTGTAGAATTAATTCAAAATCTTTCTATCTTAATTAAAATTTTCTAGGACACTGGCTGCATTTATATCTTACAGAAAACCATGTGATTTTTATTCAGATTTTATGTAGCATATTGTGTTTAATTGACTAATCATGGCTTATCATGATAGGCAATCTCAGTGATGAAAAACAAAAGTTCAATATTATGTGGAATAAAGGATTTCCATATATATTTAGTTTATTATACATATTTATTTAAGGTTCCTGTAATATGAAAATTCTAATGAAGATGCTTGTATTTCTTAAAGCCTGGCTAGCCTATCAACAAGGAAAAAAATAATGAAATATAATCTACACATATTTATTCAGATGTTAGTTACATTGACTCACTTGTTTTAAGTCGGCAGTTTTAAATAATTCTGTGTACATAATTTAGATGATTAACTGATTAATAAACATGGAAAATGTGTATACAATGCTTCTAAAAGGATGCTTCTTATATACAAAGCATCCACCTCTACACCTCTATACTGGACATTATTATTCATCTGTAAGTTAAAATTACAAATAGAATTATAACTGAAATAAAAAGAAATAAAGATTAAACAGCACCCACAAGGGCAGACCTCTGATAGCAGACAAATTAGCTTAAATGTCAAATGTCTATAAGTTTAAGTACAAATTACTGCATGTTGAAAATAGCATTCTTCCTGCTCTCTCACAGGAGGGCATATTTAAAATAAAAATGTGCAATTTTTATAACTAAAAATATACATTTTTGTCAATCTGCTTTATGTATTTTAAACTGTATTTTAAACTGTAACGAGATTAGGATTCTTGGTTGTATAAACATTTAATAATAAATAAAGATTATGTACATTTTAATTTTACTTGTACATTTTTTGTTTTCTTCAAGTGGAAGCATATTTTCAATATAGCTCTTGTGGATTTTATCTAATCTTGTATAACAGAAAGAAGCATAATTTTATGCAACGCTTATTACAATATATTTTGTTTTTATAAAACTTTGATAATTTTGCATTCTTACAGCAAAGAAAGAAATAATGGAAGAGAGAATCTTCTTAATGAAAATCAGTACTGTATTCTTATTTTGTTAAATGTTAGTATTTGTATTCAAAAATGCAAGACTGGTGCTTTATAATATTGGGTCCCCTTTTAAAAACATGTGTAACTTTCCTCCTACATACAGTTTTCAATACATTAATATTTGAATAAAAATAATTTTTAGATAGCAACTTTTGACTTTTATCAGTGCAACAGAATAAAAAAAATTGCAACCTCAACCTTTTGCTTTACATTTCTAAATATTTCAAGTCATTTCTATAGTAACAAGATTGTTCTAGTCATCAAAGCCTAAAATCAAAGGGCTTTTTTTCCTGATTTGAGCAAAAAAATCTAGAAGCGACAATGCATTGCTATTAAATGATTGCTTTTTGTTCTATGCCTGGAGTTAAAACAAAATATAGAAAAAATAAACAGATTTGGTGCCCCCTGTTGCCCTTTAAAATTATCTAAAAGTGGAACAATTGTATACCATAAAAGATTTAGATCTAGAACACATAAAAATAAATCACATGTAGTGCTTTGTGCTTTGGCATGGCATTCTTCAGGGTAGGAAGGACTAAGCACATTGTATGAACTAACTATTCTTATTAGTAAACTATGATAGCTTAGTATAAGCCTATATCTTTGTTTCCTGTGATCTCTGAAACCAAGTTCTCTCTCTGTTTCTCTCATTCTGAAAACAAGTGAATATATTTTATCAATGGATAATTCCAGTTATTTTTAATTAGAAATCCTATCTGATCCATGATATAATTAAATTCTCTATCCTACCTGTCACTTCTTTTTATATAATAATTTTATTGAAGTTTTTAATAAACTTAATAAAAATAATAAAAACTAAACTAGAAGAAAAAAGTAAAAGTAAAATGTGGGAAAGAAAAAGACAACAAAAACAATAATGAAGAAGTGGCTTTCAACCTTTAGCACACTAAAAATAAGCTAATATTGTAACTATTTACATTTTTTTAAAGTTACAAGTAAACTACACCTCTTCTCCCCATTTTTTTAATCTATACACAATCCAGATATCACTTTTTTCAAATCTAGTTCAGCAAAAGATCCATTAGGAATTACCAGAAATATTGAACAGTTTATCTCTTGTCAAATAGTCTAGGTTGATATTCCTTCTTTTTGCTCAGTATCGATCTTTAAGTCTTTCCTATTTCATTATATCTGATCTTTCATCACTCTGGCATCAAAACTTTCACCAGCCTACTTTAAATTCCATAAAGAGGCATCAACCTGGCTTTCTTGTTGTAACTGTTCCATATCCAGATTCTTTTCTTGATTTGTCTTTTGTATTCCCATTTTGGTAATCTCAATTTTATTATCTTCCATGGCTTCAAACTCGATA
The DNA here is from genome assembly GCF_001527695.2 of Protobothrops mucrosquamatus. Taxonomy (NCBI): domain Eukaryota; kingdom Metazoa; phylum Chordata; class Lepidosauria; order Squamata; family Viperidae; genus Protobothrops; species Protobothrops mucrosquamatus. The sequence goes on along the minus strand of NW_015386079.1, from coordinate 367,540 downwards.
AAGTTTGTGTAAGTTAAAAAACATTTAAATCTGTATTCCTTCTAAGATATTAGTTATTAATATTTCAGGTCATATTTAAAAAAACCAAAGATAAGTTATAACTGGATTAGTCATTTTTGCCTGGTTCTTTAGTTCCCTCTAGTGTTCATTTGCAATTTTCATCAAGCCTCTGTTCCTAATACAAGTTTAGTTCTATTTCAGTCATTTGTCATGGGTATATTATTTAATTATATACTAATTTTTCAAATCTTACAACAAAATAACCAATATTACAAATCTTTCTGGTTTCCCAAACCATTTAAAACTTTGATAAATTTTGGGGGCTTTTTGCCAATTGTATATTATTTTAAATTCTTGTCTCTATTTAAAATTTCTTAAATCCAAAGAAAGTAAAACTCACCAAATGTGAAATTAAACTTGCTATTTTGAAGGTCGCATTAATTTAAGAGATTAAATTAAACATGAATGTGGTCAGAAAGTGAGGAGGGCTCCTTATAAAAGGCTTCGCTGCTGCTGAGGCAGAAGACGTTGTCTTCCTTGTTTCGTGGTTCTCAAATCTGCAGGAGACGGCTGTTTTATGGTCTCCACAGAGTACTTATGAGCAACCTCCCCTTCTCCAGGAAGATTTGACGGACTGGTCTACTCACCAGTTTTTTATCTTCACAGTGGTCATCATCTTCAATCAGCCATGACTCAAACCAGAAGTCCCCATTTTGTCACTTCCAACATACATTGTTTCTGTTTGCTGCATTTACTTGGAATGAATCTGTGAGCTTTCTCTTTTCTTTTGCCTTTCGCAGATAAGCATGTTGTTTGGCTATGATTGTCCAAATTGGCTATTTCTGCTTCCTGAATTATGTTTATTTATTTGAAGAACTATAAATAAAAATCCTGGACTACAGCTAACACCATTCTCAAAATTCTTGGTGGTGGAAATACAGCCATATCCACATACTAATCTATTTCTGTAAATTCTACGCAGGCATTCAAGTATACATTAGTCAAGGCAGGGGTCTACAATCTTGCTCACCCTACATCTATTTTCATACTTTTATCTTGAGTTTATATATAATAAACTGTTTAGTTCAAAGTTCAAACCAAGTTTGAAGAATGCTCTTTTTCTTTTCTTCCCTACACTAATTTTTCATAAATTATGTAGGAAGAATCACAAACAGAGCTGTCCTTGTGAAGGTACTTTCTATATATTCACTGAGTCTTGTTTAAATGCCCCAAAAGGGCTATACTTTGTGAACTGCAATGTAATCTCTTGTATCTATGCATTGTCAGAGCTAGCAACTAAGCTCTTTTAATATACTGACCGTAGGAACTGTTTTTAAAACAGCATACACTGTATAGCACTGTACTGCAGGTATGAAAATTCATAGTAAAATATAGATTTTATTATAACAATGTTGTTGTTATACTAATATAGATTCAGATATTGCCTAAGGTCACATTTCCTTGTTTTGTAAGTAAAATTGCAGGCAACCCATCTGGCTTCTAATCTATTTTTTAAGTGTGGCCAAGTTCATTTTCATTCCAGCAACACTTTTCACTGAACATGAATTCACTAAATACAGTATGTATCTGACTATCCCTAGGATGGAGTACAACAATAATTTCCATACAATTCCAGAGACATGATTTATTGTTTGGGATGGGTTCTATTTTTACCAAATAAATCTGAATCCTGACAGTACTTCTTGGACTAGATATCCTCATAGATGTTGATTGTAGCTTTAGACAAGTGAGTTCTTTATATGTAACATAATAATTGATATTTGTAAAACAATAGGAACTATTGTCTTCTGTTCTCTGGTAAGATATCTTCTAACTGTCTAATGTCTATATACCCATGTGCAGTGCTTTTTTTAAAAAAAAAAAAAAAGGTGCCGGAACTCACACATGTCATACAACCTGCCTTGCCTACCCTACAAGGTTCCATCCAAAAAAGGTGCCGGAACTCCGTTCTGGGTGTTCTATGAGAATAAAAGCCCTGCCCATGTGGTATAGCTATGGCATTATTATTTTGTTTTAGGCCCAGTACTCTTCAACATCTTCACCAATGATTTGGATGAGGGGATAGATGAGGAACTCATCAAATTTATAGATGACACCAAGCTGGCAGGAATAGCCAACGCTCTAGAAGATAGGCTTAAGATTCAGAAGGATCTTGACAGACTTGAACACTAACAAAATGAAATTCAATGGTGAAAAAAATAAGGTTATACATTTAGGCAAGAAAAACCAAATGCACAGATACAGACCAGATGGTACCTGGCTCCAACAATTACAGACCTATCAGCCTGACCTCAATACCTGGGAAGATTCTGGAAAAGATAATCAAATAACGAATCAGCAAACACCTAGAGGCAAACAAAGTCATTACTAAAAGCCAACATGGGTTTGTCAAAAACAGATCATGCCAGACAAATCTTATTGCATTCTTTGACCAAGTGACAAAATTAGTGGATCAGAGGAATGCTGTGGATATAATTTACTTGGACCTCAGTAAGGCATTTGATAAAGTAGATCACAACCTACTACTCAATAAGATAGAAAAATGTGGGTTAGACAGCATCACCACAAGATGGATTCATAGCTGGCTG
>NW_015386079.1:296295-364668 GCF_001527695.2 Protobothrops mucrosquamatus | reverse complement strand
TAACAGAGGGATAGAATCAAGATCACGTGAAGTATTAATACCACTTTACAATGCCTTGGTAAGGCCACACTTGGAATACTGCATCCAGTTTTGGTCACCACGATGTAAAAAAGATGTTGAGACTCTAGAAAGAGTACAGAGAAGAGCAACAAAGATGATTAGGGGACTGGAGGCTAAAACATATAAGGAACGGTTGCTGAAATTGGGTATGTCTAGTTTAACGAAGAGAAGGACGAAGGGGGACATGATAGCAGTGGAGAGGAGAAAATGATAGCATGATAGGAGAAAATATGCCTGAAAGTCCTTTTTAGTGTTTCGTTAATCAGACATATGACATCTCCAATATCTCAGGGGCTGCCACAAAGAAGAGGGAGTCAAGCTATTTTCCAAAGCACCTGAAGGCAGGACAAGGAGCAATGGGTGGAAGCTAACCAAAGAGAGAAGCAACCTAGAACTAAGGAGAAACTTCTTGACAGTTAGAACAATTAACCAGTGGAACAACTTGCCTCCAGAAGCGGTGAATGCACCAACACTGGAAGTTTTTAAGAAGAAACTGGACAGCCATTTGTCCAAAATGGTATAGGGTTTCCTGCCTAAGCAGGGGGTTGGACTAGATAACCTCCAAGGTCCCTTACAACTTTATCATTATTATTATTATTATTATTATTATTATTATTATTATTATTATTATTATTATTATTATTATTATTATTATTATTATTATTATTATTATTATTATTATTATTATTCCATCACTTTCTGCTTTTCTTCCCAGAAATACACAGACGCACATAAAGCACATGCTCTTGGACTCTCCTCCTGGAGAGTCATTATGTAATTACCCTAAGTGCTAGGTTCTTCCTATTTTTATTATCCATTGCCTGTAAATAAATCACCTTCTGTTACAGTTATAAAAGTTTCCGATTCCTGCTGCCAATAATGTTCATGTACACATTTAGAAATTTCAGTTTCCACAGTTAGGAGGCATAAGCTTTTTCTTTCCCCATAAGCATAAGCCATTTCTCTCTACTAGCACTATGTGTGTGTGGTTCTTTCCAGCCCTATCATCTGCCCACCTCTTTGCATAACTTCTCATTGTAGCCCTTCTCAGCCACCAAATTCATGCATATTCTCTCCAGGACTCCAGTTGGCCTTAAAAGAGCCTTGTGAGCCCTTGTCCAGTATTGCAAATATAATAAACTGGACATAAATTATGAGAAAACAAAGGTTATGGCTTTTGCAAAAAGGCCAAAACGGTACTCATGATATTTAAATAGCCACATAATAGAGCAGGTAACCACCTTTAAGTACCTAGGAGTGGTCATCCATGCCACTGGCTCACATAAAGGCCCTGAGAATACGCGGATGCCTCTGGCCAACGATCAGCGAATGCTATTCTTAAATTTTTCCACACAAAGGGAGGATGCTATGTTCCAGCTGCAGTTAAGCTCTTTCTGCCCAAGTCGCTAGCACAGCTTCTCTACGGGACCTTGCTCGGACCGTCAGCTTCGTGTTTTACACCACTGGAAAGAGTTCAATCCAAATTTATCAGAACAATTCTCCAGATGCTGCGCTGTGTCCCAAATGCACTTCTGTGCCTGGAGACAAGATTAATAAAAGTCGAAGCAAGAATCTGTATAGCTTCCTTAAACATTTGGCTAAGGCTTAATTGCTTTCCGCAAGGCCTTGCTCCATTAATTCTTCAAGATAAATTCTCCTCTTCATGGATCAAGGCAGTCGAGTCCAACCTTGACAAACTAAGCTTCTCGTCAGCCTCAATTCTCAAATTGGACTACGACCAAGCAAAACAAACTTTGTGTCAAAGGATAGAGGACATCGAGAGGCAAGCGGACATAGGTATAGCTCCGCTGTTTCTGACTCCAGACTCTATTAGATACGTGGTTACACCTGCCAGGTATCTTAGTCAGTTGGAGTCTGTAAACCATCAGAAAGCATTCTCGCTTGCACGGTGCCATGTGTTTCCATTGGCCGTCCTGTACGGCAAGTATAAAAAGACACCATTGGCTGAAAGACTCTGCTCCTGTGGCTCATGAGAGGTGGAGACCATTGTACACATACTCCTTCGATGTTCCTTCTATAGAGCTATTCGGAAAAACCATATCCTCCCTATAATTGATAGGTATCCTGGTCGTTCGGAAAGTATTTATCTCCAGTGACTGCTTAAGGATGAGCAGGCAGTGATCACGGCACAGGCGGCTAGAATCTGCGCAGCAGTATTGGGGATTCGCCAGAAATATAAATAAACATTTTAGATCTTTTTAATAATCTTTTATAATTTATTTTATTATGTGTTTTTATCCAGCTTTAGACTATACTCAATATATTTTTATTGTCAGGTCAGTTTGATTCCGTTTTTCTGAAGGTAACTAGTTTTTGTTATACTGTCTGTAAAACCAGGCAGACCTTGGTCACCCCTTGATTACATCATTAATTGTAATATATTGCTATGTCTTCTTGTGTTGGTTCTGTTTAGTTTTGTTTTATTTGAATGTTTAATTTATGTGTTGGCCTTTGGCTGTAATAATAAATTGATTGATTAAAAACATTAATATTTCACTATTAAAAATCAAAGCATTGTTTTATTTTCTTATATTTTTTCAATATAATTTCTTAGACAAGCTTAATATTAAAAGGCATGCTATGATTTTAATAGTACTCTCAGCTATAGATACAATGATAAGTTCTAACCATCAACTCTGAACAATTAATAGCTCACTTAAATTCAGTGAAATAAATTATAAATATACAAGACTGTTAATCAGTTTTTTTCAATTTTTTTCCTTCTTTGCTCATATTACATTACCAACTTTTGCTGGCTTAATCATTTATAAATTTGATAAATTTAATTAAATTAATTGATTATATCACATTAATAAATTATTATTTATTAGTATACTTGGTAGACTCATACAACACAGAACTAAAACAACAGAGGATAGTTTCATTTAATATTTAAGCTGCTATAAAGCAGATCATATCTTACTTAAATGCACTATGTTATATAAATATCTTCTTGAAAGGAAAATAGGTAGACAGATAGATTGATTGATGGCGTTTTTATCTTATTCCTCAGCTAAAAAAAATCCTGAAACAACATTTTCAATGAATTAAAAGGATTAACTAAAGTTGTTCTTGCCTTCATGCTTCCCAGCTATTTTTTCAGGACATATTAAGTTAAAACAGTAAACATATATGTACATGACACCATTCTACCCTCCATGTACTGGATTTTAACTAAACAATGAGACATGGTGCTATCAGAATTCAAAATAGCCATCACTGGGTAAATGGTGGGATCTAGTGGAGTGTATGAAAGTAAAAATAAAAATGAATAAATGATGTGGGATGAAACTGAAGTTCAGAATGCTAGAAGGAGTATTTTAAAGATTTGGGGATATTGAAGAATGGAATTGAAATAAATGCGATAAATGTTAGTGTCCAAGAAAAGACTGATAGAAATACTCATAAATACTATCCGAATGTGGAAAAAATGATAAGGCTGTAAAGAAGTAGGTGTAAGTGATCTTTAAGCATTAAAGTATGGATGTGAATTGCTTATTGGAATGGTTGTTGAACTTGTTTAACAGGTTTGTGAAGACTGCATTTCTGCCCAGAACTGTGATTGAAAGGATACAAAACATGACAAAGAACAAAATGTGCAAGTTTATACCAAGCAGAGAGTATGCAGTCTATTCTGTCTTTTTGGCAGACACTGAGAAATGTATTAAAATGAAAAAGAAAGCTAATTACATGTTCATTGATTCAGAAAAAGGATGTGACAAAATGAATAATTTTGAATTATAGAATGTTTTACATGAATATGGAGTTGAGGAATGTGGTAGATGAATGTGGTAAAAATTGTGTAGAATGAAAGTCAAGCATGTATGAGAGTAAATGGAAGGTAAGACAATTTTGTATGATGTGCCTTTCGTTGTTAAATGATAGATATATAAAACATTAAATGAATGTTGATTGGGAAATACATGTATATGAACTTTTGTATGCAGATGATTCTATGTTGTTGGCTGAGAAGAGAAGCAGAATATTTGCTGTGAATGTTGGAGAAATTGTTTTATTTATTGTTTTATTTGATTTATCAAATTTGGACATTGCCCATGTCACTAGCTAAGTGATTCTGTAATCACAAACCATTACCCAATAATAATAATAATAATTTTTATTTGCGGTCACAGACCAAAATGCAAGTGCAACAAAAGAAAACACAAGAAAATATAATCACAAACAATTAAACACCAGAAGCTTTGGCTAAAGAAAATTATGTTCTCCTCTAATAGTTACAGCTCTTAAAAGAAATTTAGAAACCTGAGTAGTAATATAGGAGGAGCCATCCCCTAAACAATATAAGACCAAATTACTAACATTAGAACCAGAGGGATCAATTCCAAGGAGAGACAGTAATTTAATTCTACCTGTGTTATACATAGGGCAGTATGATAAGACATGCTCCACAGTTTCAATTTCAGCCCTATCACAAGGGCATAGTCGCTCACTAAACAGGAGCCTCTTGAATCGCCCGTCGAGTAGTGCTGAGGGCAAGACATTGAAACGGGCTAGGGAAAAGACTCTTCTATACTTAGGGATGGTTCTATACTTAGGGATGGTAATCACAAACCATTAAAATATATAAAAGAAACAGAATTTTTTTTTAAAAAAAAAACAGAATTAAAGTGTGAAATAAAATAAGAAAAGAATTTAACAGGCAAGTTAAAAGATAAAGGGAGCACCTCAAGCCACCAACCAACCCAGGGTTATGTGCTACTCTTCAATCCCATGCCAGTTGCCAAAGCTAGGTCTTCATGTTCTTCCAAAAGGCCAACTTCACCTCAGGGGGCAAAATATTCCATAGGGCAGGAACAACATCAGAGAAGGCTCTTTTCTTAGACCCTGCCAGACAAAATTCTTTAACTGACAAGGTCCATAACATACCCTCTCTCCCTGACAGGGTGAGACAGGTTGATGTAATTGGGACAAGACAGTTCCTCAAATAACCTAGCTGTGAAGGGTTTTAAAGATAATACCCAACATCCTGAATTTAACACAGAAGCAAACTGAGACCCAGTGCAACTCATACAGCAGAGATGTTACATGTGTGGTCCTCAGAGCACTCAAACTTGCTTATGTGGCCACATTCTGCACTAGCTGAAGCTTCTGGATATCCTTCAAGGATAGCCCCATGTAGACCACATTGCACAATCCATATGGTTGATGACCAGAGCATGAGTGACTTGAGAGGAAGGCCTCTTGAACCAGGAAGGGGCACAACTGCACACAACACAAAATTGTGTTCTAAGACCTCACGCAAGTTCCAATTATCAATCATTTAGGCCCAGCAAAAGAAATTTATTCTCATTTGTCCTGTATTCTTGAATAAGGCCTTGCTCAGAACTAATTTATTCTTCATATTGCCCTGTGTTTTGGATCCAATGATATATTTTCTCATGCTTGGCTTGAGCCTGTCCTTCAAACTCAGAATTCTATATGTTGGAAAAGTCCAAATCTTTGTTTTTGCCAAATTATGTTACTTAATCCAGCATATAAAATATAGGAAATAATGTATAGCAACCAAATATTGACGTAAGTAGTATCTGATTGGTTTTATTTTTGTTTTTCCATATTTCATCCTTTAAATTCCTAATATTGTTATCTGAACAAAAATATTACAAGTATTAAAACTTTTGAAAGCCTAGGACACTAGGTTTTGCTTATTGCTCAAAATATTTAATTATTCGGACTACGTTAGTCTCCTATAAAGAGCAACGTTATTCTCACAGAGAATTCCCATAATGTTTAATAAACCAAAAGAATATACTAATATATGAAGTTTTGTAAATGTTCTGTTTTTAGTTTCAGAAAAAAATTGTTCATATCAATAGTCCCTAAATAAAGATTATCTGCCTTCCTCAGTGTCCATTTAACAAGGTTTACATTAATTGAAAATATTTACAAAGTTACCTTTCAATTTTCATATAAATGTAGATAAATACAATTAGTTACTTTATGGAAGCTTTCATAGAAAAATATTAATTTTATTACATATGACCAGGTGAGATAATGCTGTTACCGTTCTGTGCATAATTGTATCTCATGCATATTCATCGTAAGAACACGATTTAAAAAAAAAAGATGGTCAGTGAATGATGAAATCTGGTTAAAGGAGGGTATCATCCTTCTCAGCAGTTTCTTTTTCTAATCTGTTTCTGACTCCTCTACATATAATTTCTTGCATCCTCCTTTCTTTTCACTAGTACATCACAAATATTTTTAATGAAAGAAGAACAATATAATGGTTAAAATACAGGTAGTCCTTGAGTTATGACTGTAATGGAGCAGTTGTATTTTATCAAGTTTTTTATGGTAGTCTTTAAACAAATGTGGTGGTCCTTAAGCAGATGCTGCAGTTGTTAAGCAAACCCATTGTTTGCTTTGGTGTGGCTTTGCCAAAAACCAGAGATAAATGCTGTTTTGGGGCCATCTCCATTTCTCTCATACATGCATTCATACATTTACACTCACAGGCATTCAGGCTGGCACTGCAGCTGCCTTTGACAATTGAGCCACACCCTGGAGTTTTCAAGCAAATGCTGGTGTCCAGAGGCACCCTCACCCCACCAAGGTCCTTAGCTTACAAAAACAAATGCTAAGACTGAGTGGGAAAGAGAGGAAAGGTGATAAACAAACAGCCTACAGATGGGGAAGCGAAGGTGCTCTCTGAAGATTGACAGCTATTACAAGCAGGCAAGGGGACTATCCTTCAACTGCCAGAATCACAAACTATGGCGACCAGCATATCCTGATGGGAGTTCTACCTGGAGCTTGGAGTTTTGCCAAGAGATTGGTAGCAACTGGAAGAAGAGCAACCCTACTGAGACTGTATCTCATCCTAACTAGTGTAAGAACATTTGGAGAAAGACAAAAGTTGTGTATAGACTTTGAGACTTGTTTGAACTGAATATTGAAATACTGAGTATAAAGGATTGAGTATTAAAAACATATTTATGTGGTAACATCACCTTGCCAAATCTAAAAGGGTGGAGTTGACCTAGAGCAATAGCTTGTTGTTTGTTAAGTTGTGTGCTGCAATAAAGCATTGTGTACGGATTTGCTATGTTGTGATGTGTCCAGTCCTTGGAAAGCAAAGAACTTTACACAATGCAGTCCCCTTGTTAAATCTTAGGGAAAAAAGTAAATGAAATGAAAGGAAGTTCCAACTGTATGAATAAGATTGTGAGAAAGAGGAGAGAGGGAATATGTGTGCATGAACAGCAGGTCTATGAGAAAAGAAGGGAAGAATGCTATCCATTCTTTGCTTCTGGTTTAGAAGATAAATAGCATTTAACCATTAGTCTTAAATCCAGGACAACACCTTGAACATGTGTTTTTTCCCCTTGCTTTTTCATATGCAAACTAGTTCCTAATCTAGCCACTTCGTAGACCCAGTTACAATATGTAATGGCCAAGAGAAAGTTCCTTTCCTTGATTTTCATGGTGTTATTCCCACTTACAGCCATTTGTGAATTTAATTTTATGTTTTAGTTTATTATTTTTTATTAGATCTCTTTTTAAATATTGGAGCTACTTGGAGATTAGATTAGATGAGATGTCTTCTTTATGAAGCTGAAAAAATGTAGTTATTCAAAACCAGATGTTCTAAATACATAAATAGAGTGCAAGGAAGCATTATAATACCAGACAAACAAGTCAAGTTTTTATAATTGAACTTAATTGATGCTTTTAGACGATGCAGCATTACAACTAGTTTACATATCATACCAAAGAATTAGGCATGTTTCCTTTTCTTTGAAAATATACCTTTCAAATATATTTTAACAATATTTTTCTAAGTCTTAGCTGAACATAATTGAAATTAGCTTTCAAAATAAAACTTACAGTAAATGTGTGACTTCACTGGTTGATCTGTAATATTTTGTGATTCAAATAAAAAAATAAAAATATAAAACCTATGAACGATTCTGCCTGATTATGCACCATCAAGTCAATGTCTTAGTGATCACCTAGACAGATTTTCTCCAGGATAATCTGTCCCAACCTAGACCTTCAGATCTTTCAATAGTGCACTATATCTGAATCCATCCATTTTGCTGGTGGTCTTTTCTTTCTGCTTCCACCTTTCTCAGTTTTATAGACTTCTCAAGGGAGCCGTTTGATAATTTGAATGTGGTCATTTGTGCCTTGAATGAGAACATTGATTTGTTCTACATGAATTTGTTCTTTTCTTGTCTAGCCATGAGCAGGGAGTTGGATTAGAATATCTTCTATCTAGTCCCTTCCAACTCTCTTATTCCATTATTCTCAGGAATCTTCTCCAAAATCAAAGTTGAAAGAATAAATACTCTTCCTATCCTGCTTCTTCAAGTCCATATTTCATTTCCAAAAAATTGTTACAGGGAATACTGTTACCTACATTAACACTGATTTGCAGGACTAAAGAGAAAATGCTGTCTAGAAAGCTAAAATGTCCCGAACTCTTTTAGTGATGTGGTACAAATATAGTGCAATGTGACTAGTGATACACATAGCAACTCTCTAAATATATTTTAATTTGTGCTTATGATATCAATGACATAACTCACAATCTCTTATCTTATAGTAGAACAAAAGTAATGTGATACCTACTATCTTGCTAATATTAAATAAACATCAAATTAAAAAAAATAATGTAGCACAAATAATCAATTAAATAGAAAGCTACTTTGGTGAGGATTAATGATGTATCCAACAATAAATGGAACATTTTTTAAAATAGTAATGGACGCACTATTCGTTGTATATCTGCCTATCTGCCTATATATTATTATATATTATTGTGATTAAAATACAGATAAAGCTCATTGTATCAACCAATGTGATACAAGACATAGTCATATATTTATAGTGTTCCAAATCTGAAGACAAACCTTTTTTATGATGTAGACAACACATGATGGCTGCGATTGCTACCCACAATAATAGATTGGTGGAACTGAGAAAGACAACTGCACTCCATTGAGATTGAAAGCATTATTTAAGTGTGTGTGCCTTTGAGTCAGTTTTTGACTCTTGGCAACTGCCTGGACTAGTCCCTGAAGTTCTATTATTTAAGGAGACTGCAAGTAATCATATTTTATAAAGTGGGATTAGACAAAGCACAGTGAATAACACATATATCTTATAAAAATGTATTGGAATTTTGCTGAAGAGAAATAATATAATCGCATTTTAAAATCTTTTCAATGTTTAGTTTTATTATATGTGAAAAAACAATAGGAAGAGATATAAGGAAAGACAACAGAAAAAATATTGTGATTGTGGGTTTATCAATGAATACCACAAATATTCACTTTTCCTAAAAAATAAGTGCATCTCCTGCCACAAACATTTTGTTCATCCCGGCTATATACCTGGTTTTCTAGGTTCCATGTTTCTATATTTTATGTTTCTATGATGATAGGGTACGCACTATATTCCAAGCTAAAATTAAGCAAGCAGCCTTCTGCCTTAATATGATAAGTGAACCAAGCCACTGTAGTAGGTAAATGGTGTGTAGTGTTATGTTTGAACCTGTGCATATTCTAGAAATATTAAAGTATTTAATATTTTAAATATTAGTAAAATATTTATCAAGATTAAAGCAAGCCAATTTTGAAATGATGTATGATCCAGAAAGGCTAACTTTAGCTATATCTTGTTTAGGCACAGGAATTTCTTCACCAGTGGTAGGTTCCACTTTGTGAGATCAATCCAGACTAGACCAATCCCAATGTCTGTTTGGGAAGCTGAATCAGTTTATTTCTGACTCTGCTCTACTTTCCTAGAAAATGCTGTAGACAGTCAATTTCTCTCTTGGTGGTCATCCTTGCCTTGTGTCACCTTCTGGAGCTTAAGTCACTCATTGGTGCCTCTTTCTCCCCCAACTCACCCCACCCCCAGGATTTCAGCATTATATTCCTATCTTAATATTGGTTAGACCTGATTATCTGCTGATACACCCAAACACACATCCCGAAGCCATTGCCGCAACTTCAACATTGCATACAGGTATACAGGAAATACAGATGATAAAATTGCTGATATACTATTCTTTTACCTTCACAACGTAGCTAGGCTCTTAAACATAGAAAAATGATAGCAAAGCAGCTGGGAAGCCTTTGGAAAAGATAAACTTTTACTGGTTTTTGTTATAAATAAAAACTTTCTTTGCATAACTTCTCATTGTAGCCCTTCTCAACCACCAAATTCATGCAAACACATATACTGGAAAGCATGAGAGAAGAGAGTCCTAATCCTGTTTTGTTTTCCCCTTTTTTATGGGATAGAAGTGACACTGGAGCAGGAGACTGATTAGATTAATTTCCTTTCATGTAGTTACAAACTGCTTTGTAGGGAATTAAAGTGTGGAAATGCTGGTGATGTGGCAGTGCTTGTAGTCTTTTGGAAATTAGAACAACTAAGGATTACACAAGAATTTAAAGGCATTTTGTCACTGTTCCTTTTTTCTTCTTTCTTAACAGATTATTTCTGGTATGGAGAAAGAATGGGAATGTGGTAGGAAAATACAAAAGAGTTACAAAGAGGAGACATTATTGTCTACACATTCTGTATAATTCTGAACTTTTAGCTAGGCATGGTATTTCAAGCATCATTTAGCAGCACACACAGCAGAAGACATTTACTATATATTCTGTGGAATTTACATATTTTATATTCTTATTTTTCACTCAATAAACAGTCAGCAAATCATTAATACTTTGTCGGAGAGGACATGTTTTGTATGGAGAATGACTATGAACTGGATAATGCGTGGGATTATAATAACATCTAAGTATTCTTTCTTGTGTACACTATTATATCACATATGAAATTGTTTAAGATTTTACTGCATTTTCCAGAAATAATGGTACTTTTAAAAATATAAACAAATTAATAAAGAAGTTATCAATGGCAACTTATCATATATGATCAATCATTATATGTCAAGTATTGGAAACTGTATGCCTCTCAATACTAGTTGTAAGGAAATACATAAGAGGCTGTGCATATACGCATGGTCTACTGTAAAGGCATTCAGTCAATTTCAGCAAGGAAAGAATGCTAGATGGACTACAGATTCTTCCAGACGGGTACAAATCCAATAATGGGTGACCACAATATGTCATATCTGATTGTGATTATTACTGAATTATTCCTGTATTCATGGTGTTCTATTCACTGATGACGAAATAACATTTTAAGCAGAAATGGCCCCTATGGAAGCTATAGCATATGACTACATTGTGTTTTAAGGAGCGGTCTGTGTTCCCATTGGTGGTTGGTTACCAGACCTGCATTGCAAAAAACTGGAATGATCCTAATTTTTATAATTGTATTATAAGGGATGCTTAGTTTGATGTTTTTTCCCCAGGCCCTCCTACAACTTTACTATGGTGGGATGATGGCATGGGACTAACATAAAGAGTAGTATTTAAATCAGCCTAAGGAGCTTGAAAGGCAAATGAGGTTTTGTCACATAAATGCTAGCAATTTTCTCCCTGTGTATGTTTGTGTTTAAGAAGGGATGTATTTTTAGGTGCAATACTCAGGAACAGGATGATATTCTGAGCAATTGGCAGTTAAGTGAGTACTGATTGGCTCATGATTCTCTGTGTTCAGTTACAGGCCTGAAAAGGCAAGTACTAACTGGCTTTAATTTTTAGTGTGCTCTGTATACTTAAAAAGGATAAACATTCCCATGCTCTAAGCCTCTCAGTGTCTACAATCAAACCAACCTGGATCAACCTAGCTTGAAATGGAATCAGAGAACTTGGAAGACAGAAAGGCTGGTTCCTGAGTACCATAATATGATCTAGCACTGCTTGTCCTATTGTAGTTGACAGGACAAACTGAGCAAATCAACCTGATGAATAAAAACATACATGCAGTTTCTTATTCCCCACTGTGGTTAAAAAGCATACCTTAGGCTAATTGTGTTAAGTAAATCTAGAATGGATGCCATCTATTAATTTATTGAATTTATATTCTATCTTTCCTCTAGGACAGGGGTAGGCAACCTTGGCTCTTTTATGACTCGTGGACTTCAACTCCCAGAATTCCTCTGGGAGTTGAAGTCCACGAGTCATAAAAGAGCCAAGGTTGCCTACCCCTGCTCTAGGAACTCAAGGCCAAATGTTCCACAAGTGGCAGCTTTTGGATTTACACAAGGCAGTAAGTGTTAAGTAAGCCTTTTACCCTATTTAAAGGAGTGATTTAGTAGGGGGCAAGAGTAGCACAAAGTAGTGTCTATGTATATGTGGGTGGAGGGGGGGAAATATGGTACTATATCAGTGGTTCTCAACCTTTTTAATGCCGCGACCCCAACCGGTCGTAAGTCGAGGACTAAACCGGTCATAAGTCGAGGACTAAACCGGTCGTAAGTCGAGGACTTTCCCTGCCCGGCAGCGTCGCGCATGCGTGGTTCCGCCCCCTGCGCCGGCCGAGGCATAGCTGGCAAGCGGCAGAGACGGAGCAGGCCGACCACCAGCTGGCCCAGCCCAAGGGAGGTAAGGCACCCGCCGGAAAAGGGGGAAAAAATGGCGGACAAAAAAAATGGCAGACAGCCTTGCTTGGCGACCCCCATTAAATGGTCGATCTACCCCAAATGGGGTCCTGACCCACAGGTTGAGAACCACTGTACTATATTATGCTTTAATACGTCATGCAAACTGTCCTATTATAGAACTATTTAATTTTTAAAGAGAAAGTAAACAAAGCTCAGGCTGCCTATCTGCCCTACAGAAAGGTCCATATTGTTAAGCTTTTACCAATGTGTTTTAAAAATCGTATTTTTTTTCTTAAAAAGTTACGATAATTCTCCTCCAATACCCCACACCCTGATTTTTTTTTCTCTTTTGGAAATAAATGAGAAAAGTTGTTTTCTACAGCTGTGCCAGGCTTGATAAGAGCTTGCTATATCTAACCTATCAAATGAGTAGCACTGTTTTGATTGTATAGATGGCGATAAAGGGGGGAAAATTTTTCTTCTGCTACTTTGGAAAAGCTATATAATGTTCTACAAACATCACCGCACAACATCTCAATCTTTATTTACTAAGTACAA
The DNA here is from genome assembly GCF_001527695.2 of Protobothrops mucrosquamatus. Classification (NCBI taxonomy): domain Eukaryota; kingdom Metazoa; phylum Chordata; class Lepidosauria; order Squamata; family Viperidae; genus Protobothrops; species Protobothrops mucrosquamatus. Next base: position 351,536 of record NW_015386079.1, on the reverse strand, counting down.
AAGAACGCGCTGAGGCCATTTTTAAGAGAGGAGCCGTGTCAGTCTGGGCTAGTTAAAAACAAAGGAGTTGAGCCACAAGACTTTTTTTATTATTCCGGAAGGAGATCTTCTATTGGATCTGGATAATATAGAAGGACATTCAAAATCTGAAACCACAGAGCCTCAGAAAAAGAATATTTTTTTATTTTATTTTAGAAAGAGATCCAAGTGAGTGTACCATTTATTAGTATATCTACCTGCAGCCTTTCCCTACTCCCTATATGGACATCTGAAGCGAGTCAAGCCGAATCATCACCAGGAAGTGCCCTCCCCCCCCGGCAGGTGTTATGACAAAAGCCCCCTGAGTCGGGGGTCTGCGCCCGCCCAGGGGGTGGTGCTGTCGAGACCGTCCCGAGCTCCTCCGCCGCCGTACCCCGAAGCCTACCCCAGGCGGCGGCGGCGGAAGTGAGTGAAGGGGCAGTATAGGAATTTCCTGTGACGTCCCGGCCCAGACTCCATTAGGCTGCAGCTAGGCAGAAGAGCCTCAAACCGACCAGCGAGTGGAGAGGAGCGGGCTGGGTGCCTGGGCTGCCAGGCGGGGGCTGTTTCGGGCCGCGTTCCCTGGCGGGACCATAGAAAGGGTAGCAGCAGCTGCTGCTGTCTAAGAGCGCCCCGGGGAGAGGAGCAGCTCCCCGTTCCTTACCCCGCCACCTCCCCCATCCCACCCTACCCCTCCTCCCCTTCCTCACTCCCCCCCCCCGGCTTCCCACCACGGCCGCTCTCGGCGAGGAAACTCTGGCCTCCGCTTCCTCCTCCTCCGACTCGGACACCGGCGGAGCCTCCCCGCCACCGCGGAAGAAAGCGCGGGCTTCCCCGGCGGCGGCGGCGGAGGGAGCAGGAGAGCCCGGGGCTTCCGCGGGCAGAGCAGGCCTCACCTCGTCTTCATCCCCCTCGCTCTCCTGCGGGCTTGCCCCCCCGGCTGCCACCCCCCTCAGAGCCAGCGGCAGCGCCATGCAGGCCAACGGAGCAGGAGGGGGTCAGCAGCAACAGCCGCCGCCGCCGCCGCCGCCGTCGTCGTCGTCACAGGGTCCGGATCTGGGCTGCCTCAACGCCCAAAACGGCGAGGCCTCGTCGGGATTGACCACTGGAGAGCAGTTAGCTCACGCCAATGGGTTGCTGCCGTCGGCCAACAACGGCGACGGTGGCGGCGGACCGAGTGTCAATAATGGGGTCTCGGCCCCCGGCGGGTCTGCGCTTGAGATGGGGGGAGGCAGCGGCGTCGGCAGCAGCGCCCTGAAGAAGAAGAAGCGACTTTCGCAATCCGACGAGGACGTGATCCGGCTCATCGGGCAGCACCTCCACGGTTTGGGACTCAAGTAAGTGGGGCGACTATGAGTTGCAAATGCATCCCGGCTCCCAAATAAACCTGAGGAATGTGTGTGGGGGGAAGATCGTCCGGAGGATGACTTTGCCCCACCATGTTGTACTTCCAGCCCCTTTCCTCGCGTTGCCTTTGGGAAGAGGGGGGGGGGGAGAGTTTGAGAGGAGATGGATGATATTCCTCTTGTTAATATCTGTTTTTGTAGGAAGCAACATCGGATGATTGTTTGGCGAGAATATGGATCTAGGTTTGTGTTGATGAGAACAATAACTCTGACAGACTTGTTTATATTAAGATCAATTATATACCTAAGTGGGGGGGGGGAGCCAACATTTTGTATGGTGATTTATACTTCTCCAATGGAGAGAATTTTTGTTCAAAATTCGTATGTTACAATTTAATACCAAAGACAGAAATGTGAGGGGTAAATAAAAACAGTGAATGTAGAGTTGAAGGCAGTGAGACGACAGGGCCTATTTTTCAGGCCTAGTCCAATGTGAATTTCGTTTTAAGAGAACCGGTAAAATTTCTGAGACACCCAACAGCACTTTTATTTAAAGACAGGTAAAATACAGAGATTATATTGGTAAACTAGCATTTAAATACAGTAGTGTATGAAAATTTTTCAGATGGGTCTAAGACAAGTGTTTTAGATTACAGCAAAACAGCCTACACATACAGATGTTCTATCATTTTAAACTAACATTTTAAACTGTAGATTGATAGTATTAAAATTGAACTTGAAATATACCTATGTCTAACCCCCTTGGAATGTACTTAAAATTAATGTCAGCTATGTTGACTCTTATGTAGCTTGCAGCACTGCAGTACTTTGAGCTGAGTAATAGGCATGCACTGGAATGGGGGAAGGGTGAAAAGCAAATAAACATGGTTCATCAGTAATTTGAATTACTAAAACAAACCTGAGAGTAGTGTAGTATAATAGCAACTGGTTTAATGTTGAGAATATATGAATTGTGTATCCTTGGAAAACTAAGATCCTAAGGTCTTTATAGGGTGAAAACTTGAACCACTGCAGGAATGAGCTGATATTAACTTAGAACACAGAATAAACATGTGATTGACACAAGTCAAGTTTATAGTAAGAGGCAAACTTTTTGATAGTTATAGAGTTTAACACAGGGAAAACAGCACTTTTCATTTTAAATAATTGGGGAAGTAATAATGTAAGTTTATGGATTATTAAGTAAAGTATTTCCTGACAGAAAATATTTCTTGATAATAGTAGAAAAATATGTCATATTTGTTAGAATGTATTGAGAAAGCCCAGGCAATTTTTGTTATATTTTTAAAATATGTTGGACTAAGGCTACACTGGATGGCTTATCTGTAAGAATAAGAATAAAGACTGGTCAACTTTTTAAGAACACTATGCCTCTCTCTCACAGCCAGACTGTTGATCTTCTCATGCAAGAGTCAGGATGTCGTTTAGAACACCCTTCTGCCACCAAATTCCGCAATCATGTCATGGAAGGAGAATGGGATAAGGTAATAAAAGAAGCATAAGGTTACCTAATTGTAACATTGATTGCAACCTTATGCATAGTATCTTAAAAGTAAAGCCAATCTGTTCATTACAATGAGGCTTAATTCTAAGTAAACAAAGAAGTCTAGGTTATTAATTTATAGATAATACAGTATATTTCACCAACTTTGGTTTACTTTTTTATTTCTCTTAACTGTTTTTAACATTACATTTTGTAGGCTGAGAACGACCTGAATGAACTGAAGCCATTGGTGCATTCTTCTAATGCAATTGTGGTAAGAGAGGCTCTTCAACAAACTCTAGATATAAATAATATATTTTAATAGTTTAAGTTGAGATATGCATGCTAAGTTATATATGTAAGTCAAGAGCAATATATTTTTAAAATTTTTCAATTTAAAAAATGAAAAAGCGTATGCTTAGTATGCAAACATCCTGATGTAACAATGTAGCTAAACATTAAATATATCTTTGGGATATATATATCTGTGAGATGTTGCTTAACTTGCAACTAAATAATAAATACTGTTTTTACATTTTACTTTCTATTGAAATCATTGGTGTGTGAAGTTTAGAGGCATGGTTATTGTACAGGGTTGGCATATTTGCAGTTACCTAGAATGTCATCTTGCTTTTCACTTAATAAAGCAATAAAGTGATCACTTTAGTGATTACTGAGGGCTATAATATGTAGAATTATGTCTCAATTTTGTAATTAACAGCATTTTAAAGAGACACTAAAAATATTTCTACCACTCCTCGTTTCTTGATGTTTTTTTATTTTGGGTTTACATTTGATAAAAGTGCAGCATATTTTCCTCTGATTCAAATGGAAAATAGTCCTGTTTCTAAAAACAGGAATTTACTGATGTCTGCTTAGCTTTCTTGTGGTTTCTTTATTATCAAAAGGATACTTTTCCTGTTCTTTGCACCCTCCCCCTTCAGGGAGGAAGTGGTGTGCAAAACACATGTTTTGCTACATTTACTCTTCACTGTGAAAGTATATATTGTTTACTCAATCTGAAGGCTAATTAAGTTAAATCTTTCCTTGCAATCCTAACCCTATGAATAGGTAGATGATAATGTAAATGTAGTATACCAAAAAGGATAAGTACTGTACTAAAAAGTGAAGAGGTCATTTAAGGCCTAATAGAAAATGACAAAGAATACTTTTTATAGAACACTGTTTTTTGTAAAAGTTAAAATAGTTCTTTGTGGATTGGTATCCTTTCAGTAATTTTGAGCATCATCTTGTTTTTGGATACCAGATAATGTTGAATTACATGTCCCGTTACTCTTAAATATTGAATAGAAAGTATTAGTTTTATAATTTATCTATCTGTAGATTTTTGTTCAGGAGGCCGTAGGGAGCAATGTTATTTATATAAGTATACACAGGCTAATTTTCTAAAGGTATATTGAGCTATGCTCAAATTGTCTTCTATTGTAATGGAGAAACTTCCTGACAGTTAGAACAATTAACCAGTGGAACAACCTGCCTCCAGAAGCGGTGAATGCGCCAACACTGGAAGTTTTTAAGAAGAAACTGGACAGCCATTTGTCCGAAATGGTATAGGGTTTCCTGCCTGAGCAGGAGGTTGGACTAGATGACCTCCGAGGTCCCTTCCAACTTTATTATTATTATTAAATAAATATATTTCAAATATTTCTATATAAGAAGACTAATAATTTATACTTACCTGGCAGGGGAGATACCTTGATCATGAAGACTAATAATTTGTAATAAGAAAAATAATTCTATAAGATGTTGGTGTGTAAAATCCATTCGATTCATAAGTAATTATAACTGAAATCTGGAGGTACCTTGAGAATCTTTCTTCAGTGCCCTTCAATTGATTTATAATAATGGAAACAGCAATATTGCCTGGAACAGTCATGTTCATCTTCATACCTAAATTGCTATATTGTGTGAAATGGGAAGACTCAAAATCATGTCCATTTAATTATTTTCCTGAATGTATTAATTGGATTTATTTTGCTTATATTCATGTTACACTCCGAAATATGTTGCAGGAAAGTAGCTCAGTGACTTGTGAAGTACTACTCTATGGGAAGTGATAACCTGTTTTGTTAAAGGAACTCAACTGTTTTTTTAAAAAAAACATTTAGAATGTTTACAAGAATCCTTGTTTGGGCAACTAATTCTAAATTTTGGTTTAGGCGAGTATTTATTAGGAAAATAGTTGATTCTTTAAGTGAACCTTGGAATTAATTTATGGGGACCCTGTATGACATAAGAGATGGAAGTAAAGTGATGGAAGATTTCTCTAATTTGTGGGGACTGAGTAAACTGACATTTTGGATATTATTTTACAATATTTATATTGGATTATGTTATAGCCAGTCTAAAATAAAGTTTTGTATCTGCTAATTGAAAGGAAGTATTCTCTTGTAAAGTTCTATTTCCTTTCATCTAATCTTGAAGACTAAAGACAAATATGCAGTACCATGCTTTCCCTTCATGGAAAATCACATGTGTCTCATCCTATTTGCCCTTTTATTGACATGGTATCCAAAACTAACAGAATTTTTTTAATAATATTTTTTAAAAATATTTATACCTGAATTTTGATGGATTGTCAGGGAAAAAATTCTGCACATGAGCCAGTTATTTTTGAAATCTACATATGCATCCATATTCCCAAAATTTCTGTTGCTAAGCAAGAAGTGGTTTGGTGAGTTTTGCCCCATTTTCTGACTTTTCTTGTTATAGTTGTTAAGTGAATCACTGCAGTTATTAAGTTAGCAAGCAACACGGTTGTTAAGTGAATCTGGCTTCCCCATTGACTTTGCTTGTCAGAAGGTTGCCAAAGGTAATCACACTGCAGCCATCATAAATACATGCCAGTTGCCAAGCATCCAAATTCTAATCACATACCAAAGGAATGCTGCATTGGTTATAAGTGTGAAAGCTGGTCATAAGTCACTTTTTTCAGTGCCTGTGTAACTTCAAATAGTCACTAAACAATGGTTCTAAGTTGAGGACTACCTATATAAAGCTGTAACAAAGAGCTGTAGTCTGTTGATATTTTGGATCTTTATAAGAATTTCCAGATAAACTATGTTGAGCTCAGGTTATTTGATGTTGTACAGCCTAATCTTCTAAATGTTTAGAAGCAAGACTTGCTGTTTCTAGGAGGCTTATTACTAAATACAAAATTAAAGGTTTATGATGAGTTCTGAATTTTATCAATTTTTCTGTCCTCATTTCATTTCAAACAATTGTAATAGAACTGAAGGTAGACATTTAATTGTCAAGACAACCAATACTCATTATAGAAGTCTAAGCTAAAGTATCCCATACAGCTAGTTTTCCAGTCTTTGAATGCATTTAGTACAGAACAATGTATCAATTATAATCTTACATGAATTAATTTTTGTGTGGTTTCCTAGCATCTTGTTTCATAAGAGTATTGAAGATTTAGGGATGTGCAAAATGCTTCAAAGTTGAACCATTTTGAATTCATGAATCACATTTCAAGTATGAAATGGCTATTATGAGTATAGAACAAGCTGTTATAGGAGTGTTCTATATGCATAGTGTTTAAATCACTATGTTATGGACACAGGATATTTCTTAAGCAGTTGAAACACTCCAATTTTCTATCCAAAATGGTGCTTTGAATTTGGAATAGTTCAATTTGAAATCTTTTACATATTTTTAAGAAACCAGCCAGATAAAACCACAAGTCATCATGCTAATAGCATTGAAAATCATGGTTCTTCAAGGCAATCCACAACTAAAGCATGCAGTCATTATTACTCTGACATTGCTTGGTATCTATTATTTATATCTAATATTTAGTTTATTGCCATGTCAGTATTTTTAGTCCTGATCTACCAACAAGCACTTTTAGGACTGCAGAACTTAGGTTGGATGAATGAGGTAGAGCACAATGATGAACCCCAGTGACATTTCTCTATTCTTCCATCCATTTTGATGAGACCTGCAGGAGCTTGCCAAGATGGTTTCTTAAGGGGTCCACTTGTAGCATTGTTACCATATGTTATATGCTTTTCTTTTAAGACAAAGCATGCGACACTGAGGAGGAGGCACAACACACTTAGCGTTGCCATGCCACACAAAAGTCTAATGAGATCAATAAGATTTGGTTTCCCTTAACAATTTTTAAACGGAACTCATCAGTAAGGGCCACAACTACAGTTTGGTAGTCATACATAAATATGTATGCTTCTAGAGAAAATGCCTTCCTTTAGTGGTTAGGTATATTTCATAAATATATCCAGCTGGCAGCTCTTCACAATTTTATTCACAAATTGCCATCAACATAAGCTACTTCTTAATATAGCACTCCAAACAGTCCTTTAATATCTGCCATTGGACTTCTTGTGGGAGAGTTGATTTGGTTCCTCTGCATTCTTTAGAGCAGCTGCTGCAAAATTATTGTTGTGAACATGTTTTGCAATACATTTGTCTTAGTTTTTGGAGTATTGAAGTCTTTTGCTAAGAAATATGTAAAATCAGTTCTTCATTGTATGTTGAGATCCTTTTAAGCTGTTTATCTTGGATTCATTTGCGCTATGAATGGTAAGGCTGGTAAACATTTGAAATTATTTGTAGGGCTGATATTTGTAAATATATAGCAGTGTTTGCATTCTCTGATATATCAGATATTTCATAGGAGAGATTGCTCTATGAGTACACGAGTCCCAAATTAAAGAATTATTGTTAGTATTGCCTAACACATATTCATCAGTTTATTTCCTGTAAATGCTGTAATGGATTGAGTGTCCCCTGGTTGAAGTGATTGAACCATATTAATGAAAGATACATGCATAAAGATATATGGAAAGAGTTCAGTATGTTTTGCATTAGTTTATTGCTGGTTTTATTACAAACTATGCCTATTTCTGTGTGATGGGAGTTTATTTTTGTGACTGAAGTGATATGCTAGATCTTGTAGCATATGTGATGTTGAAACAATACTATCAGTGAGCTCTGAAATAGTCGATAGTGATCATAATATTAAAAATGGTGCAGGTGGACCTCTGTCAGAATATTGTATTTTGAGGATGGATCCAACTGATCCAGACAAGTTAATGCAGTTAGTTTACCAACTGTTTCTTTAGCAGTACTGAATATGTGCACTTATAAAAATAGAACAGTAAGAATAATACCTGCCTATTTAATTGTGTTAAACTACCAAAATATTTTTGTTCAGTTATGCAAATTCCAAAGTCACATAACCACCCTGTGACAGGAAAAAGAGCATGGATGACATGCTAATCTAAAATATCCTATATAGATGCTATCTTCAGGATCTTCAAAGCAGGAGCAATTCTAATAATGATGCTTCAGTTGGACATCCAAGCTTTGCAAGGAAGGGCAAGCACACAAAATACAAGCCTAATCCCAAGCATAGGAACTGTATACCTCCAAAATTATAAATGTTATAAATAATAAAATAAAAACACTAACATTGGGGGTCCTTTAATGCCTACTTTCATGATTAGGTTTTAACCAAATAAAAAGTACTCTCAGGACTAGAAACATATTCCTCAAATCATCAGAATTGTGGGAAAGTGTTCTGCTCACATTTTGTTTACATGGAAACTCTTCTTCCTCAAATATGTATCTTTCTTGCACAAATCTCTTTTGTCACCTCATTCTGTAAGCTATTTATTTTTCTACTTCTAAAGCATGAACAGTTACCCGATCTATTAACTTTTATTTCTACTAGCAAGTAGAATATATAATCAATTATATTTATGATTACCTCTTAGAACTTTTTAAAAACCTAAGAAAAAAATTAATCTTATTTTTTTAAAAAGTTTTCTAAAGAAAACGTTTTACTATCTTGTAGATAAGTCAAATCTTTATAATTCAATAAAATATTCTAAACCCACTATTAATCTTTCAGATGTACTAATTTGGGCAATTGAAATAATTTTTAAAAGCATTTATGTTTTAGGATATTAGTTCTACAAAATGTAGACATAGATATGACTTATAAATAAGCGGTGCAAGTGTGTTTAGGATCTGTTATAGTTGCGAAAGAAGCAGGGCAGAAAAGTCCTTTGTCAAATATAATTTGTTCTAGTTGTTCATTCACATGTGCATCATAGCAACTGCTTTTTATATTCCATAATAGCATTTTCACTTGTGGAGTGTGCCTTTTTAGTAAGCACTGGAGGCTTTGTTAGGAAGAGCACAATTCTTCCAGATATGTTATCTATTTTAAATAGATAGATGAAAGGGTTACATTGTGAGAAAGATTTGTAAGTGAAAATTTATTTTCCTTCTCTTTATATATGGTTGTAAGATATATTAGTGAGGTATGCGGTCTCAAATAATTAGATTCTGAAATGTAACAATATCTTTTCCATTATTTAAGATATATTAGTGAGGTCTGCAGTCTCAAATAATTAGGAGATTCTGAAATGGAACAATTAATATCTTTTCCATTATGTACGAGACAGAGTGTAGATGTTTCATTATGTAAATGTTTGTGAAACTATGAGTAATATATTTAATTGTGATTTTAAAATGCCTTGTAAGCTGCCCTGGAAAGACTTTGTTATGAAGGGTGGTGTTCACATTTTAAATAAACAAACATGTTGGCCTACTTCTTGCATAACAGCATGATGTTTTTGTTTGCTTTTGGCTTAGAATAACGTGTGAACTATTGTTTAGCATGATGTATAAATCAGTTTACTATAACTTTTTCAACAAGCCAAAGCTAAAAAATTCTGGGTTAGTGGTATTAAAAAAAAATAACTTTTTTTTTTGAAAAAAATTACTTTAGACTTGGTTTAACAACTTGATCATATAAATGAAAGTTGGGAAAAAGCTATAATTTACATGAATGCAAATTTAAGTGAATGACATAGTCTTTCCTGAAGTTTAAGTTTAAAAATAGGTGATAGAAGTCTATGGGGAGCCTACAGAATGAAAAAATGGTACATGCACAATGCTACCATATTTCTTACTTCACGATTCTTCAGTGTTTTGTTTGGAAATTTGAGATAATGTGGGAGTACTATCAGAAAAGGCTTCTGGATGCTGTCCTGTTCACAGAACTGTTGTGGGAGATACAACCAGTTAAAAAAACATGTCTATAATGATATTTCTTCCTTGTAAAGCCCCTATTTCTAATTAGGACTTCCCCCTGATACTGTTGCTTATTTTTGTCCTTTCTCTAGGCCAGGGGTAGGCAACCTTGGCTCTTTTATGACTCGTGGACTTCAACTCCCAGAATTCCTGAGCCAGCCAAGCTGGCTCAGGAATTCTGGGAATTGAAGTCCACGAGTCATAAAAGAGCCAAGGTTGCCTACCCCCTGCTCTAGGCTGATGAACATATTTCCAAGCAAAGCCATACATAGCCACCATTGTTTTATTTTCTAAAAAAGCTAATGGGTCTCATTTGACATCCAAAGACATTCTCTTAAAAAAAAAAAGTTGGTGTTGGACACTGGGTCTTTGCAGCATGACAATTTCCCATTTTTAATAATATTTGTTTTAACTGGTAAAATAGGAAAGGGAAAGGGCCTGCCAGGTACCAAACAAGTTGTCTGTATTGTCGTTGGTACTTCTGAGTACCACTTTAGGAATCTCAATCCTAAATAAGTCTTTTAATTTACGTTTTGGAATATTTTCCCAGACAGTATAATAAAATTTTGTCTGGCATATCATGAAACCAGTAGACAACGTGGCGACTGTAACATCTATAGAAAAATGTCCACATACTCTCCAGATTAAATGAAAAGTAAACAGCCTGAAAAAATTGCTAAATCTTATCAGATTTCTTTGTTTCCACTTAACAATGTGGAATTTTCCAGGTTGAGATTTATTGATCTTTCAACTTTTGGGGCAAATTATTTTATTTTACCAGACTCCAAAGGGACCTATTTTTTTAGAGTAAATACATGTTATTTTTCTTAATTCAGAATCCGAACTTTCCAAAAATCCTAGTTGTGATTCTCAGAATCCTCCCAAAATTTGCCACCTATTTATAATTGAAAGTGGTACTTGAAATTCAGGTGAAACAATTGTATGAAATATTTTTCACTTCTGCTTTAATTTGGGTTGTTATGATTTTATTACTTTTTAATCTCTTATTCTGGTGGTTTGTACCAAAAACAACGTTTCAAGTAATATTTTAACACAGACAATAACAATACAGTCTGTTAGCTTCTACTTTCTGCATTGTATTGCCAGCTGATATAGTTTGTGAACATTTTGTTTTTCATCTTTGTGACCTAGCTGTAGATTGCTAACTTTACCTTATTTCCCCAAAGAGAAGCAAGCTTTATAAAAGATTTGGGACAAGTTATTAGGATTCAAGTCTTTTCTAGTTGATGAATGAATTACTTTTTTTTCCCCTTTCATTTAATCATGTTGTCTCAGAGACTGCCTGGACAAAACACTGCAGTTTTCTTGGCAACATTTTTCAGGAGTGTTTGGCCATTGCCTCCTAAGGCTGAGAGAAAGTGGCTGGTCCAAGATTCCCCAGCTAACTGTATGGCAAAGGCAGTACAGTCCTAGAAATCAGGTCACCCAGTTTCTAGATCAGTGGTTCTCAACCTTTTTAATGCCGCGACCCCCAACCGGTCGTAAGTTGAGGACTAAACCGGTTGTAAGTCGAGGACTAAACCGGTCGTAAGTCGAGGACTACCCAACCGGTCGTAAGTTGAGGACTTTCCCTGCCCGGGAGCGCCGTGCATGCATGGTTCCGCCCCCTGCGCCAGCCGAGGTGTAGCTGGCAAGCAGCAGAGATGGAGCAGGCCGACCACCAGCTGGCCCAGCTCAAGGGAGGTAAGGCACCCGCCGGAAAAGGGGGAAAAATGGCGGGCAGCCTTGCTTGGCGACCCCCGTGAAATGGTCGATCGACCCCAAATGGGGTCGCGACCCATAGGTTGAGAACCGCTGTTCTAGATAGACTACTATCTTAAGCACTAAGACTACTATCTTAAGCACACAGAATGAAATTTCTCCAGCCTGACAGTTATTGCTCTGCTTTTCTAAATATTTGGTTTCCTGGTGGAGGCCATGTTTTTATATCACTATTAATTGTAAAGGTATGTTGTGATGCATTAGATAATTTTTAAATTACATTATTCATATTGGATCAAATATGGTATTCTGTGCTAGGACTATAAAAATCAAACATGATTTATAATTGATACTGAATTTATCATAAAACATAAAACTTAACAATCAAATACATATTTTATGTGTGTGTCTTTCATTAAAAAGGTGTAAATAATTTTCCAAAGTAGAAAAGCTAGGTGCAAATATAGTGTACCCAAAGGTTTAAAAAAAAATCATACTTTTTATAGAAACTGTGAAAATTCTTAGTACAGATTTCTATATAAACTGTAGAACAGGAATTCATTAAAATATAAACCATGTACTATATATAGATAATCCTCACTTAACAATGGTAAATTGAGATTATGTAATTTCTGTCATCAAACTATGTGGTCGTAAAACATGACGTCACATAATGTCATGGCTTAACAACAGAAATTCTGCACTTCCAGTTGTTGACGTTAAGTGACCATTGCAGTCATTAAGTGAGAACATAACGTGGTTGCTTTATGCAACCTGCTGCTTCCCCATTGATTTTGTTTGTTGGAAACCAGTAAAAAAGGCCACAAATGATGATCACATGACTGCAGGATATTGCAACATTTTAGTTGCAAACTAGGTATCCAGATCATGATCATGTAACTGTGGGGATGCTGTAGTTTACGTAAGTATGATGATAGCTTGTAATTACAACTTATTCAGCACTGTCGGAAATTTGAATGGTTGCAAAATAAATGGTGGTTAACTGAGAACCTACCTGTAGCTTCAGGTAAATATTTGTATGAAATACATAGTATTGTACAGTTCTTCATTCCTTGTGGAAAGCACGGAAGCCATTGTCATTCACAAGCAGTTTTACTCCCTTTCTAATATTGAGACGTTTTACCATTTTAGAATAGCACCTCACAACCATTATAAATACAGGCATACTTTGACACTCAGCTGCTTCAAAACTCGTCAGATTGGTATTCAGCACGTTTTGAAGCAGAAATCTTGTCCCGACACTTGACGCATAAGGAAGAACTTGCTGACATCGGCTGCCTCGTGACACGCTATTTCTTCTGGCCGAAACAGTGGGTCACATGGTAAGTCATGTGGTTTTCCTGGTACCCATCATTTTTAGTATTCGTCACATCTTCCGGAATGAATTACCGACGAGTATCAAGGTATCACTGGTATAATAGATGATATAGTTAAAGTCATTTGTACAAGATTTTAATTTTTAAAACATTTAAAGTTGTGATCATGTGAAAGGAAAGAGTCTGGTATGAGTCACATGGAGCCATCTATTACTACTATTACCACTGCTATTGCTACATCTCCTTGGAATGTTGTTATACAGGTTTCTCCCATATAGCTGGAATTAGTGGATTTCAAGTCATACTATTGTTTCCTGTTTATAATTTGTGTTCTTCCTAAACAAATGTACAAAGTGATTGTTTTAGTAATTAAAACTTTACTTACAAATAATTAAAAGCTTTAATGCTGTCAAGGGGCATATTACAAACTTCTGGTCCCAGAGTTAACACAATAACCACTTGAAGACATAGCATTTGTAAAATATAAACTTCTTTGTATAGCTATGAAAGTACTTAAGGAGGCTAAGGAAAATTATTTATTGGACTTGTAAAGTGGTTAGATGGCAAGATGGTGAACAAAGCAAAAGCTGAGATAGGGAGAACAATAAAAAATGGGGGAAATCTAAAATTGTGACATGGCTTATATAGTCGTACTTAGTAGAAATTGGTTGAAATATGGGGGATGAAAATGTGTAGATGTTAATACTGTTTCATGTATCAAAATTATCATATGGTGAGCTAGAGTGATTATACTTTCTCAGGTATGGAATGTAATGTGCTAATTTTCTTTTGAGTTAGTAATCAAGTAGTGTTTATTAACAGATATTCACAAAAAGAAAACTTCCTGATCATACGAGTTTTTGAATGTTAGAGTAACATGCCTTTTCCAAACTTAGCACACAGTTGCTTTGAAATAGAGTCTGCTTATGATTACTCAGCAGTGACTTATATTTGAGTTTAGAGATCATTTGCATTTCCAAGATTTAGCCATAACCTTAATACAGGATCTAATACTCCTGATATGGATCCTTTTTCAGAATAAAGTTTCTTTGTGTATCAGAATTAATTCCTTTTCATTTAATAAAGAGATATACCTGGTGATTGAGGAGCTGCAAGATTTTGGTATTTTCAACTGCGTGCATTTAGAAGCAAATAATATGCTGCATTATTATTAGGGCTATGTAACACTTAGTATTCAATTCCAAATGACGGCTTTGGAACATGCGAGAAAATGAACTTGTCTGCAACTCATTAAAACAACTTTTTTTTCTGTTTTTTACAAGTTTCATTTGGAATTCAAAGCACTGTATAGGCCTTCCATACAAATTTGCATAGGTTTGGGCAAAAGCTATGTATGTTTCCATTATAAAAATACACTGTAAATGTGACTGAAATAAGAGAAGCTTGACTTTTGAAGACATACTGTTTCTCATCATCTAGAAACTTTCTTTTGTATGTGCATTCGTATTTGGAGGAGGAAAAAATGTCTTATGCACATTTAAAGGCACGGGTTCTTTATCAATACTAAGGTATGAAAGAGTGATGTTTAAAAATGTTACCCCATCGGTTATGGTTTTTTGTAACAAAATGGATGCAGATGTCTCTGAGCCTTTTTTCATTCATAAAGCAATTACATCATGAAACAAGAGAAAATTATGCTGAAGTTATGTGTTGCTGCTGCTGCTGTCTTTCTGGGCTTCCCAATAGCTAAGAGGATCCTCTTGAACAATGCGACTGAAGCAGGATCTGGAGACTTGTTTTGTTTTACTGATTTAGTAACTTTCATTATCAAAGGTGCTTTTTTCACGAGGCAACTGGACTTTCTTGTTTTTCTCATCCAAGAAGCTTCTTCAGCTCTGACTGGATGGTGGGGAATGGCAGGATTTATACTCCTTGCAGACAGTTGGTCATTTGCATTCTTTTAGCGAGGCCTTGAAGCTCCTGGAAGCTTATCTGCGTTGTCAGGGGCACCTGCGTAGTGCAAATGGGTGTGTAGCCATTCTTGGAACTGTTGAGAGGACTGTGTTGTAGACTGGAGATAGATGATGTCATATCCCTCCCCCTCTGTTGAGAGAGGGCTGTTCAATTTTGACATAGATGGCTTCAGTTACCACATCTCTTCCCTGAAGTCTGATTTTATGCTTATTGGTAATATTTTAAAATGAGCTTACATTAAGATCAGTTTGCAGAGGAACGTGCAATATGAGCCAATAAATATTATTGGTCATAGATAGTTAGAAATTGGACGAAGATAATTCAGGCTCCCATCACTCTTTAATTTGAATGACATCTAGCAAATATAAATATAAATCAGTGCATCTTTTCAGTATTGAGGCTTTTCAAACCACCCATTTGTCATGAAAGTGTACCTATTTCTATTTTTAAAGGGCAAAGTAAAAAGGTGTATCTTGTTTAGATATATCTTGTTGAGGTTGAAATGTTTTCTGAAATTTCAGTCAGCCTTTTCTTCCCACCTGATTATCTGCTTTTTGTCATGTCAGAAGATGAAGTTTTTGCTGCTGCAACAAAAATATCTAGAATATCTGGAGGATGGTAAAGTTTTGGAGGCACTTCAAGTTCTGCGTGGTGAGTTGACACCGCTGAAGTACAACACTGAGCGCATTCACATCCTTAGTGGGTAAGTGTTTTAGACTGAAATTTTATGCATACTTGAATTTAGACCTGCATAGTTGAATGCACAGCATAGGGCAAGTTTGTGGAGATGCCTAGGAAGCGAACTTACCCTGTTATTTGGGAACAATTTGATTCTGTTGCACCCAAGAAAATAGGCAGGGCCTTTTGGGCTATAGTGCCTCCGGTGAATTAGATCCATGTCCCTCTTGGCTGGCCGAGGCTGCTTAGGAGGTCACAGTTTCCAAGTGATGGTGAATTTATCCTTGATGGAGGGAGTGTTTCCAGCTTCTTTTAAAGAGGCACTAATGTGCCCTCTTCTCAAGAAGCCACCGCTGGACTTTACCATTCTGGATAATTTTTGTCCAGACTTCCACCTTCCCTTTTTAGGGAAGATGGTTGAAAAGGTGATAGCCTTGCAAATCCAGAGGATCCTACATGAAACAGATTATCTGGATTCCTTTCAGTTGATTTCAGGCTGGGATATGGGACAGAAACGGCATTGGTCACACTTTTGGATGATTTCTGGCAGGAGTGGGATGGGGGTTGTGCACCCATCCTTGCTATTTTTGACATCTTTTGATACCATAAACCATGGTATCCTTGGTCCAATTTAGGGAATTGGAAGTGGGGGCCACAACTTTGTGCTAGTTCACCTCCTTCCTCCGAGACTAGTCCCAGGTGTATTGATGGGGTGCAAGAAGTCCAGCCCACAGCTTCTTTTTTGTGGGATTCTGCAGGATGCAATGCTCTCTCCATTTCCATGTACATGAAACCACTAGGATAGATCAACCATCATGACAAGATGAGGTATCATCAGTATGCTGATAGTACTCAATTATACATCTTCATCCTGGGTGAATTAAGTAATGCTGTGAATGTTCTTTTGCGGTGCTTGGAGACTATGAGGCCTGGATGGGGAAGAACAGGCTTCAGCTGAACCTTGAAGAGACAAAATGGCTATGGGTAGGGGGCTCCTCAATATTCAGGGGTTTATCATGTTTGGTCTTGGATGAGGTTGCACTCATTACCCAGTGAGTAATCTGGGGGTCCTCCTGGATTTATGATTTCTGCTTGAGGTGCAGGTGGCAGTTGTGGCTGGGGGTGGGGGTGGCTGGGATTTGCTCAGCTTCATGTGCACCAGTTGTGCCCCTTCCTAGACCAGGAGGCCTTTGTTTGGATCACTCACATTGATTGCATACTTGAACCCCTTTGAGTTCTATATTTTTAAAATACTTTAAACAGCTACTTAACCGATAAATGTATTTGAACATTGCAGATTGAACTTTTTCCTCCTATATTAAAGTATGCTTAGAATTCAGACTCCTGCGTTAAACAGCTCCTTAACTAAATCAGTCTCTTGAGCATTGGTTCATTTAAATTCAATATGTAGTTCCAGAATGCTTAATCCTTGTGTTTCTTTTCAATATACAGATATCTGATGTGTAGTCATCCAGAAGACTTACGCACTAAAGCAGAATGGGAAGGGAAAGGAACAACGTCTAGATCTAAACTTTTGGACAAGCTCCAAAGTAAGAAAGTTGTTTTCAAAAGGACACATATATCCCTGTTTAGATTTCCAGGATATTTCATTCTGAACAGACAAATTTTGATCTGAAAGTATAAATTCACGAGATGGTTTGTACCTGTGAAGGGGGAGGTGGCGTGATAGACTACAGTGAAGTGGCAGTTTCCCAGGAAGGAGGAAGCATATTCCAAGGGGGTGGGGAAACGAAACAAGAGGCAACGCAGTCTAGAGCTGGATCAGAGAAAGAGGAAGAGAGTGAGGATAGTTATTCCCTAAAATCTCCCAAAGTATATCTGTTAGATGAGAATTGTATAGATTTAGTTTAGCAAGATTCTGACTTGGTGTGTGCAAATGAAGAACTGAGCTTTGAATGGATTGTTCTAATCTACATCATTCTTGGGCTGGGCCTGACAATTAATTATTGTTAGGCAGTTTTCACTTCAGTACTCATAAAGACAGAGTAGAACTAACTAGGTGCTATGCTATCAAATTAGGGGCTATTTTTTTCCAGTAGAATGGAGAAATGCATACTTTTGCTTCTCTGAGATATTCCCACTTTTACAATCCCTAAATCTGTTTTGGAGAGTTGGGAGATTTTGGGGCAGATTGGGATGTATTAGAGCAGGGGTGTCAAACTCAATTTCATTGAGGGCCGCATCAGCATTGCGGTTGCCCTCAGGGGGCCAGATGGGTGTGGCCAGAGTGGGTGTGGCCTACTGGGTGGGCGTGGATGGAGTGGGTGTGGCCTACTGGGTGGGGTGTGGCCAGCTCTACATTGTTCGCGTCAAGGGGGCCTGTGGGGGCCTGGGCAGGAGTGGGATAGATCTGAGGGTCCCTGGCAGAAGGGGGTGGGACCAGGGCAAGTGCCAAGGCATGGTCCACTGGAGGAGCCTCACTGTTCCTCTCAGGCCATGAGGGGGGGGGCTTATGGAGCTAAGACTGAATACGTTTCAGCATAGATGGCCACCACAAAATTGTACATTGGCTCCCGGCTAGCCTGGGCCAGGGCCAAAGCAGAGGGGGCCGTTCCCTCACTGTTTCCAGGATGGCTTTGCGGGCCACATGAAACCACTTTGCGGGCCGCATCCAGCCCCCGGGCCTTATGTTTGACATGTCTGTATTAGAGACTAAAGGGTGCAGTGAAGAAGAAAATGCCATTATGTGAACAGAACCTTACAGAATGATAATATTTCATTTGTTATCTAGGAAGTCTTTGGTTTAAATAAGTTAGACACATATATGGAAAATGTACTTCACAAATTTGTTTTTTTTAAATGAATTGATTGCACTGAAATTGCCTTTTTATTTATTTAAGCTTACCTACCCCCATCAGTGATGCTCCCCCCAAGGCGTCTGCAGAATCTGCTACGTCAAGCCGTAGAGCTACAACGGGACCGGTGCCTCTATCACAATACTAAACTTGATAATAATCTAGAATCTGTATCACTACTCATAGACCATGTTTGCAATAGGTAAGAGATTTTTTTTATTTTAAGGGCAATGGTAATATCTTTTAATGCAACAAAATTACTTTTAATTTTAAACAATTAAAAGTAATTAACTTGTGATGGTTGATTTTATGTTTTATACAAATAAGTATTCATGGTGGCTAACAAGAATATAAAAAATTAGTTTTAGTGTTTTAATTTATATTCAACAATTTAAAAATTAAACATTGTATATTTTTATTTAAGTATGTAATAAGTGGAGGGAAAATATTTTACCTAGCCAGTTTACTTCTTGAAGAATATTTATTTATTTNGGGGGGCAGGTCATTCCAGAGGGCAGGAGCTGCCACAGAGAAGGCTCTCCCCCTGGGGGTCGCCAGCCGGCATTGGCTGGCCGACGGTACCCTAAGGAGGCCCTCTCTGTGGAAGCGGACTGGTCGAAGGGAGATATTTGGTAGGAGGCGGTATTGCATTTTTACAAATGTATTAAGGATCAGCTTGAAAACACAGTAATAATCAAGATGTAGAATTATATAGGCTTTATATCCTGATTTACTGACCATAAGATATTTGTTAACCACATTTATCTGAAGTAGTTAAGCATGTCTGAATTCTGCCTTGTGGAGAATAGTGGTCTCCTGTAATATTAAGTTAGAAGCAAGTTTCACTTAATGGAGCTTACTTCCATCAAACAATATGACAAAGACTGCAGAAAAAGATTTCAGTTTTTTAAAAAAGGAGAATGGTAACATGAATGACAGTTAACATTTATTATGCATTATGCTAAATCCTATTGAACTCAGGAAGATCCAGGCAGCCTTGCTGTATGCAGGATTGCAAGAATAAATTCCTCTATCAGACTTTAAAGTGGTAAGCTAGAAATAAAGCTTATTTCAGAAATTCTTAATTTTTAAAATATATTTAAGAATTCTTTCTATAAATCTGAAAAATTATAAAAATAAATCTTTGAAGCTAGTTTTTCAGTGAGGCTTGAGTCTGATCGATAGAGAGATGCAAAACATTTGAAAGACCACTCTGCAAAGTGTAGACATCAAAGCATCAGACCTTTTCTCTGGTCATATCTGCATGCACAATTGCTTTGTTTTGCAGTCTCAGCAATTGCATTGACAGACATGCACAGACAATCTGAGAAAGCCCCCAAAGTTGTTGCTTCAGCCTTTCTGGACCATGCAGCTGCCTCAGTGCTTCAAGGAAGGGTGTTTTACTCATGCCAACGTGGTTTGCAAATTGTTCTTTCAAATGCATTGGACAACCCTGCTGATCAAAATGAGGCCATACTTGTCTTCATATTTTCAAGGTGTTGATTCAGAGCTCATGTCAGGAGTCATGACTTGAGGTGAGGATAGGAAGGTTTATAATAATATACTCATATGCATTTTCACCAACTGATTTTGAAAGTTGGTTATATTTTAAAACTAATTTATTTTGCATCATGGGAGCTGTCTTTGAAACAACTAAAGTTTCATATCCCTTTGGATCCTGGTCATATTTGGCAGTCCCCATATCCATCTCTGCACAAAGAGATAGTATGACAAGTAGGAAAAAAATAAGATAGAGGAGATAGGAAAACTGTACATTTGATAAGAAACATTTATAATGTAAGAAGCATTTATAATGTGTTTTTCTTTTTTGTGTATGCTCTAGTAATCATTTTCCTGATGCTGATACGGATATTTATAATGGTGAGAGAATATTTGTGAACCTTTAGTACTATCTGCAATTCTGTAGTATTTGGCCTACAGTGTAATCAAAGCGTCATCTAAGTCCAACAGAGAGATGTTAATTAAACAAATATAGGATGCAGTAATATTATATCTTCATTGAACACATTGAATTGATATTCACTATTATGGGAAAAACATGTAAAATTCTAATATAATCAGCTCTCAAGTGGATCAGTGATATTGATTGATTAGATTTATAGGGCCATCCAACTAGAACAATGTGACTTTGAGCATCATACAACAAAACTTCTAATCAGTGAGATTATCAGATGTGATTTTGAACAGCTTCCTCATTAAACACACACATACACACATAGACATGAAATTGTGGCCTTACTTTAAGTGGGCAATTTATGCAAGATAGCCTAACAATGGGCAATATATTTATTTATTCTATAGTTCCTATAGCTGCCCCATCTCAATCAATGACTGTGGGTGGCTTACAATTCCAAAACTATAAAAACAAAACAATAAAAAGCATTTTAAAAACAATAAAAATGTACTTCCAAAATGATGTGCAAGATTGTTAAGCTGGTACAAGAAATATTGGGCTGAAGTCATTATTGCTAAAGGAAATGCCACCAGTTATTAAATCTGATGCATTGCATACTTTTTCAACAAAGATTATGAAGTTAGCTTAGTATGTTCAGTGGAGATATGATACCATATGCTTTCTTATGCATTGTTTGTTTAATTAAACTCTTTTTACTGATTAATAAGAAACTCAGTTCAGTTTGTAGGTTACAGTCTGCAAGATGATGGATTGTTCTAAAAGTTCACAAACTCTTGGTTTCCATTGTATATTAGTTTACATAAAACTGATTACTACGTAACTATTTGTTTGTTTTTTAGGAAACATTTTCCATGTTATACTCAGCAGATACTTACAGAGCACTGTAATGAAGTATGGTTCTGTAAATTCGCCAATGATGGCACTAAACTAGCAACAGGATCCAAGGATACAACTGTTATTATATGGCAGGTTGACCCTGTAAGTATCATTCTATAGGGCAAACTTTTTCCATAAAATTAAATGCTTTTTCCCCCCCTCAGTTTGATTTCCAGTTACTATGTCATTTTTAAATATCTTGGCATGGTCTGTTTGCATGCATTTTTGCCTTAAGCTTTTTATCTCTTGTTTAATTTATCTGCTTTTTTATGGAAAGTATAGTCCAACAAAAGATATGCAAATTAGCTGTAATTTGAATAACTGCAATATTCTGTCTCAATTTCTTGTATAAGAATAAGAACATGAGCATTCTTTGTGATTTGGTGACCAATTTCAGAAGCCAAAAAAACACAGATAGGAAAAAAATAGCTGTCTTCCAGTTTTCACTAGGTACTTTGCAGTAGCCTTCCACTTATTTAATAGTTGCAATAATAATATTCCCACTAAATTATTGAAATAAAGACTTGGCGTAGTCAAGAATATCCAAATATAATAAGTTCAATTCTATTGCAAATATTGCAATTCACAAAAAATACACCTCAAATTGTGGTTGAGTAAATTGCTTAGAATATACAGTAAATTAACATCTGTAGCAGTTTAAAATGTTCTGAAAAAAGTATTTTTAGGCTTACATTGAATTGATGAGTTGTTGAAAGTAAGGTAATCTCCTATTTGTCTTATTTTCCTCTAGTTCTTTTTTCAGTATTCCAAAACTTGTGTTACTCCTTTTAATTTTACGTGTGCATGTTCATTTAGTAGTTACAGTAAATATGTTCCATTAATAATTAATATATGAAGAAATTTAACATTTTAAAATTTAAAAAGCTTAAAGTTTAAATATACAGTGGTGCTTAAAAGTTTGTGAATGCTTTTGAATTTTCAACATTTCTGCATTAATATGAACCTAAATGTTAACCGTTTTCCACACAAGTCCTGAAACTAGGTAAAGAGAACCAATTAACCAAATGAGTCCAACATACTTTTTATTTATTAATGAAAATGATACAAAGCTACGTATTTGTGTATATACAAATGGGACCCAGAGTAAGCAAAAAATCATTTTTCTCATGTATATTTTATTAAAAAATGTTTCTAAAGCTATTACTTCTTCTGTTGTAATTATGCAGATTAGACAAATAAATAGAATTTTCCCTTTTTGTTATGCCAGACAGTGGTGGTTTTTGTTTGGTGCTCTATACCTTATTTTCTTTCATGTTTCTTTTTCCATCACAGTACTATTTTAATCTAGTTGAGAATATTTTGCTTTGCATGAATTAGCCACTGACATTTTTAAGAGAGTTATTGGTTACCTCATTTTTGGTTTTTCCCAGTGTAGCCTTTCCAGACTTCTGGACTTCTAGATAGGAAAAAATGAGTTTGTGTCAACTCTTTTTTTTTTTTTTAGATAAGTGAACATTAAAAACCAATTTTCTGAATTTTACTTCCTAATACGTTGCTTTGCTAAATGTTTTGTGGGATTATGAGAATAAATTACTCTTTTAGATAAGCTACTTAAGCTATATAAAAGGCTTACCAACCAATTAAATTACTCGAATGTTTATATTTCCTGTTTTTAAAGGATACACATCAACTAAAATTGCTCAAGACATTGGAAGGCCATGCATATGGTGTCTCTTATATCGCTTGGAGTCCTGATGACAACTACCTGGTTGCCTGTGGTCCAGATGACTGCTCTGAGCTTTGGCTCTGGAATGTACAAGTAAGAATGATAAATGTGTAGTGTTAGCATGCCATATTAAATAGCATAGATATATGGACCATACTCAGGTTATTTGATACTTTTAGAGGGAATCCTTGGCTATTATGGATGTTAAGATAGCCCCATATGGAGCAACATTCTGAATGTTTTTAGTGTTTTGTCTATAGGAAGCCATGGGGTAAGCCCTTTATTTTCTTGTTTTTCACATTAAGGCCATGAGAGTATAAGTAGTAGCTACTGTCTTCCATCCAACATGCTCTACTGTTTGGGAGGCGGTTGTTGGAAAACATTACTTTAGAATGTATTTTATTCATAGATGTGTGAGTTAATAGCAGTATGCTGGGCACACCTGATATTTATATTTCAGTTTAAGGTAAAAGACAGGTTGAGAATAAATGAAGATAAATTCAGACTGGGTGAGATATTAATGGTGGGAAGATTTGAAAGTGATATCACCTTTCTTCTAGACAAGAATTGTATTTTCTAGAACATCAATTACTGGCATTATGCTAGAACATAGCCAAAACAGCATTTTGAAGCATTTTTAAACTGGTCCTTTTGATTAAATATGAACTTAAAGTAAGAATGATCTGAGTTATGTACTGTAATAACTTTTAGTTGGTTGTTACAAGTTACTAAGATAACTTTAAAACACGTTCTTTGTAATACTATTTTTGTTTAGAACTTTAAAATTATTAAATTGGGAACTGCTCCTATAATTTTGGGAATGAACTGAAATAAGCCTACCATATTGGTGGTACATTATAATAGCACTATATTTGTTAATTAGCGTAATTGATTTGATAATTAAAGGCTTACATAGCCTACTTACTTTAATGTATATTTTTGCTTTATTGTCTCACCACACGAATTGATCTTTGTGTTCTAAGTTTATTCTGTCCATTGGAAACAGTGCTGTTTCGGCAATGGCCTTCTTGCTTGGGAACTCTCTGAAATTAATCCAACTTCACCTTCTAAAAATCTCTAGAAGCTGGCTTGTTTTTAAAGTGATCCCTGTTATTATTTTGCTGACATGTTTTTTTTATATGGTGTGTGTGTGTATCTCACAGGCTTACTTGCCCCCTCCCAAGTGTACTGAAATTAAAATTGCCTGAAGACATTAAGGAAGTTTGATTTATGCTAAGTACTCAGTAGCTACTTTATTATATATCTGAAAGCACTTTTGGATTTTTTCGCCAATTTTGTAAACAATAATTAGACAAATGGTATTTAAGTGTGTCAACTATACTGATGCCCATATATATTACAATTTCAAAGAACCTTAACTATATAACTTCATCTGCAGACGGGGGAGCTAAGGACAAAGATGAGTCAGTCCCATGAGGATAGCTTAACCAGTGTGGCCTGGAATCCAGATGGAAAACGTTTCGTGACAGGAGGGCAGCGTGGGCAATTTTACCAGTGTGTAAGTTGGAGTGGGCAACCTTGAAAGCCAGTGGCTACATTGTTATTCTTATTTACTTGTTTGCAAAGAACTACATGGGGTGTGTGCATGTTGAAGCCACTGGAGTGGGTGAAGATAGAATTTTCACTCTGTTTTGGGGGGCTTTCCATGGGTGCTGTGGATTGGGAGTTCACTGGAAAACAGATTTGTTAAACCTAGAAAAGGCTCAACACTTATTTTTTATAAACAAAAAGGATAGAAACATTTGGGGAATTCAGGCAATCCACCTACACAGATTGCCCATTCCTGCTATAAAGAAACTGGTTTTTTATTATGCCTAAATGCATCGGTACCTGATATAGGGACCCTCACTGCTGATGTTTTTGATGTGCCTAAAAATATTTTTTCCAATGAAAAGCTCCTTAGAATTGGCTTGTTACAAATGTTTGGTAAAAACCATGTTAATATTAATGGATCTTATTACCTGAAATATATATGAAATTGTCTATATTGCTGTTCTTACAAAAAAAAGGAATTCCATGATGTCAGTCAAATAATGTATTCAACATGATGTACCTGTTCATGTACTAGAGCTTATGTTGGCATATAATCAGTATGTATAATAAGGATTCTCGTCATTATAATTATTGTCATCATTAGC
The DNA here is from genome assembly GCF_001527695.2 of Protobothrops mucrosquamatus. Lineage (NCBI taxonomy): Eukaryota > Metazoa > Chordata > Lepidosauria > Squamata > Viperidae > Protobothrops > Protobothrops mucrosquamatus. Next base: position 326,430 of record NW_015386079.1, on the reverse strand, counting down.
TAGTAAACATTCACATGATATAAACAAAATTGGTAGGTCCAACCCATGAAATGCAAAATAAACCGTCTATATCCTGCATTCCTTTCTACATTTTTTAAGCAAACCAAAAGTTGCATCCCTGAATATTCATCAAAAACAAAACAGAGTATGTTAAAATGACACTATTCCTGTGCGCGCCCCCCCCCCCACACACACATACACTGTGGTCTTGAGGTTGTGAACCATCGGGCCCTACTTAGAGAGGCAAGAAACAAAGTTGCACAGAACAAAGTCTGCTTTTTAAATTTTGAGTGACACCCATGGAATCTGTATTTACAATACAACCCCATCTGTTTCATGATGGAGGTAAAATATAATTTTCATGTTTTTGGTAGCTTTTTATAAGTGTTTTACTTTATCTATTTCCTGTCTAGGATTTAGATGGTAATCTCCTAGACTCCTGGGAAGGAGTAAGAGTGCAGTGCCTGTGGTGCTTGAGTGATGGGAAGACTGTGCTGGCATCGGACACACACCAGCGAATTCGGGGTTATAACTTTGAGGACCTTACAGACAGAAATATGTAACTATATTGTTTTTCTATTGCACTAGATAAATTAATCCTGTGGTTGGCTAAACATTTAAACTGAGCTAATGAAAATAATATTCCATATGACTTCTGGATCAGGTGTTAATTCTAAATTGGGCTTTTGAAAATAAAATCCTATATAAATAATAATATAAATGTCAGGAATAAATAAATAAATAATAAACCTTGAAATGTGAACTACTAGTGCAGTCATAATTGGGCTCATTGTGAGACTCCAATGATAATATTGAAACTATATTTACATTTTTGTGCAAATGATAATTTTGACTCATGATTCTAATACAATTGTTTATATTTTCAGAGTACAAGAAGACCATCCAATTATGTCTTTTACTATTTCAAAAAATGGCCGGCTAGCTTTGTTAAATGTCGCAACTCAGGTAAGGGGATATTGTTGTTGTTTTAAATATGCATGCTCTTTTGAGAAATATTTACAGTTTTTCACACACACAAAAAATCTTATGGCAAATATGCTCTGCAACCTGGCTTGTCAATAGAACTCTAACTATGGTTCTTTCTTGTCAGAGTGAGAAAGGTCAGAATTTCTTTACTTTGTTCTCATAGTGGCCAACACAATGAGGCCTATTGGCAGTGTTCCTTTCTGAAAAGCTGAATGAAAAAAACCCATTAAATTACTGTGGATAATTATGCATGAACCTACATTGATTCTTTTTCTTCTAATTCAGAGGAACTTGTTTGGAATCACTCAATGTCTGAGGACTGCCATACCAAAATTCAGTTTCAAATTGATACTTTTTTGCAGTGCAATTTAAAAAGATTAAAAAGGGTGGGAATGGGAGCGGATGAATAATTCCCATTTTCATCTTTAATTCTCTAAATTTGTTACTTTTGACTATTTGCCTTTGTATGATAAGACTGATTTATATTTGCTGTTACTATGTTGCTATATTTTTCTTTTTGATCGCTATTTGTATTTTATTTATTAGATTTTTATCCAGTTTCTATTATTTTTATACACAACTCAAGGCACTGAGCATACCTAATCCTCCTTCCTCATCCTATTTTCCCCATAACAAGTCTGTGAGGTGGGTTGGGCTAAGAGTGGGTTGGGTTAAGGCAAGACTAGAATTCAATCTCCTGGTTTCTAGGCTAGTGCCTTGCCTTAACCAATAGGCCACTGTTGTATTGCATTGCTATACTTTTGTAATATTTTTATCTATTGGGATTGGAACGTATGCTGTTTTGAAATGAAATGCCATATAGGTAGTCCTTGACTTATGAGCACAATTGAGCCCAACATTTCTGTTGCTACGTGAGACATTTGTTTTGCCCCATTTTATGACCTTTCTTGCCACAATTGTTAAGTCAGCGGTTCTCAACCTATGGGTCGCGACCCCATTTGGGGTCGATTGACCATTTCACGGGTTGCCAAGCAAGGCTGTCCGCCATTTTTTCCCCCTTTTCCGGCGGGTGCCTTACCTCCCTTGAGCTGGGCCAGCTGGTGGTTGGCCTGTTCCGTCTCTGCCGCTTGCCAGCTATGCCTCGGCCGGCATAGGGGGCGGAACCACGCATGCGCGGCGCTCCCAGGCAGGGAAAGTCCTCGACTTATGACCGGTTGGGTAGTCCTCGACTTACGACCGGTTTAGTCTTCGACTTACGACCGGTTTAGTCCTCGACTTACGACTAGTTGGGGGTCGCGGCATTAAAAAGGTTGAGAACCACTGTGTTAAGTGAATAACTGCAGTTGTTATGTTAGTACAGATAGTCCTTGAGTTACAAATATAATGGCACCTGCCCATTACAGTTCTAACATTAATTGAATCACATTAAATGAACTAGCCCCACCCCTCTTCTCCCCAATGCATTTGTTAAATATGGGAGGTCTGTAGGAGAGACACATACTGCCTCTGGCCACCAAAGGTCTCCCCTCACCTACTGAGATATCCCATGCTCCTCTTCCCACCCCTTGGGGTCCCCATCGCTGTTTGGGCCTTCTCTCCACCCCATTTAATATTTATTTGCTACATATATGTAGGGATGTGGGTCTATACATATGTTGTTCATAGTATGTTTAGGTGTGCGTCATGTATGTGTTTCAGTTTGAGAGTGGGCAACTAAATTTCATTTTTTATGTGTGCCGTTGTGCCCACAGTAAAAAAATGACAATAAAGGTTATCACCGATCGCTCACTTACGCTTGGAAGATCTCCAGTGTTCTAGATTAGCAGTCCTCAATCTTTCTGGCTTTGTGAACTGGCGGTGGCAGTGTGGGATGGTTCCATGCCTGCTGCTTGCACAAGTGGAGCTTTGCACGCTCGCCAGCTGCTTGCCCGGCCTGGTGCCAAACGGGCTGCGGCAGGGGGGGAGTTGGGGACTTCTGCTCTAGATGATGGTACAAAGCTGTTTTCGTTAGATCTCATGTTCTTACACATGCTTCCATCCTCTTTGGAAAAGTGTTCTTAAGCAAGTCATCACAGTTATTAAGTGAATCACATGGTTGTTAAGCAAATCTGACTTTCTTCCATTGACTTTGCTTGTTGGAAACTGGCTGGGAAGGCTGCAGATGGTGACCACATGACTCAGGGATGCTGTAACCATCTAAAGTATATGCCATTTCCCAAGCACCCAAAGTTTATGTGATGGGGGGGGCGCTGTGATGGTTGAAAGAATGATGAGTGGTCATAATTGTCACTTTTTTCAGTGCAATTGTAATTTTGCATAGCCACTAAGGGTCCTAGGTCAAGGACTACCTGTATACCTTCCAGTCCAAGAGGACTCTGAACAATTTACATTCTCTTTCTACAGATAGTGTTAAAATGTAAAACTAGTATCATAAAATGATGAGGACAATCCTAGGTGGATGTTCTAGCTTATATTAGGTCTCCTCTTAAGGCTCTCTTTAAAAAGTCAGACTTTAGCAGTTTTCCCAAAACAACAAGTTAACTATATCAAAAAGTCTTTTTATTTCTCCAGTTCAAGTAGTTAAATCTGTTTTGGTTTGGTTTTTTAAAAAAGAGTTGTATAAGGAAATGAAGCTTGCTTAAAGCAAAATGTTTGCAATTGATACATTTGAATAGATACAGTGGTTGGCAAATACAAGAGGGCTATGGGAAGTTTATATTCAAACATTATCAAGTAAAAGGCAATTCATGCAATATCTTTTCTCCTCTCTACAATTTAGGAAAAGACCCAGAGTAGTAGAACATGTATTTTTCTTAAGAAAGATCCCTTGTTCGGTCCCTGACATCTCTTGGAGCAACAAGGAAATCTTACTGAAAGCTGAAAAGGCTATTATCAATTGGTGTGATGTTTTGAAACAGTTAAAATGGCTTCCTATATTCTGCTTTACCTTCCCACATGCAAAAGCATCTACTAGAAGCTTTAAGATGTGACACATGGTATAGTGGGTGGGGAGAATTGGAGAAATTTTTATGGTACCTGGTCTATGTGGGAAACAGCATTTGCTCACATTTTACTGGTGATTGTTTTCATACTGCGGCCCCTATATCATTTATTTCTCTTTCCTGAAGATTTCCAGATAGGAGCTTTCAGGAAATGTAAATGGGTTCTTCTTTGGGGAGAAATAAGAAGAAAAGTCCTGCTGGATACAAGACATGTGCTCATGTGATTTTTGCCTGCGGAGAAAAATAGTCCTTTTTTAGTTTTATATTGATGTAATAATGAATCTTATTCAGATTAAATTATATTATTTCTATCATGCTTTTTGTCCTCAGGGAGTTCATTTATGGGATTTGCAAGACAGAGTTTTAGTGAGAAAGTACCAAGGTGTTACACAAGGGTTTTACACAATTCATTCATGTTTTGGAGGCCATAATGAAGACTTCATCGCTAGTGGCAGTGAAGGTAATATTTTTTTAAAAAACAAATTTTCCCTCTCCCTCTCTCTTTGTCTCTCTCTTTCTTCTTCTTCTTCTTCTTCTCTCCCTCTCTCTCCCTCTCCCTCCCCCCTCCTCCTCTCTCTCTCTCATATTCAGGCATGTACTTTCTGCATTAGTGAATATTATAGTCTTCTCACTCTCTTGAGTTTTAATAAACAGAGTGGGTGTGCCTTACATTTCCATAAATTGTGATAATTAAATACTCATTAAAAAAGGATTCTACTTCAGAGAACAGTGGGATCCACAAGTAGAATGTGTTATACCTTTTTTGATAGTAACATCTATAATTTTGATATGATTTGTACAGTACTGAGTACCGTTGCTCTGAGATATTAACTTTTATTTGCTATAGATGTGTTTTCTAAAGGTAGGTGTGGGTATGTAAATTCATATGTCATTTCAATTATTATCAATTATGGTAAGAGAATTATGGTCTCCTATATTGCAGCAGAATTTACTGTATTCAGTATCTTCCATTGTGAGCAATTTGAAACAAATATGGTTGTCTTTTAGCAGATTCTTTTGTCAATTATGTGAGAAGCCAGTTTATCAAATGTCCCAAAGGTGCTTTTTTAAGAAGCAACTGGACTTTTTGTTTTTCTTTGAAGACATTTCGCTTTTCATCCAAGAAGCTTCTTCAGCTCTGAAGAAGCTTCTTGGATGAGAAGCAAAACATCTTCAAACAAAACAAGAAAATCCAGTTGCCTCTTGAAAAAACACCTTTGGGACAACCATGACCTGGATGACTGAGAATCTCCATAGACATTTAGCTATGCAGTTTATCATATGTTCTTGGCATTAAGGGTGCTGATTCACTCAGCTCTGTGTTGCTAGTAGAACTGTAGCTAATACAGAGTGGGCAACAATGCTCCTGTACCCCCAAAACTTCAGGAAGATGTGATTTTGGTCTGAACAGGAGTGCAGTCATAGGTTGAGTCAAGAAAAATAGTATCTTAAAGCATTATTTGTCTTTAACTGGTGAAATGCTCAATTGAGAACAGCACCTTTATTGGACCTGATATTAATAATTTGCCATTGTAAATATTTGTCAGTCCTTATATGCATGCATTTTTAACTCCCTTCCCCTTCCAAACAATCTCTGGCCCAGAAATATCTGTAGCTCTGTTGACTTTTGGTGTATTGAATAATTCATACACCACTTAGGACAGCATGGACAAGTCACTTAGCTACAGCCTACTGTTTGTTTGACATGAATATGCCGATTAACTTATCCAGGTCAACTTAGAACAGCTTTTTATTTTTTTCATTTTCAGTGTCTAAAAACTACCCAGCTGTAGTTGAAGCTGATGGCACCTTATTTAGATTCGGACTGCCTGAGGCTGTTGCCTCTTTGCACTGAATTGTTGCAAATATAGCTGCTGTGAAAGTCTCTATGTACAAAAAAAGTAACAGATTTAAATGTCATAACCTCTTAAATGTAAAGGTATGTTTTCAGCTAGGTAGGCATTTCACCTACCAGCCCCAAACATCAAATGGTCTACCCTGGGAGTAAAGTTCACATCTAATTCTGTAAATAAGCATTAAGGTACCATAAAAAACTCGCATGGGAGTAAGTGCTAAGTGTTGTTGCCTTAAGATGAATAACGATCCTTGAAGTTACGCAGATAATGTGTAATCAGATTAAATTTTTAATCAGATTAAAATTGGCAGAATAAACAGAAATATAAACAAGGGTGTTTGATGTAATTTAGATGTCATGGCACTTATTTTTAAAAATCTTATATGAGTAGAAGGATTTGTAATACTTGGGAAGAGACTAAAATACTTTGGATCCTTTATCATTGTCTGGATTTATTGTTAAAGCAAATGATATTAACACCTTTGCACATCTTAAAGTTTTTCTTATGGTGCTTCTATTTAATCAGATATTTAAATAAAGCCACAAACTTATTCTAGTACTTAGCAAAAAATATAGTTACTGGCAATTACTTTGATATGTGGTTTTTTTACAGTGCAGACGGTTGCACATGTAAGATTTCACCAATCCTTGCTATGATCATTTGACTTGTGTATCAGGATTAGCAGTGGCATAGAAGTTTCCATTTATATGTTCAGCTTTGTAAACATATATGAGTGTAATAGAATGCACCAACAAGTTACAGCTGTAAATTGCAATTTGGCTGTGTTGTGAACTTCATTCAAACGGTGAAATGGATCGCTTATTGGCTAAAATTTGTTTTTATTGGGCATTATACTTAAAGCCAAACAAGAGCTATCTGCATGTGGACTGGCATTGCCTGGTTTCTCCACTATCTTTTTGATGCAACAGTAAGTGCCTGAATAAGATACCTCACAGATAATTTAGTGTAGGATGGCTCACTAAAGTCATAGATAAAGTATCATGTTTAAAAACATTTTATTTTCCAATCATAAATGGAGTCCTTTATGCAAAAGGCAGAGGGTTTTCTGTGGAAATCTCCATACCTATCACTAAAATAGTCAAATTAAAAAATTCAAGAATTAGAATCCAAAGCTTTTCAATTTTGTATTTCAATTTCAGTCTTATATGTAAATGTACTATGAGTCAAAATTAGCATTTAAACTGACTCCTAATTAGTTAATATAAATCCTGCCTTTATATTTAATTCTCTACAAATATCTTCATTTTGGAAAGAAAATCAGTACATGCTATTAGTTTAAATATGGAATTTTAAAGGCCTTCTTGAAACTGTTGGATGTAGGATTCAGCAGTTTTTGGTTTTGGGATATGCATGGAAATTTTTAAATGGAAACATGGATCATCAAGTTGATTACAGAGCATATTTTAAATTTTAGGATGGATCTCATGTTTTTTTAAACCTATCTGTCTTAGATCATAAAGTATATATTTGGCACAAACGTAGTGAGCTGCCAATTGCGGAACTGACGGGGCACACACGTACAGTCAACTGCGTGAGCTGGAACCCACAAATTCCATCCATGATGGCCAGCGCCTCTGATGATGGCACTGTTAGAATATGGGGACCATCACCTTTTGTAGACAGCCAGGATATTGAAGGTAAAAAAAAAATAAACTAATTTTATGAGAAAGATTTTAAGATTCAATTATCTTATGTTAATATTTTCTTATTGCATTTAAATACAGTGATTTGCAAAGTTTATGGTGTATGCATAGTTTAATCATACAGTGAAAAGTTTGAATAGCCTTAGGTATCTTCTAGTCCAGTGATGGCGAACCTTTTAAAGAGTGAGTGCCCAAAAACCACCCCGCACACTTGCCCACCCCCCTACTCCGCCTTCCGCCCCGTCCACTCGCAGGGCCACCCACCGCCTCCATGGCCCACCGCAGATTGCCCAGGTGACCCTGCAGCACTATGGTGGCCATGCCCTCCACCCACGCCATGCAGCATCATCTGCGCACGATGGGGCACGAGGGTAGAGTCTTGCCCCGGCTGCCATGTCCTTGGATGCGCTGCTCTGCGTGGACCGTGTCTGGGGGCAATTCTCCAGGGGGGCTGCTGGTGAGGGGGCCGTGAGGAGAGGCGGGGCTGGGGTGACAGCGCATGTGTCCGCAGAGAGGGCATTGAGTGCCGCCTCTGGCACGCATGTCATAGGTTCGGCACCACTGTTCTAGTCCAACCTTCCGCCCAATATAGAAATTGATCTTATAATACCCGCCCCCCTCCAAATGGCCATCCAGCCTTGGTTCATATGTCTCCAGCAAAGCATTTTGCTAGTATCATAAAATGTAAGGTCTGGAAGGGACAGGGTAAGGAGGAATAAAATAGTGGGTTATGTCCATCACCCCAAAAAAAGAAGAATCATATGATTTAGATTTCTTCAGTCCTTTCAAAGATTGTACCTAAGTAATTTAGATCTCGTCCATACCTAAAAAAATTAAAGAACACTACTAAGCAGAGGGCTAGTATTATGTGATTCTAATGGATATGGAAGTAAGGCACAGTCTCTATTACATTTTTCTCAGCCTTCTCATGCCTTTGAGGAGACGTTTCTTGGCTGAATGGTTGGGACCTACATTCAATATTCAGGGCTTTAATACTTAACCTTTTTTCCCTTGCCTGTTCTTGGAGGAATGGCTGTAACCACTGCAAGAGCCAGATGGATTTAGATGTACATGTACAGCAACATTTGACTAAGTTATTCCATATCTCAATTCATATTACTACAGCAGTGACTATATTCAATACCTTTTTCAGTGATACACCTTATGTAGTGACAGGCAAGGCTACAATCTCATATATTTATGTATTTACTAAACGTTGCAGACTGAATGCATTTGTCAAAGCAGAAAGTTTTTAAAAAATGCTAAAGCACATTTCTCTTCTTTTGCAGAATTCATTACTTTTTATTTTTCTCTGTAAAATAGGTTAGCTTTCATATATCATTGCTGGATGACCTCAGACATCAAGGAAATGTTGGACATGGAATATGATTGATTGATGTGGGTTGCCGTGATAGACAAACCACACAAAGATTTTAGATTACTCATTTGATCCAAAGCTAGTTGTGGTTAATATTGAACCACAATTTGTGCTATTCTTAATTGATAAAGACCTTTTTAAATAAGTTTCCCAGGATATGCTCTGTGAAAGTAGAAAGAAATCTTGCTACTTTTACTGTATGATCCTATTCAACACTGGGGGATAGCAGTCACTGGATCTACCTGTCACATCAGACTAGATGGAAATGTCACAGCTTAAATGCTGTTTATTTATTAAACTTCTGCACCACCCATTTTACCCAAGTGGCTCTGGGCAGGTTACAGCAACATAAAAGATTTCCAAGTCAGATTACAGCTGTGGAGGTTTGAATCTCATCTCCCTGGTGTTAATATAAACTACTGAGGTTAGGCTAGATTTTGCAATTACTATATTATGAATGTAGCGAGGGCTTATGAAGCTGCATTAGAAATAGGAGTCAGTGAAATCTAGTAGCTTATGCAATCATGTAAGATCACATTTTAAAGAATTGCAAGCTCCTTTTAAAAATTGCAAAAAATCAGGAAAAGAAGTATACTTTGCATAGTTGATAGACTGGTTATGCTCTGTTGTTGATGGATTGAAGTACTGGTTTATATGTGGTGTAGAATAGTAGATGCTGGCTGTTTGGATAGAACAGTGTTCAGTTCTCAAACTGGATGAACATTTTGTTAAGAGTTAGGATTGCAGCTGTTTGAGTTGGAATTTAAATGGACTCTCAGTTCTTCTCCGGAGGCCAATCTCTTAGGTTTCAACCACAAAGATGTGCTGGATTGTTCCACTGGCACTGCTACTGCCTCCTTCCTTATCCTTGATTGAGCTGAGTTAAAACGTAGCCTTGACAGTATCATCTAGAAAAGTTTGGCAGAGAGGCTGAGCCCATCTTTGTAATGAGTAAATTAAACTTCCTCTTTTTTTCTGTTTTGCCATTTGTATTCTCATAAATTTTATATTATTTTCAACATTATCATAATCCACATCATTTCCAAACAGACAATGAAGTATATACATTTTTGTATCTATGTAAAAACTTCTGCCCAACCCATCTCACCCATCTGTGTTTTGGTACTGCTTTCAGGTTATTAGTCATGGTAGACAGCCATCCTATCCCGAATTGTTGTCAAGTGAGCAACCTTCAAAACTGATTTAATAAACAAAATTTTCTCCTGATTCTGCTGCACTTGTAACCCTTCTCACTTTTGTCATTTGAATAACTTGAGCTCCACCAGGTGGGATTACAGTCGTGCCTGTGCCTTTTCTAATATTTCTAGTTCAAATATATTTGGGAAAGAAAATTATATAAAACGGCTTTAGCATAAAAACTTTCTGAAAACTAAATAGAATCAAACCAATTTGTTGTTAAAGGAAAACTCAATCCCCTCCCTGAAAACCAGTTTGAAAATGGGCTTAGACAGAGGTCTACAGCTCAGTAAATCAGTCAGAGCTCTGTCCCAAGATCTCCTCCTCAGTAATGTGATCCAGAATGGCATATATGCAGTCTGCCCCAAGGTTTCTGGTACACACAAACAGAGAAGCATGTGGGTCACAACTGATTGTGGATTGGAAATACTTCCAGAGTCAATTGCAGAAGCCATGTTTGGTATACAATCTTTGCTGGAATGTGGATTCTGTCTTATCACCTGCCTATAATTGCTATAAAGGAGAAAATTCTCAAGGACTGGTTTCAGCTGATTTGGCAATATACATTGATATGGAAACTATATATTGCCCAATTTTTTTGTCTCTGCGTATACTTTTTCTGTCAATTGCTCTTTCATTCCATTTCATTTCATTTCTTGCACAGCATTGCACAAGAACCTTGTAAAAGCTCTTGCTGGGTAGCCAGAATGAGTGCCATCCTTATTGTTGCTGTTCAGTTAGTTTACAGTAAATTAACTTAATTTACAGTGAATGATGTTTTGTGTGATTAAAATGTGCATATATCATGACTGAGATACACAGGATAATATGGACGTTCTTAATATTTTTTTTGTTTACATTTTATCTCTTCCCCTTAGAGGAATGCAGTAGCATGGATAGTTGATGGTGAATTTGGAGCAGACGACTTCTGTTTAACTTAAATTTAGTCGTATTTTAAATGGCTTGGGATTTGGTGCAAACAAACATGATTGATAGCTGGACAGACATGCTCATCATGAAAATGAACCATTTTTTAAGCCCGACTGGGGCCAAACATTTTACCACCTTGCTTCATAGTAAACAGTTGAGATGAAGCACGTCGTTAGAACGTTGTTGGACACCATGTTGAAGTAACCCCCCATCGGTTGTGAAGAACTGTGCTACATTCAGGCTAACCATTGAACTCCGTATATACATTTTCCCCTTCTGCCATTTTGTCAGGCAGACTACTGTTCTTGTTGCTCTTCTGTGTAATGAAGTTTAAAATGCTTGTTTGGAAAACCTTTTATTTAACAGTTTAGAAAGCTTGATAGAAAGAGTGCTTTAGTCTGAAGAGTACATGTTGGATAGGAAAGTATTTCCTTCTCTTGTTTCTCTGAGTCTGCCTTATTTAGCTCGAGATCTTTGCAGCTTGGTTCATGGATTCTAGCCTTGCCCGTTGCGCAGTATATCCAAATCCAGATGTAAAACCAGTGAATGACATGAAAAGCACTCTCAGTATCACACTTGACAAAAGGTTTTGTACTTTTCACGTAGCTCGTAACCCTATAAATGGGTGAACAGCACAAATTTTTTTAAGAATAAATTATTTATAGCATTAAAATGACTTTGATTTGTATACGTTTGGAAAATAAACCAGCTTAAAAAGTGTCATCTACACGTTAACGCAGTATAATTGGTGCTCCTCTTGAGTGTTGTGTAAGACCATTTGGCTAGAAGGAGTTTTACACAGATTATATAAAGTATTATTTAAAAAAAAGCCTTTGTTTACCAACAAAATAATTTGAAAGGTTTCAGAATCACCAATAAAACTATTACAATGTAATTTCTGAAGTTAATAAAATGAAAATTCCAGATTGGCTAAAAGTTGTGCAATGATTCTTATTTGAAACATTAAAAACTAAAATGGGGATGGAGTAATATTTTAGGATCATTTCCCAAAATTAGTGGATTGACTTTGTGAATTTAAATATGTACATTATACAAATGTTCCACATAATGTTCACCCCGTAATTGTTTTCTCAGGGGATGCTTGTTAATAGTTTGATGTTAGGAATGGGTTGTTGTCTTTAGTTTTTTTATGCAACCCGTCCCCGCCCCCCCGCCCTCCCAAATGGCCTGGTGTTTGCCCTGAGTAACTGTTCTAAATTAAAAGATGGAAAGACACACCTCTGTGTAACAATGAAATAACAACAAATCTTATGGGAAAAAAACCAAGCCCAATCAAGCTAAAATAAATGGAAAGCTCTTTAATTTTGGGAGGAAAGTCCCATATTTGGAAGAAAACGTACATTGCTTGAGCTTAAGCATGATCTTTCATACTCAGATTCTGTGATAAGCAATCACAGTCAGTGCACTTCAGTGTATTTCATAACTCAGATTTAACATGTGCTTCATAGCATTTGATTTAATCAGTTATGTCTCACAAAATTTCTTTAAATACTGTCAAATTAGGAAAGCTGGTACTCCAATTACTTAATGTAATAACTTATTTTTTATAATTCAAATGACAAAAACTGTCTTAGAAGACCAGGCTTACAGAAGTCTTTTAAAGTAATATTGCTTTCCTCTTATGTTCTCTAATAGATTGAACTCATTTTATTTCAGCTCATTTTATGCCGTAGTGTTTCTTTCTGTTTGCTGTAGTCAATTCATATATATATTCTGTTCATTTGACATTAAGTTCTTTTATTTGAAATTGCTTAATAGTTATTTTTGAGCTTCTGTAATTCTTATTTATTACAGATACTTGCAGATACTCCCATTCAACATCTTGAAATGCTTTACATCTCTATAACCAACATGGTACTGGCACTAAAATTGCATATTAACTCAAAACTATTTTAGGAGATTAGAGCAAAAAGTAAGAGTGGCTGAACCTGAAACGGCTTGCATAATTTAATTTCTTCAGGTTATTCAAAGCAATCTGGTGCTTGCAAATAAAATTTCATGCATAGACTTTAATGAACATGTTTGAACCTATAATTTACCCTTCTTTGAAATATAACACTAAAGGGAAACTAAGTTAAAAGCACTGAGTTTTCTTCTAAGGAATTAAAAAAAATACTTGTGAAAGCATTTCAGAAGCTATGCAGTTCTTAAGTAGCTGCTCCAGATGTAGAATTAACATTTGTTGCCAGGCTGAACTTCCTATGACTACATTGTGAGACAAATTGTCCCACAGTGTTAACACTGCTAGGACTTTTTGTAAGTGGACAAAACAGTGTTTTCTGGAATGTAGATTGGAAAGCATCTGTGTCACTTTTCATATAAACTAAAAACTAAATTCACCATTATAAAAAGATATGGAAGAGGCGTATCTGCAATATTCTCATTTTCATACAGTAGATATTTCCCAATCTCAGCTGTAAATTCTAGAGCAATCATTAATTGTTCATACAACAGAGATGATCAATGAAAACATGTTAGCATTTTGACCATCAATTCCAAACTAGGCATGCCAACCATAAATTATCTTGCCACAATGCTTCTCATCTTTATCAGGTAAGTCACTTTAAAAATAGCACAAAAGAGGAAAAGGAATTTAATTTTTATGTAACCCATAAATAGCCTTGTAAATGTGTAGCTAGCTTTTCTCAGTTTTGAAATGAGGGGAACACAAGAAAAAGTTAATATGGAGTCACAGGTAGAAAACTACCCAATTTTTTCCCAATAATTTCATTCTGACTTCCAAACTGGTATTGTTGAATGACATTTAAATAATGCTAGGTGTTTAGTGCCATGTTAACTACAAAAATCTCCCACCCTTTTAAAATGGCTTAAAATTATTTCTCGTACTAATTTTATGCTGGCAATATATTAGGGAAAGGAGAATTAGTAACCTTTTTAACAGCAGAAGAATGTCTTAATTTGTAATTTGGGCAGAAGGGGAAAATAAACCAATTTTCAGTAAGATTTGGTTCCCTTTATCTGTACCCCAAAGCACACAAGTTGCCTCGGATTGATGCATTTCAGATAAATTACTAACCATGTATCGTTAATACTCCATATATGTAGATATATTTATATCTATATCTATATATATATATCTTGCATTGGCTTGCATCCATTTTCAGCTGCCATACAAAAAACCACTCTTATGACAGATAATTATAATTTTGGAAACATTCTGGAATAGGGAGGACTTAATTGATGTATGCAGTGTTGTCTGCAATAGCTGCTCTTGTTGCTGGAACACAAACTAGAAACCTGTTTGCTACTTGCTGACTTCATATAGTTGGATTCAGCAAAGTGTGTATGGTATGAATGTGTGTGTAAAACAGAATCAGTCATGGAACCAACTAGGTACATGTCATGTTTTACTGAATAATTTTAAGTCATGTTGTGTGTATTTGTCTTGTCCTCTAACATTAAGATTTGGTTAATACAAATATATTTTTATAAATTTGAAGTACAGTGTGCCCCATTTTTTAAGTGTTTCATTGTTAAAAATAAGTGTACTAGATTTGATTCTTAACACTTACTGGCACAGATGGAAAAAGCTATTGGCTCCAAAAATGTAAGAGGAAGAAACATTCTCAAACGTATGTGTGTATTTACAAACCAAGCTGTAGAGATCAAGAAAAGAACTTTTACTGTTCTCAAATTTCTAAATTGTCAAGATTTATATGGAGTTGTGGTGGAACTAGTTAACACTTAGAGCTTTTGGTATGTAATGACTATTTGCTATGGACTGATATTAAATGTTTCAAAGGATTGCGTTATTAAATTTTCTGGATTTTGTTACTTTCCTCTTGAATTATATTAAGTAGTTTAAATTTCTTTTCTGACATTAAAACATGAATTTTGGGGCTCCGTATTTATTTTCACTAGTTTTACTAATTATTTATGGGGCACATTAATTTTTTATTTTATAAATATGTAGTATATTAAACATATCTTAAATCGTTCAATTCAAGCTACGTTAATTCCTGATTGTCTATTGGAGTTTTTTTAATTAAACTTTTCCATGTTGGTGCACAGCACTTAACAAATATTTGTATTCCCTCTTTCCAGTTCAATAAACAAAATAAATAACTGGATTTGATTAGTAGTTCTTAGCTTCATAAGCTTTGACTTCTATTTCATACTAGAAAGGAACAAAAGTTCCTTTCTTTTCTAAGATATATACATACACATATGATCATACAACTGCTCAACCCATGAATATCCAGGAAGAATTCTTGTGAGAACGGATCCCATACTGCTCAGACTGAACATGAGTTACTCACTTGGAGCACAAAGCCATCCCCATAAATCTTAAGACAGCTGCTATCTATCTTTTGTAGCCTAACAGGCAAGCAAAATCAGGCTGTTTATTGAACCAGTGGCTATAGGCTGTAGTTTGAGATTGCAAACTCTATTGAATTGATTAGTACCAAGTGTCCCAACAGCAAATGGGATTGCAGATATAACGCACAGCTTCAATTTGGATGTGGGCTACTACCATTATAATACATGCAAACTATGAATATATATACTGTCTGCAAAATATATTCATATATTAAAAAAGGGTGTTTGAAAAATCATTTCACAAAGTATTATAGCAGCTATGTGTGACCTGAATGTTAGAAGTGAACTTCAACAGTCTAAATAGAAGCACACTGGTTGTGCACGTGGAGGGTAACACTGAACTGACAAATGTTTGGCCATTGAACATACTTCAGCCTTCAGTTTAAACACATAAATGAACTATATTTAAAATGTTGCCTATAGGAAAGAAAACATTGGTCATTCATCTCTGGTAAGCTTCCTTTTATATGATAAAACCTTCTTCAATGAAACTGTTATACCTGTTGCTTCACTCTAATACGTGAATCTGCTGCATTGGGTAACCAGTATTCTTGCAAAATCTTTACATTACATAAGAATTAAATACAGTAAGAAAATGGATTTGAGTAAGAACAAAACAATAGTTGCAAAAACATAGTATTGTAGTTTCTAAAATATTTTATATGTTAAAAATACAGCAAAAATATGTTTTGTTCAAAGAGGAAAAAATATACTGCATGACATCACTGGTCTTGATTTTCTTGAGAGTTGCTCATGGCTTCATAGTATTTCAATGGAGTAACATCAATTTGGCAACCATAATACTGCCACTTCAGTTTCAGTCATTTATTAAAGCCAGGATCATACTATAAAAAGTGAAAAGACAGACCGTGTCAAAAGGTGTAAAGCTTGAAATAAACTGATTGCTCTTTGAAATTTATGTCAGCAAAACTATCACTGCTTCTAAAGGGACAGAAAAGAGTATTTTTAATAAAATTCAAAATCTATGAAACTACAGTTCCTATTGAAGTAAAGTGGCATATAATCAATTAGATTTCGTAGTTTAAAAAAGTATCCCCATCAGATGCAGAAAATGTAGCCTAAACAGAAAGTTAACAGTTTGGGATATTTTATACTACACTGCAATGATAAAAAATAACATTGCTTCCACTAAGGCTCTTCCAAAGAGTTAAACCACATTAAAATTATAACAAACTATTCTAATAGGAATCTTAAGAATAGCTTTACTAATCTCAAAATGCAAGCTTTGAAACCTACCTGTAAAGATACATGAAGAAACAAAGGAGATGAAAACCAAGCTTTATCATAGCCTCCTTCATGTGTGATTTTAGCTGCCCTCTGTTATGGATTTCTGTAGGGTCAAATACTCCCATGTTTCCACTGGGAACCATAATACACCTGAAATGGTTTCAGGAAAATTGTTTCATTACCAATTGTGTGCCAGCCCAATAGATTAATGATCTCCGTATCAAAAAAGACAAAACATGCAAAATAAAGTGAACTGAATTGGTGGCTGAGTTCTTTCCAACAATACATCATAATGTTAAAAGTGTTGCATAAGGGTTTCAGAAGAATGAAACAAAAATAGATCATTTGAGCTTCATTTGAAAAGTTTTAAATTCCAGTAGCAGCAATGCTAGGAGAAATCGCTTCTTTTCTGCATTTTTCAGCAATTTCTGCAGGGCTCCATCTAGCATTACTCAAATACACCCTGCTTTTGCAACTTCCTTTGTACTCAACATGTATCCCAAAACTGTTCAATACGTGTCTGCCAAGCCTTTGAAGCCGTAAATAGCAGGACAGACAAATGCCTTTGTGCAGTGGAGGTGCATTACTGGCATTAATCAAAAGATCTTTCAAATCTGATGCCAGCCTCTGTTTTCTCCAATATATATGAATGTCTGAATTTGCCATGTTAAAATTAACATGCAGTTTTCAATCAATCTTAAAATAATCTTTTAAAGCTTGGGCACTGTTTAGAAATGGTGAGCTCATTAGCATAAAATTTGTTAAAATATTTGACTTATTAAACAAATTATACATTTAAATGACTGACTTTCTGTTCAATATATTGCATTAGAAATAAATATATGCATAAAAAACTTGAGATACTTAAAACAATATCCTATGCTTTTTTATTTGCTTACTAAATGTAAAATGACTCAGCCCAGTCAATTCAAAGTAGAAATATTACATTTTTTTTCTTCCAGGACACCCACATCAAAGAAATTAATAATACCTTGATTTGCTTCAAAAGTGCTATACTCAAGCATTATTATGAGGCTACATACATGAGACCTTAATGCATCTTATATAAATCCTAAATTTGAAGTATTGCCAAAATTGAAAAATAAAAATAAGTATATTTATTAGAGGCAAATTTAAGCCTGGGCTGTAATTTGCAAACAAACTCTTAAAAGGAATTCAATTTTCTTCTTTTTTCCTTTAGGTGAAAGCAAAGTTGATAAAATTCCAAAAGTACTTGTTCATGCCATCTGAACATTCAAGATATATATATGTACTTCGTTAGATTTACATATATCCTGCCTTCCCAGGATTGTTTTTACCATCCAAAACCACTCTATGAACGAGGTTGAGATGAGAGACTGGTTCACGATCTTCCAGTAACTTTTACAGCTAAGCAGAGCTGAATCTAAATATTTCCAGTACTGGTTCAATGCTTAACTTCTAATTACTACATTACTAGGTATTTTTTGCACCAGCAAATAATGATGCTTGCTCCTGGCAAAGTACAAACGTGGCTTTATACTATTTACTTCTCAGGATGGGGTGAAAAATGAGTTTTGAGTAAGATTAATGATGATTAGATTTTCACATGATCATGCTCAAAGTCAGTTTTTAAACTTAACACTTTTAACAACAATGTAGTGAGAATATGCCCATATACTTGTGAAAAGGAAAGTCTAGTATATCTATTGTTGGTGTTATTCAAAATTTGTGCTGAAATCCAATGAGAAAGGAAAAGTAATAATTACGTTTCTCTCACTTCCTGCTGACATGGCTGGACTAGTAAGTGATTGAAGAAGGCAGAGTTTATAAAAATATTCATTAAAAGAAAAACAATATGAGCAACATCATGTAATTCTTAAGTCACCAAAATAATGGTCTTACCTGTATATGTTCCACGTTGCCACAGGAAAATTGAGAAGGAAGATGAACCAGTGCAGTGAAATAAGCATTAATACAGTGACAATGGTATGGCCGATCAATTCAGGGATCACCCACTAGAAAGATTTTTAAAACAATTTAAAAGGTAAAAACCGTTATAAAGATTCTGCAGGAAGCTTCTACCAGCAAGTTGACAAGGGCTGCAAAACTGTTATTTCATTAAAAAGAATCAGTAATTGATCTCTACCAGATGTTTCAGATATAAATTGTAAATGTAATTACAAAGCAGCAATTTACAAAATAAGGATTTCTTTCTAGGATACCATCAGAAATTTTGAAATACTTTACGAGAACCTGATCAGCATTTCTAATATCAATAAGGAATACGAGCAAGCAACAGTTTCGAGTTAAATCCTATATATTCAACAGTTCTGGATAAACCAAAATGCTAGTACCAGGTTTATGTATTTCAACCTAATTTTCAAATTAGCTTTATTTTTCATGATTGAGAATTTGCTACCCATCAATCTGAAATCTTGCGTCAAGATGGTACTATAAAAAGGGTGAGTATAGACATTTGGCATAGGCTAGCAATGGATTCTAATCCGCACAAGGTTAAATAAAATAATTTATAAAGATTTCTTATTCCAGACAATTCAAATGTGACTGACGATAAACTAGTAGATAAGAATAGGGAAAGGCAAGCAGAAAAGAATATCTTCTGAGAGCAAGCTACACATAAAACACTGGGATGCTGCAAGAGGAGAAGATTATACATAGTCAGCATTCAGCAAAGTATATGAAACACTGAAGGGAAAAAAATGAGATAGGGGAATAAATAGAGGCTGGTCTGAAAATCTAATACTATTATGCAGACAATTCAGATTCTAGTATTAGGCCTCCAAGATTATTTCTTGTTTTTTGTATTAAGAAAACTATGCTAAGGAAGCAATTCTAGGTTCACTGTTGTCCCTCTCTGAATTAACAATACAGGCAGTCCTTGATTTAAGACTAAGTAAAGTGGTTAAAGTAAGTAGCACCCAATTTTATGAACTTTTTGCCATGGTTGTTAAATTATGCAGTTGTTAAGCAAATCTGGCTTCCTCCATTAACTTTGTCAGAATCCAGCTGGGAATGGTGATCACATTACTCCCGGGATGCTACAACTGTTGTAAGTACATGCCATTTGCCAAGTGCCCAAATTTTAATCATGACCATGAGGATGCTGCAACTATCATAAGTGCAAGGACAGGTTGAAAGTCACTGTTTTTAGTGCCATTATAACTTAGAACAATCGCTAAACAAATGGCTGTCAGTCAAGGACCACCTGCAGAAAGGAGATAATATTTTTTGAAAACTTAAAACAGTGCAAACAATCTAATGCTGGATATAAATTTGAACTACAAGTTCCGCAATATTTTGGTAATGAAGCTGATGGGTTAATACAAAATCTCTGAAGAAACTAACTTAACTACTACTGCTCTAGAAAGACATTAACTACTACTGCTCTAGAAAGACATTGTCCAAAGCACTCTTTAGTGAGTTTATGAATTACATATAATCACAATATGCCTTCCAACTCCCATCAGAGTAGTCCTATGCTTGCCAATCTTACTGAGTATAACAGTAGTTATTCTCAGATGGTACTAGAACTACAGTCTATATATATTCTTATATGCCTAGAAATAGGAATTGCCAATGTCCCCAAAGAACCTATCATTGGACTATGTTGGTTTGCATATTCTACTTACTAAACAAAACAGAGCCCCCTGGAGAAAACTAAAATATCCCTCAAATCAGTAACTAATATAGAAGCCATTCTCTGGCAACATACATTTTACAGTTGAGGCCAATAGTACAATATTTGTAAAAAAAATTGCATTTACTACATTACTGTATTAACAATAATACAACATTTAAAATAATTAAAGAGAGAAAGAAAAACAACTTACTTTATTTAGTTTTGAGCAGCAAGATCTGGCATTAATGTAATCACATTCCAAATCTGATAGTGTAATTATCTGATGATCAAGATAAGAACAACTATTATGTCAGCTATACCCCTGCCTCTTCTAAATAAGAATTAAACTATTTGTGCAAATTGTAAATAGCACCATAAGGAGATTTTGTATAAAACTCAGCAAGCAGGCCTCCAGCTTAGGACTTCCAGAAAGAAAGCATTTTGCAAAAGATATAGACAACAGCAGAATCCATACCCCTGCTACCTGTGACTTCATTCAATGCCACCCAAATTCCAAACTGGAATATGCACAATATAGATGTAGCTGTTCACTCATTTCCCAAGCAGCTTGTTTTGTGACTTTAAAATTTGAGTAAGTATGGTAGAACTTCTGCTGGCGCAAAAGCACAGTCACTTACTGATCTGATTCAGACGTTGCCCCTCCCCCATTAAGGCAAGTTTCCCATTATCAATACGAATATTTGAGTTCAAATTCTCCCCCCTTCTTTTCATCATGTATTTATTTTAGTTTATTATAGCCACCCAACTCCAATGGACTCTGAAGAGGGTACAAAACCAATTGCCCTCATAAAAACCGGTGTGGGGTGTGGGGTGGGGGAATCTACCACACAGCCTGGACTAAAACAATCTAAAAATGACACAAATCAAAACACACCCACCCAATACAACACATTAATCCCAGGCCTGGGACCAAAGCCAGATTTTAAGAGCTTTTCAGAACCTTAAGGGAGGATGCCGTCCTCTGAGGGGCTGCTGTTTCAGACAGGGGGGGCTATGATAGAGAAGGTACACTTCCTCAGTCCCCTTAATAGAGTGCACCCACTCTGCTGGGACATATTTTATGGGTAGAAACGATTGAAGATAAGCAGTCCCTCAGATATCCAGGTTCCATGCCATACAGGGGTTGATAGATAACCGTATCTTGAATTGCACTGGGAAGTCAATTGCCAACTGGCTGTGCAGTAAAAAGTTAAAACATTTACTTCAAGATTTAAAGCAGTGGTTCTCAACCTTTTTAATGCCGCGACCCCCAACCGGTCGTAAGTCGAGGACTAAACCGGTCGTAAGTCGAGGACTAAACCGGTCGTAAGTCGAGGACTAAACCGGTCGTAAGTCAAGGACTACCCAACCGGTCGTAAGTCGAGGACTTTCCCTGCCCGGGAGCGCCGCGCATGCGTGGTTCCGCCCCCTGCGCCGGCCGAGGCGTAGCTGGCAAGTGGCAGAGACGGAGCAGGCCGACCACCAGCTGGCCCAGCTCAAGGGAGGTAAGGCACCCGCCGGAAAAGGGGAAAAAAAATGGCGGACAGCCTTGCTTGGCGACCCCCGTGAAATGGTTGATCGACCCCAAATGGGGTCGCGACCCATAGGTTGAGAACCGCTGATTTAAAGTAACCAGAATTTGCTAATGTCTGAATTTGGAGAACCTGAGCTATTTAAAATCTAACAAGCACAATTTGAACCCACTGTTGGATACTCATTGTTCAAAGAAACATTTGTTGAAAGCAAAAAATTCTAAGGTTTAAACTTCAGGGCAAAATGTGGACTGGGCGTTCATAAAAAATGTGACGTAATATGTAGGCTTATCATCCATTTCCATAAGAAATTATGGTTTTCTGATACATAGATATCAGGTCATTAGAATTTTATGTTGAGCAACAGCAGAGATATCCTTTTAAAATTTTGGAACAGGAGCCTAACACAAGCCACCATCAAATATGCTGCCCAAGACCAAAGTCAATTGGTGTAAGACTTATTTAACAGAATAATAGAGCTGGAAGGGACTTTAGAGGTCATCTAGTCCAACCGCCTGATCAAGCAGGAGACTCTACCATTTCAGACAAATGGTTGTCCAGTCTCTTCTTAAAAACCTCCAATGTTGGAGCACCCATAACTTCTGGAAGCAAGTTGTTCCACTAATTAATTGTTCTGTCAGGAAAATTTTCCTTATTACTAAATTACTTCTACTAATATTTCATGTGATCTTGATTCTATCCCTCTGTTAATACATCCTAGAACTGCATTTATAGTATTATAAAAGAATATTATATTATAATATTACAGTATTATATAGTATTTATAGTATTATGCCTCACAGATGAAATGATGCACACATTTTGGCATATCAAATTTTGCTACATGTACAGTATGTTGGTATATATGTAATATATATTTTTTATACAAATGGATAAACCTACCTGCATATTATGCCACATTTTTATGACTGCCCAGTCCACATACTATAAATAACCTTTTGTTGCTCTTTAAAGTTTTACAAAATCCTCTAATTCCCAAATAAACTGTAGCAAAATTTTATTCATGAAATTAAAAAAAATCTGTTGAAGAGCTTCTTTTAGAAAATTTCTAATGACAACATAAAAAAGTTTTATAATTTTCAGGATAATTTAAGTGCTTGGAAAGGTATCTAAAATACATGTTTAAAAACTGTCCCTTCGTATATCCTATATGAAATAACCACCGAAGTGTTTATACAATAGTCAGAATGATAAAAGATCATAATGTACAGATTTAATTCTAAGCACACGCATCTATCAGTACTGTGAAACTTCATCGCAATTCTACATATCTTAATCCATATTAATTAATCTGTCACAATCAGGTCAACAGAGGTCAATTTGGGGAAATATGTTGTTTCAAGTGGAAAACTAAAAAGTATCATTGAATAGAACAGACCCCAAGCAATAAGCTTTACACTCCAAAGAATGCATTACACAATATCACAATAACTGGGGTTTGTGCAAACTTTAAGACGGGAGGGTGTATTACATACACTGGAGATAAGTCTTACATTTAAGCAGGAACCAGGCTTTTTGCCATATCCAAACAGAATGTAACCAGAAAAGTTGAATGGTAGACCAAACAATCTAGTGAACAAATTATCAAAAGAGAATGAAGCACTGTATCTTTCTTCTATAGCCAATCTAAAAAATGTCCTTCTTGTTCATCTTGTCCGCTGCAACCAATGCAGAATACAAGGCTTTCAACCTGCTTCTACAAGACCTCGACAACATGTAATCAACCCACTGCAAAAAATATAGCTAGGGGACGGGGATTTGTAAAAGGCTGGTGCAGTTGTATTTTTGACAAGATATCTAGCTAAGTAAGAAACAGGACACGCCATGCCCAACCTGTGCAGGTTCTGGACATAGGGAAAGCATGCTTTAGAGCAGTGGTTCTCAACCTGTGGGTCGGGACCCCATTTGGGGTCGATTGACCATTTCACGGGGGTCGCCAAGCAAGGCTGTCCGCCATTTTTTTTGTCCGCCATTTTTTTTGTCTGCTATTTTTTTCCCCCTTTTCCGGTGGGTGCCTTACCTCCCTTGGGCTGGGCCAGCTGGTGGTCGGCCTGCTCCGTCTCTGCCGCTTGCCAGCTACGCCTCGGCCGGCGCAGGGGGCGGAACCACACATGCGTGGCGCTCCCGGGCAGGGAAAGTCCTCGACTTACGACCAGTTGGGTAGTCCTCGACTTATGACCGGTTTAGTCCTCGACTTACGACCGGTTGGGGTCGCGACATTAAAAAGGTTGAGAACCACTGCTTTAGAGTCCGTATAGCTCTGAGATAGATCCTGCCTTCCCTTCCCTTGGCCATGCCTTCGATTCCTCTCACTCCCCCCGAGAAGCCCAACCTTTCTTCCAATCGCGCCTCCTAAGGCTCAGCCTCGAAAAGCCGCTTCTCTCTCGCTTTCCCCAACCAACGCTCGTTGCTGCTGGGCCCCGCGCTCTTACGCCGCCGCCGCCGCCGCTGCTACCCCTGCCCCAGCCAGACCGCCATTAACGCCCCCGCCTCAGCCAGTCCCCTCAACTGCAGACCGGAGGAAAGAGCCGAAGAGGCGGTCGCCAGCGCTTTCGGGCTCCCAGCCCCCCCTCGCCCAAACCAATGAAGAGGATACAAAGTAAACAGAAAGGAAAATCAGGGCGCAGCAATCAATGAGCGAAAAAATGAACACCATCGACTCCATCGTGCTGCGGAAATTGCCGCCCTGCCCGTCCTCTCGGCCGCCGTACAGCGCCCCGCCTCTCTAGTCCGTTCGCGGCTGCCGGAGCAGAGCTTCCGCCTCTTCTTTCAAGTTCCTGTGATTTGTCCCTATTATACATTTCTTTGGAAAAGATTGCTTCGCACGGCACGCTGGGACTTGAAGTCCCTCTGTAGGCGTCTAAAGGAGGCGCCCGTTCTCTCGAAACCCACAGAAATTACGGGTAAACTGGACAAGAACATCCGAGAGAACTACAAAACATGGGCTTCTGTGACTTAGACTCTTTTTTTTTAGGCGTCTAAGAAAGTGCCTGTGTAGAAATACGAAGGAATTGCCTGCTGCCTATTTTTCCACCCCTCTGTACTGAAACGTGACCATTTATCTCCTAGATAATCATAGTCCATCGTTTAGTCAGTGAGACGGCCTGAAAAACCTCGCTGCTGCCAGTACATTTAGGCTTTTTAAAGGCAGCCTTAGCTGGGGTCCTACTTTAGTCCGGAAAAACTTTGCCTGCAAGAAAGGAGGAATTTGCACGTGGGAAACTGCGATGCGGAATCGGGGAGGAAATCACCCTTTTGGAGGGGATCCCAGACTGAAACAGCGAGTTAAACAGGTGATTTCGCCGTTCTTGTACCGTTCCTATTTGGCTTTGTCGTGATGAGCAGCCGCCCCTGTATAAGAGGCAGGTTACGGTTGAATCCCATCTTCTTTTCCATAGCGGGCTTAGGACACGAAATGAAGAAGTTTCCTCGTGAGTGTAACCGTTAGTTTAATTTGTACACCGTCCGACTCCCAGTGCTGTTGGCGGTTCACAAAAGAACACGGAAAACTATAAAATAATATAGTTATAAAAAAAAAAAGGGAGGAAGGATGACAAAATCGGGCAGCAACTCAGCCATGCCCTTCCGAGCCAAAGATCTGGGTGAAGAGCCAGGCCTTCAAGGCCCTCCGAAATGCCTGTAGGCGAGACTCCCTCCCCCGGTCATCCCAGAGGGCCAGCACTGCGACAAGGTATACTTCTGGGGTCGCAATACGTGGCATTGTTTAATCGAAAGAACCTGAAGCCAACCCTACTGGAAGGAAGCTTAGAGGAGATAGGAATCCCTCAAGTAAGTGGACCTTTATGGTATGCTCGACTTATAGCCACAATTGAGCCCAAAATTTATGTTAAGTGAGTTTTACCTCATTTTAGACCAGTGGTTCTCAACCTTTTTAATGCCGTGACCCCAACCCCTCAACTAAACCGGTCGTAAGTCGAGGACTACCCAACCGGTCGTAAGTCGAGGACTTTCCCTGCCCGGGAGTGCCGTGCATGCGTGGTTCCACCCCCTGCGCCGGCCGAGGCGTGGCTGGCAAGCGGCAGAGACGGAGCAGGCCGACCACCAGCTGGCCCAGCCCAAGGGAGGTAAGGCACCCGCCGGAAAGGGGAAAACAATGGCAGACAAAAAAAATGGCGGACAGCCTTGCTTGGCGACCCCCGTGAAATGGTCGATCGACCCCAAATGGGGTCCCGACCCATAGGTTGAGAACCACTGTTTTAGACCTTACTTGCCATAGTTGTTAAGTGAATCACTGTTATTAAGGTAGGAACATGGTTGTTAAGCGAATCTGGCATTCCCGTTGACTTTGCTTGTCAGAAAGTTGCAAAAGGTGATCGCATGACTGCAGGACATGGCAACCATCATAAATATAAACCAGTTGCCAAGCAGCTGAATTTGATCACATGACCATAGGGACGCTGCAGTGGTTGTAAGTAAAAAAATGGTCATCATTCACTTTTTTCAGTGCTGTTGTAACTTTGAATGATCACTAAATGGATGGTTATAAATAGAGGAGTGTCTGTATTGAGTTTTATCGATAATGACTAGCACTTTCAATTGTCTTAAAAGCAAACTGACAAGCAGTGCAGCTCACAATGCAAAAATGTTACATGGGCATATCATAGCATCCCCATCAGTGCTTGTGCTGCCGTATTCTGATCAAAGCATTTGTATGGTTTTCAAGGGTAGAGCACTTTGCAGAAGTCAAGTTGCAAGGCGACCAAGCTGTGAATGACTATCTGAAACGTTTCCCAAACTGGGAAGGCTTTTAAAGGGTTTGAATACACCCATGAGAAATAGGTTTATTATGGGTTGTTAATTCTTCCTCAGAGTAGGGTTAACATGCTTCCAAATTCCATTTGTGAGCACTCCATAAGTATTATTCTGGCAACCATGACAAATGAAATGCTGGCTAAGATGGGCGTTGAGTTGATTTGAAAGAGCTGCTCTTATTTGTACATATTAAGTTAAAGGACTGGTTAATGACCAGTTAACAGCAACCCTATCCTCTATTAGTCAAGACTCCTCAAACACTTAGACTAGGTCAAAAATTTGGTGTTTGGCTTCATTATAAATTCTGCTTTATGTAATGCCAACATGGCATCAGTTCCAGGTTTGATATTTTGATAAAGAATATATAAAGCTTTAGCTTTTTGAGGGGAGAAGACAAAGTGTATCATGGAAATATAGCCATAATACGGGTGGTCCTCCTACAATTGGGACTGGCAACTCCTAAGTGACATGGTTATTGAGTGAGACATTATATGACCCTGATGGAGTTACAGTCTCATTTCTGCTACAGTTGTTAAGCAAGATATTATATAACCCTAATTTGCAATTTTACTGCCAGCTTTTCTTTTGACTCGGCTTGTCAAAAGTGAGCCATGGCCAAGGGACCTGTGACAATCATAATCACTTATTGTTTATGAAGCAACCAAATCTCGATCGCATGACCATGGGATATTGCAATGCTCATAATTACTCATTGGTTACAAAGCAACCAAATCTCAATAATGTGACCATAGGGATACGATACTGAGACACTTGTAAAGTTAGTTTTTCAGTGCAATATCTTTGAATGGCCGCTAAACGGGGACAATTAGGTTTTAATCTTGTGGAAGCGCAATCAGTTGTTATTTATTTGACAAATTGGTTTAGCACAATGTATGAGTAATGGATAGTGTTATCTTAATCCCTGACAATGTTATTGTTCTGTGACATATCTTGAGGTAACTAAATTTCAGAAGATTACTTCAGCAAATTGGTTTTTGAATTATTAAAATGTAGAAGGTTGATTACATATTCCATAGTATTGGATTTAGTTTTTTTGCTTCACAAGTAAATTAAGATACTATTCTTGGGGATGTGATTATTGTTTCCACTTGAATTCTTACCCAAGGAAAGGACTAAAATCTTTGACCAGAATCTTTTGACTGGATTCTTACTGTTGTAACTCAATACATGCATCTATTCATTTCATATATAATGCCATTCCTACTATTTTATTTATTTCTGAATAAATTATATTCTTTAGTTCTTGGATCCCACCTCTGACTTTCATCCTACCAAATTTCAGTAATGCCTGCTATGTCACACTTACCTACCTGCGTTAAGTCTTCCAGTTCTTCCTGGTTTTTCCCCCCTATACTCTATTTTACCATCTCCATGTTCTTTTGATGAACAAATAGTAACAAAAGTCACTTTCCTATTAGATCATCTCTAGGAGGTTGATTCCTTATATATACTCCTCTGATGCTATATCCCGACTAGGTCAACAGCAAGCAATGCTCCAGTCAGTTACCATTTAGTAGCATAATGTGCATTCACAACTCTTAGGAAACAGCAGAATCATTCAGTTAGCAGTCTCCTCTACCTTGATTCTTCCATTCTGTTCTTCCTACTCTTCCTTTGTTCACTTGCTTGTCCTGCCAAATTCCACTAGTTTGCTCACTCAGAGAGCTCAGTAATTTGAAAAGAAAGAAAAATCAGTATGGCCATCCTTCACTAGATTTATTTACAATTAAATATTCTGGTTTGCCTTTGAAAACTCATAAAGGAACATTTGAAGAAAATGCTGTTGGTTATTCTTGAATACCGTTGCATGCAAAAGTTGTCTGTGGCAATTTGATATTATTTGCTTAATTTAATTCTCACAATGTTGCAAAATTAATATACACTTAATAGTCCATTATCTGGACAAAAACTTGATCTTGCAATCAAAAGCTGCTAAATGGGGATCTGGTAAATTAAGATTCTACTTTAATCTCTTTGCTTTTAAAAACCAGTGTAGATACTTGCAGTGCTGCATCTATTTTAAATTGTTCACATATGATTTTATGCTAATATTATTTTTCATATTGTAAAGAATTGTATGTATCTTTAAATATGCTAACTTAGTTATATTTATTACAGTATCTAAACAGTAATAAATGTGGCCAGTACGTTAACACTGAAATTCTAGCAGCAGAACTACGGAAAATATATAGGTGAGTAGTAAGAGATTTAATACTTTACATTTTCTATGAAAGGGGCAGTGGAGTAGTGCATGTATAATAATAAATGGCATAATAATTAAACTTGTAAAGGGCTTAATGATCTTCTCTATTTCTTACATTGTGTACTGCAAGAATGAAATCAATACAGATATACAAACATAAGTGATAAGAATAAGTATACAAAGCACATAAAGAATCAATAGCAAGCAAAACAAATTAGAAGCATGAAAGAAGAGAAAGGGAAATACAACAAAAACCCTAGCCCTAATTATTTACTACATCTCTCTATATCTTTAAAACCATTCTTGCTATACCATGTTTATATATTAATTCTTGCATTGTCTTTTGTTCTTTACGTCCTTCTTTCAGCATAGGATTAATGTTAGGATTAGTCTAATCTCTTCAAGCAGAAGCTGCAGATGACCAAACCTGGATAATTTACACAGTATAATATAATATTTATTCTAATATGTATTTGAATGTATTTATTGGTCTTTTTTTTTTACTCTGACATTGGTAATTATGCATTAGGGTACTTTTCCTTATGATGCTTGCATTAGGCTTCTACATTGAAAATGAGGTATACAAAGAAATATTCACTGTGGCTTTTAAAATTGATTTTCAGTGCTGATTATGGACGAAGAAAAAGAAATGCCTTTAGAATACAGGTTGAGAAAGGTATGTTTGTTAATATTGTATTTGAAGTGAAATTAGGCCATACAAGCTAGCTTATGTAAGTAATGTAAAATATCTTGGAGAAAGAGAAAGAAAGAAGGTGTATATGAACTTGGTCATGTGAGAAGAACCAGCTAGCTTTAATATTTTAGATTGTGTTCTTAATTTAAGACCAATATCTTTGAATACTCTAATCTGTCTAGTGCTGGCTGTTGGTTGTATTCTGTACAAAATATAATTTGATTCTTGTTTCATATATGAGCAAGTTATTATTATTATTTTTTTTATTAAAAGTTTTATAGAAATTACAATATAAACCCCCATACCCACCCCAAAACCCCTCCCTCCCCCTCCCCCACTTCCCAGAGCTGAACACAGGGTTACAAATATAATAAAATCTATCTAACATTAACCAACTATTTAAATAACCAAGTCCATAATGCGTTTTAACTCCCCTTTAACATAAATTTAAACAAAATTAAACACAATAATAGACCTATTCATAACTAGGGTTGCCAGGTGTCCACTATTTGAGTGGACAGTCCACTTTTTTCACATTATGTTCACTATTTTTTTTCACAAAATAGTGGACATTTTTTTTATTCAAAAGCTTTATGATGAAATGGTACGTAATCTAAAGCTGTACAGTCTACTTTTTTTACTACTTAACCCCCCCCCCCCCGCTTGTCCGCTATTTTTTGGAAG
>NW_015386079.1:241608-296037 GCF_001527695.2 Protobothrops mucrosquamatus | reverse complement strand
ACTATTTGAGTGGACAGTCCACTTTTTTCACATTATGTTCACTATTTTTTTTCACAAAATAGTGGACATTTTTTTTATTCAAAAGCTTTATGATGAAATGGTACGTAATCTAAAGCTGTACAGTCTACTTTTTTTACTACTTAACCCCCCCCCCCCCGCTTGTCCGCTATTTTTTGGAAGCAGACCTGGCAACCCTATTCATAACCTAAATATTAAACAATACAATACTAATATTAAAAATAATAATATCATGTAATTAAAACTGACAAAAAATCCATTAAAATAAACTATTAATAATAACAATACTCTAAAATTTACTCATAACCCAAATGAAGCTTTTTAGTCCCATATTTATTTTGAATATAATCTATCCATCTTCTCCAGACCAAAATGTATCTTTCTTGTGATTGATCCTTCAAATAAGCAGAAATTTTAGCCATTTCTGCTAAATTTGACACTTTAAGCGTCCATTCTTCTATAGTAGGCAAGCAATCCTTCTTCCAAAATTGCGCTACCAATAATCTTGCAGCTGTTATAAGATTCAACATCAAATTCATTTCTTTAACATCCAAATCTTCCATAATACCTAACAAAAATAACTGCAGTGTAAACTTTATCTTTTTCTTAAAAATATTTTGAATATTCCACCAAATCTTAATCCAAAATGCTTTTATGTCCCTACACGTTGAGCAAGTTATTATTATTATTGATTCCATATTTATTTTTCTTTCTAGTTATTGGGATAATCAAAGATGAGATAAAATCTACAGATTTAGCCATTCTAGAAGATGAATATTTAACAAAGAAGACAAAAAGGGATGAAAAGTAAGTTGCAATCACTATAGTAAAAAAAACCTTCAAAATAGCTTTACGGCACTTTAAAGATTAACAAATTTATTATCGTGTACACCTCCTTAGACACAATGCACTTCCTCAAATGCATGGTGACCTTCCAAAAAGTTTTTGGTAGTTAATCTAGTGTAATTTATACCCTTTGCAAGCAAATATTAGGCAGTTAGGAATACTTTTGTCCCTTCTTTATTTTTATGTAAGTATTGATATAATTAATTTTTAGCTTTGGAGTAACTGTGGCTAGCATTATAAATGCACTTGTGTTTTTTCTAATCCTACATTTAGATAAATAAAATTCTGATTTGCTTCTAGCTGAAGTAACAAAATATATGAATTAGAAAAATATGAATATATAGAATTGAAGGCTGATAATATTTAGAAAAAGGGGAAAGGATCTGAAGCTTAATTATGGAAAATTTACACAGCACTACATCTTACTAAAAGTTTTAATTTTCTACTATGCACTACTATTATTCCTTCCTTAGGCACGAAAAACTAGGAATTATTGCAGCTGATCCTTGAAATAGAAGGATTACACATTATATTAATATACCGTCAATAATATGATGGGGAAAATAAATTGCAACTTTTTTAACAGACCATTTTTTTTAAAAAAAAAAGTGTGTTCTTCATTCATAATATGAGTTGATTTAAGGGAGATGCAAACAGTTCTGCTTTTTAAAAAAAATGTATATGAGAATCTTTATTTTTAATTCTCTCTCTCCAAAAGTGATTCAGAGACCAGCATGGATACTTCTGATACCGATACTGAACATCCTGTAAGTGTGATTGCTTACATAAGCCACTAGTAGTAACAGTTAGTTTTTTAAAATCTGTATTTATAATTCTGAAAACAAATGTATGCACTGATGGGTTCTTTGTTTTTTAATCTTGGTCAAGTCAATTGTGGGACTTACATAACTACAGCTAGACCTCAAAACAACAAATGAGCCCAGATTTGGGGCATAAGTCATAGTGGTTGTTAAGCAAGGCACGCATGTGATCATTTCGCTCAACAGTCATGATCCTGGCTCTTCCGGCTGTAGTCATTAAGACTGCGTGGGTCATTAAGTGGAGCATGGGGTGCCTCAGGGTGGTGCAGTCCCTGGGAGACCCGTATATTTTTTTATTGTTTGTAAGCCACCCAGAGTCACAGAGTGAGTGGGCGGCCATATAAATCCTGTAAATAAAAATGAAATAAAATAATAAAATAAATAATAAAATAATAATGCTTCAGGCCCAGTCCATACTGTGCCACCTCCCCCCAACTTGCACTTGGCCTGCACTAGGCCTTCCAGGGAATCCACCCTCCGGTACCCCCTGAGTATATAATGGTACTCAGTGGCAGCACTAAGGCTTGAAGCAGAAGTCCAGTCCTTGACATTATCTCTAGCACTACCACTGACATTTGCAAAGCTTCCTTAGGGAATAGTACTTACCTTCAAGCTCCAAATTGCACAAGGCCTTTGTTATTGAAGCAGCTTTGGAGCATGATTTTGGGCAGTTTCTGCAGCTTCTGAAAACTTCAGAAAACTAAGGAGTATGCTAAATTTTGTGAGAATTAGCCAAGAATTCTCCAGAGTTTGCAGCCAATGTAGTATTATATTGCAGTCATCCTAAAGCAAATGATTCTGAGACTACTTATAAGCAAAGTCTGTACTGAATAGTGGATCTAGGTCCAGGAGAACTATACATGCCTATTAGTGGTGACTTTCAGTATTGGGCGTCCTCTAAGATTATTGGAACCTCAAATTTAATTTCTAGTTGGACTTTTCATAAGTGACATGTTTCTAGGATGTTTTAAATGCTGGGTCTGCTTCTACTTTGTTCCAATTTTAGTTTTTATGCTTTTGACTGTCTTTGAATTTTAAATAATGCATTTTAGGAATCATTGTGATTAAATGGCTTTTAAAATGTACAACAGTATTTGTTGTGTCTATAATTCATATTCTATTTATGATCAACATGATTTTGAAAATATTTACATTTGAAAAAGTCAGTCTCCTGTTGACATCTGTACATGATTTCTCTTTCAGCATTCAAATCACATGAATACCTCTTTGTTAACCTTATATCGGGAAGGAAATCCAGATTCTTTGCCTTCATCTCCTAAAAATGATTTAATGATGTCTATCACTCCTTCACAAGCAATGTCTAGATCAGATATTATTGCCTCTCCTCAAGCTCCATCAGTGACTAAAATTTCAGAAGGTGGATGGTTTATTGATAAGACCCCAGGCCCAAAGGAGGAAAACTTTTTAATTGATCTTTGTGCAGAAGAAGAATGTGATAACATTAAGCGGAAAGCTGAGGTATTTTTCTTAATGTCTCTGTGCCCTTTCCCATTATCCCATACAAAAAGACTCAAGATCAACAATGACTTTTAAAAAAATATTTTGGTACCATAGCAATAAAGAGGAGAATATGAGAAAAGATTGAATTACATATAGACTAATATATTTAAAATGTGGTATTGTAACATTAAAATTAAGATATAGGGAGGGATACAAAACTTAATAACGTGTGATGAAATTGCTTGAAAATCCTTCGTTTCCCCTGTGTCAAAAAAGGATCAATATGGATATTAAAACACACACATTAAGAATCTAGTATTTGAAATAAAATGAAAATGTATCTTTCCAATGTTCTGTAAGAATTCTTTTTTTCACCAGCACCATCTGAGGAAAACTTTCATAATTCTTGATATCTTAATAAATTTGGGGTATTGGTGATTAACCAGAAAAATGCTCATATTCTTAACATGAAACAAATGCTCTACAACTATATTAGTAATATTTTGGATTTCAGCTCAAAATGTGAGAATTAGGATAAATCCAATCCATTTAATTTCCAGGTCATGGATTGTATCTATCAGCTAAATGATGCCATTTAATAAGTAATCCTTACTAAATATTTTCTGAGATCTTAGCAAGATTAATACATTTTTCTGTGTGTTAATTTCATAAGATGAAAGGAGGCCGATTCTTTAAATTTTGTTCCACTGATTTACAAGAGCACGGTGTTCAGATCTGTTACCCTAAATATACTAATGCTATTACATTATTTCAGTTTCTCATAAAAATGGAATGTTGGCTTTGGAGCCACAATTAATTCCTCCAATAGATGTAAAACTATTGAAACAACAGTAGCATCAGGACCTAATAATTCACATAACAAAAGCTTAAATTAAAGAAAATGGATAGGAAGCTCTCTGAAATAAATGAAATTTGTTGTTTTTTAAGTTTTACAAGATTTTTAAGAATGTACTCATTTTAAAAAAACCTGATTCAGTCCCCCAAAAATAATAGTCTGAGAGGTTTATCTAAAAATGGATGATCAGCTTTACCAGATATTTTTAACTGGCTATCACGTAATAGTAGCTATTTAGGCAGAGGTTTAAAGATATCTATATTTTAAAAACTAAAATGAATAAAAAGAGGGGGAAACGTGCCATAAAAAGTGTTGAAGTGCTAAGGTAGCCGCAGAAGCTTTTTCAGTGGTGGGATTCAGCCGGTTCGCACCAGTTCGGCAGAACCAGTAGCTAATTTTTTGTTGCCCAGACCCAGAATGGACTTCCGGAAGTGGCATCCACACAGAGAACCGGTTGTTCACATGTTTGAATCCCACCACTGAGCTCTTTGTATCTTAGTTTAAAATCCCATTATATTGCCTAGCCTTTGCAATTGTATCTTGCTGGATAAAATGTATCAAGAGACTTTTCTTTGTGATGTAGAATGCAGGAAACGTTTCTATTTTGGAGACCGCGAGAAAGAAGTCCAAGAACAAAAAATATAAACGGAGAAAAGTTGAATTTCCTAACGTAGATGAAGAAATAGAGTCAGTTTTGAAGCAGCAGAAAGGTAAGAGATGGCCCGTTTGTGTTTATATAGGAAAAATGCAAAGTGATATTTCACTGTTTGTCAGTATAAAATTTGTTCAGCTTAATCTTTATGAAGTTTGTGGCTGTTTTTCTTCTGTTTAAAACAACCTTTTTCTTTTAATATTTTCTTATTTTTCTGCAGTTAAATCAAGAGAAATAGAGCTGCAAACTTCCTCAGTGACATTTGAGGATATAGGAGGCAACGATGAGATTTTGACGGTTAGATTTAACTAATCTCTTTTTAAAAAATTTCAGCCGAAACAGTGTGAAGTTTAGAAGGCTTTAACCATAAATCTAATTTAAAACGATGAGTACTAAATGTGCTATGTTGGAAAGCATTTATAATTCTTTGTTAAATGAAATCCAGTTATCTTAAGCCTGCTTAGTTACATATTCCCGTTTTTACCAATTAGAAGGGGCATTGAAACTCAGGCCTCCTTAATCCTTAATTGGGCATCTTTCGTAATGTTAATATTGCATTACATATCATTCATAATCTTTCAAGCATATCCAGGGCTTTTTTCCTCATAGAATGCCCAGAACGGAGTTCCGGCACCTTTTTTGGATGGAACCTTGTAGGGTAGGCAAGGCGGGTTGTATGACGTGTGTGAGTTCCGGCACCTTTTTTTTTTTTTCTTTCAAAAAAAGCACTGAGCATATCTTTTGTAGCATTAAGAACTAGAAACCTGCTAAGTTTCAAAATGAAAGCTGCAGTTTTCAAGAAATTGTAGGCAGATTTTAGGATTACAATTTTGCTATCACCACAACTCTGGTGATCGTGTCTGTTCATTACTTTTGCTGAAATTTCTTTGTCAGACTTCAATTTTTCTCTTATCAGCATTCATGTATAAGCAGTATGATTATTTGAAAAAGTAAAATAGATTGTTGAACGAAACTCTCAAGTCCAATTTACAAAGCAAAATATCAGCTCATGAATAAGAGAAGGTATTCAGTGTTTCTGACTCTGGATGTGCCTTCCTTCATCAATATATATAAATATACTTGTTAAAAGAAAAAGAAACCATTTGTAGCAGCAAAACTACAAGCATTCCTTCATTAACCTGACTCCTGTTCATTCTGCAGTGTTTATCTTTGAAATTGCTAGGACTGAATTCCGCATTCTCTTGAGGATCATTAGAGCTACAACTGTCTTACAACTTACCCTTATGCAAAATAAGGACAGAAGTTGAGATTAAAAGTCCATTGACAATTATAGACAATATCCAGCGTAATCAACGAGTCCATGTAACCATTTCCCTACATATCCTGATTTGGAATCTAAAAGCAGAGCAGCAAATGATAGCAGTCAAATTAATTTTATTTCAACATTGCCGTTTTTATTGTAGGAGATATGTAAGATGTTGATACATATCCGCCATCCTGAAGTGTACACTCATTTAGGAGTTGTTCCTCTGCGAGGATTTCTTTTGCACGGACCGCCAGGGTGTGGGAAGACATTACTAGCGCAAGCAATTGCTGGGGTGAGATTGTTAGAGCAATTACTTTTCCTTTCTCTGTTGTAAACTGTGTTCATTATTTAAAATGTTAAATTTCAGGCATGTTTGCCTTTTTAAAATGCTGCTTCTTCCGGGGACAAATTCTGTCTTCTTCCCTGCATGTCGGGGCCCCTGGAAAGTCACAAGGTTGCAATCTGAGGGCTCTTCTGTGGTATCTTATTGAACAAAGCAGGACCTGCAGGGTAAATGTTTGCAAGGCAAATGCCTTTTTGATCATTGCCTGCTGGAACAGAATGTGACCCCTGATCCCATTTTCCCCACTATTCATTTTTCCTCTGTTTAGCCCGAATCTTGCTAAATGTTTTTACCTAGATTAAATCTGTTTGTTTGTTTTCTTCTTTTCTTTTTATTCTAGGAACTTGAATTACCAATACTCAAAGTGGCTGCAACCGAGATTGTTTCTGGAGTGTCTGGTGATTCTGAACAGAAATTAAGGGAGCTCTTTGATCAAGCTGTGGTAAGACCCTCAAAAAATAAGTATTTTATTACTTCATCCATCTTCTAGCATCTTCATTATGAATATGGCCAAATATATGAGAGAAGAAATTATTAAGCAAGGTTTAACATTGTATCATAGCTGGCATATCATAGATTCCAATCCATTTTTATTCCTTCCCTGTTTCTCCTTTTTGTTCCTTGAATATTGAATCTTTCTCGAATAAGGATATCACTGCATAAGTGTATTGTTTTTAATTTCAGCATAAAACTACGTTCAGATTGCCTGTCATCACCCAATGGATGTAACTTGACGTTTGGTCACACAGTTTTGGATTTCAGTTTTTAATTTAGTATTTTTTTTTTATTATTCTTGGATAGAAATCACTAAATATTTCATTTCCTTCAGCTTGCTGTTCTGTAGACATGAGTCATATTATGATTTTTTTTTTACACATTGTGTCATCCTCTCAGAAAAGATTTTTATTGGGTGAATGCAAAAATATAATAAATGCCTAGTGAATTGGGTCTGTCTACAGATAAACGCTTTTACACCTGGCGCTTCAGATGTGTGTTATGCTACAATTCATATCCTTGTTCTGTTGGCTGGAATGAGAATTTTAGTCCAACTACTTGGGAGAGACTGAAGTATGTCACTTCCTTTTGTCACTTTTTTCTTTTTCTTTTCCTTTAACCCAAGCGGCGTTTTTGTTTTTCTGTGGATTTGTTTCTTTTTCCCTGTTTTTTTCTTTCTCTTTTTTGGTCAACAAAGGAGATCCAAGATTGACCCCATTTTATCCCATTTGGGTGCAGGATAGGCAAACCAATAGGCAGATAGCCATCTAGTATTGCATTCATTTAAGAAAACCTCCTTGATAACTATCTCTGTGTCACTTAACAAATATATAAAAACTTCCTGTCTTTATAAGTAATTTTGTTTATTAGTGAAAAAAATAATTTATATTGTAGTTAGTTAACCTGTACTTAAATTATAGGTCTTTTCTTATAGAAGATTTTCTCTTGAATAGGCTAGCTAGGTGGCACAATTGTTGCACAGTTGAGAATATGTTTTATAATATTATGTCATGAATACATATAGCAATGTGCCTTGTAAACTAATAGGAAAAAATACAGAAAAGTGTTTTCCAAAGTGCAGACATTCATATTTTAACTATGCTAGACTGCTAAATCATTGATAGATATCAAACATTTTTGTCAAAAAAGTAATTGCTAACTCCATTATTTCAAATATTTCATCTTGTTTTCAAATTTAATTATTTGCTGTTTATGGCAAAACTACTTACAGAATGATTTGATAAAAATTAAGTATAAAGAAGGATTTGGAAGTAGCCTGGCATGAGGTAGGGTAGGGTAAGAATGGCAGAAGGAAGAAAGGAACACAGTAAGATATTCTCTTCCATGTGCAGAATCCCATTTTCCACACACCTCAAATATGTATAACGTAGAAACATTATGCAGATCTCTTTCTCTAGCATGGGGAAATAATTGAGGCTTGATGTCCAATACATACGTGATGAAGTGAAAATCTTGGTTCAGATTCTAAAAGTCAATGTCTCAGTGAATGTATATTTTAAAAATTATAAAATGAAAACCATAGCATGCTTCAATTTATATAATTTCTGGGCTTGTACTGATGGAGTATTTGTCTTATATTTCTAGACCAATGCACCAAGCATCCTCTTCATAGATGAAATTGATGCTATCACACCAAAAAGAGAAATAGCTTCAAAGGACATGGAACGGAGAATTGTAGCCCAGCTTCTGACTTGCATGGATGGTCTGTGTTTTAATTATTTAAAGTAAATTGTTATTTACTTCTCCATCAACTGGTTTCAACAATAAAATAGGCCTCTGCATTCACAAGGTTATCAACACTGAATCTGATTGATACAGAACATTTCTGGGGAGCTCATAAAATATTGTAGTTGTGCTGATCTGGAGAGACTCCTGGTTTTAATGAACAATCTTCTTTTGATACTTTCTTAGTGGAATTGGGATAGTGTCAAGTCTGCTAACATTGGATGTTCTTGCTTGCCATATGTGAAGAAGCAAACATGTTTTATTTAGCCTACATATCACTTCAAGAGTTAAAGCAGACAATACTAGTCTAGTAGGTGGGAAAGTATGCCAGCTAATCATAACAATATCTCAGCATAGCACAGCCAAGGTCAGCGTAACAGGAGAAATAGGGAGGGAGCAATTCACACTTCAAACTAATTGGATGATTGATGACTGTAAAATGAGGGAGTGAGTTATGCGTTGTTACGGGTGCTTGGGTGGTGGGAGGTTCAGTTTTTGGCTTTGTATTGTTCGTGCGGAAGCTATGTAGCCAATTAAAGGATTCTTTAAGGTAATTAAGCCTCAAAGTTCTTAGAAAAGCTGCTTCTTTTTGGAACCATGTCAGATAGACTGATATCTTAATTTGTCTAGAATTCCACTTCAGTGGAGATTTTATTGATTCCTGATAAAATATATGTAAAATCTCATATCTTCTACTAACATGAAGGAATTGCATGGTAATAGTGTTGGAACTAATTTCAGTTTTTCACCTCATTAGAGGAATTTTAAACACATGTTCAATCTTGACTGGAAGGTCCATTCCCAAAGAGAGGAACTTTCTGAAAATAATCATCCATAAATGCAGCTGTGTTTGATTAATTAGGGGATCAATACTAATAACATGTAATTGTTTTCTCCTCAGTTGTGATGCTAAGTAAGTAATTTGTTTATCCAAAATATTATGACTGGCTTTTGTTATGGTCTTGTGAGCATAATCGGTCTTCCTACTTAGTCATATTTTCTTAAATAATTCTTAAGCTTGGCCAGATCTTGTTGGATCAGCTTCAATATGTCTATGGAGATTCTCAATCATCCAGGTCATGGTTGTCACAAAGGTGCTATGGAGTTTCTTGGATTTTTCCCTTGAAAACATTTTGTTTCTCATCCAAGAAGCTTTTTCATTCCTTCAAGACTTGTATTTGAGTCAGGATCTCTTTTAACAAGTTAGTAAAAGAATCTTTCTCTGCCATCTTTTCCGGCTCAGCAGATAGTGAGGCAGTTGGAATTAATCTAATTGTTGATTGTTTGAGTCTAGCTGCCATGCCAATAGCTTGTTAAAAACAAGATAATACATCATAAAAAATTAATTACCCAATGGTCAAAGTCTTTATTTACGGAGTCTGATAATATGGGAGTTTTTATTTCCTTGAATCAGGAGAGAAGCAAGCGGCATGCCTATAGCAACATCTCAAAAGTGGAAATTTTAAGTACAAACATAAATTTACCTCTTGCTCTAGTCTAACTCTTTTCTTCCTATAATCTATTTTGTCTAATCATCAAAACTGTAAATCAAACGTTCATTTTTTTCTATTACACAAAGGCATTTCCAGTCAGTAATAAACATAGATACTGACTTTTCTGATCAAAGAAGTCAATTTAGCTATCTCAGCAAATCTCATCATTACCAAACTTCCTCCATTGTGGATAATGCTGAATCCTTCCATCTTTGTGCATACAGTAATCTCATTACAGTTACTATACACAAAAATAAAATGTCTTTTCAATTGTTAATTCCAAAAGCAAAAAACTATGATCTCGGCTGTATATTAATATTTAAAATTCTGTGAATTATATTTTCTCATCGTTCCATCTGTATTATGACCAAAATTTTAG
Organism: Protobothrops mucrosquamatus; assembly: GCF_001527695.2. Taxonomy (NCBI): domain Eukaryota; kingdom Metazoa; phylum Chordata; class Lepidosauria; order Squamata; family Viperidae; genus Protobothrops; species Protobothrops mucrosquamatus. Next base: position 285,660 of record NW_015386079.1, on the reverse strand, counting down.
ACCATTTTTTTCATACATTCTCTTACTTTTTCTTCATTTCTTCTGTTTCAAATTTCAGTAAAACCTTTTTAGCAATGACATGTTCATAATTTGTACACAATTCTATTTCTGACTCAGTCTTACAATGTTTCTTTACTGCCTGTCTTTCTCAAGCTTTTTGCAACATCAGACATACATTTAGACAAATAAGAGAGTGAGTTTGGTCTGTTGGTTAAGACACCAGGCTAAAAACCAGGGGATTATGAGTCCTAGTTCCACTTTAGCCATGAACGTTGGCTGGGTGACTTTGAGCTAGTTTTTCTTGCTCAGCCTACAATATCAGGTTCAGGCAATAAGCTGGCTGGTCAATTCCTGTCATAGCCAATGGATCAGCGCTGGGATGAGCGAAAAGAATCAATCCCTGCAGTTGTAAGAAAATGCTGGGAAATAAAAAAAAACATGTATTTAAACAAATGGTACTTAGGAAGATTTAGTATGTTAATAATTAAACAAAATCTTTCACTATAATTATTTGCATTCCTATATTAACACAGGATTCATCAAGTCCCAACCATATTCAGCCTCAGACCTACTGTTGTAATTCACAGAGCACCTCAAAAATGGCCCATTAAAATGATAGCAGAACTGGCAATATTCAATAACATGTTTTTCAGCAGTTTTATTTATTGATTAAATTGATTTGCTGCCCATCTCGCCACAGGGCAATTTTTTTTTCAGTATTTTTAGGTTGATCTTGGAGATTTAAACCCCAGCAAGAAGAAGTCTGGGAAGGAAATGATTATAAACCAAACAGATGGCTTGGTGGGATTGGCAGATGATGAGGGAAAGATCAAAGATTTGTGTATCAAGGGGAAGCTGGCAGAAAATAATTTGGCAGGTAAAACCAAGGGTCAGAATTGCCATCAAAGCCTTCTCTACCTCTAGAATTGGAACCTAGAGATGAGTATAAATCGAATGGTGCATGCAGATATTAAGTTTGCATTATAATCTGCAAATGCATGCTGAGAGTTGCTCTGAAGCTGAAAGTTGTTTGGCAAAAAAAAACACCAGCTTGAGGAAAGAGAAGGAGCGAGGCATCATTTAGAGTGGAAATATTAGACAATTAATTGACTGTAAGTCATATTTGCAAAGCTAAGCTAGAAATAAAAACTTGAATAAAATGGAAAAAACCCTGAACCTTTATTTGCACTGTCCATTCAAATCAAGATCCCTAAGACCAAGGTCCCATATGCAGGCACATTGTGGTAGATTGAATCCTGCAAATGTCTCTGTATACATTAAATTTTATCTAACACTTATGTTTATTTCCTTTTGCACATCAGAGAGCAATAGCACATGCACACTCAGAATTAGCATACATATTAAAATGTCTGTCCTCTTGGGTGTGCCATGTGAATAGTTTTACTACAGTATTATTATAGTTTTGGTAACACACCATCCACTCTTTCATTAATTGCTGTTCCTTCTTTGCTTCCTCTTTCAGATTTGAATACATTGACCACAGCAGCTCAGGTCCTTGTAATTGGAGCAACCAACAGGCCAGATTCACTGGATCCAGCCCTGAGACGTGCAGGAAGATTTGACCGAGAAATTTGTTTGGGGATTCCAGATGAAACAGCAAGAGAAAAGTGCGTCAGTTTTCTTTTTAATTTGCACATTATAATGCAAAGTCATTTGAAGTCCTAATTGGATAGATATTTAACAAGGAAAGATTAGAGGACTTAACTACTGCTTTAGTGATAAATACTGTTGCAGTATTAAAAGAAGCTCATGGAAACTATGAAGCTGCCTGTTATATAGATTTGAAAGTCATAATTGGCATTTGCAGAGCTAGCAGCAAAATCTTTAATAAATTGACAGAACAGCAATAGAAAATTAAAGATTTTATTTACGTTAGGTAGGCTTATGTGGGTTCTTTTATGTCTTTCAAGAATGTATTTCTTTTATATTCCAAAAAGTGAGAAGGTTTGAACTAGTTGACCCTCTTCTTCCCAGAGTGTGCTCTTCTGCTATCTAATAATTGCAATAATGTTTGGGAAACAAGCTTTCTGTTGCCTGATTGGGAGATGAAGTTTCCATATCTGTCATCTTAAAGAACAAGTAGCACATTTCACCTTGAGCATAATTGACACAGGCATTTGATTACGAATAGATTTTTTTCACAAGAGGAAGGCGCTCAATTCTGATGACCTTATAATTTATTAAATTATAAATAAAAATGACTGCATGATAAGCCTGGTTATCTCAGCAAGTAATGAAAGTAAATTTGAAGGAAATTAACTTTGATGTGTTGGCTGTCATATACAGGTAGTCCTTGACTTGCAACCATTCGTTTTGTGACCATTTGAAGTTACAAGAGCACTGAAAAAAGAGACGAGCAGTTTTCACACTGGTTGCAGCATCCCCCTGGTCATGTGATCAAAATTTGGGCACTTGGCAACTGCCATGTATATTATGTCAGTTGCAGTGTTTCAGGGTCATGTGATCGCCATTTGCAACCTTCCCAGCTGACTTGTGACCTGCAAAGTCAATGGGGGAAGTCAGGTCATAAAATGGGGCAAGGCTCACTTAACCACTGCCCTGCTTAGCAACAGAAATTTTGGGCATACGTTGAGAACTACCGGTAGTCAGAATTATTTCAGCATAGATATTTAAATGCTTCTAATGTTTTCTAAATATTGTCTCAACATAGAATTAGACATATTCCTAATATTTTGAACACTCCATATCTTAATCTTTTCACAGATTATGCCCTTTGGGGGTTGGGGAGGGCTAAACAGAAATGGTTTCATCAAGCTCTTTCTTTTGGAAGGTGGCTCAAAATAAATTATTAAAACAACATTAAATATGTTTAATTAATTAAATAATCTGGGATTTTTGGATATAAGTTCAGCCTCAAAATCCATCTTCATTTTCTTTTCAGCAGAATTCTGAAGACATTGTGTCGAAAGCTTCGACTTCAAGAATCTTTTGATTTTGGACATTTGGCTCACATGACACCAGGCTACGTTGGGGCTGACCTTATGGCCCTTTGCCGTGAGGCGGCAATGTGCACAGTTAACAGAGTCCTTGTTAAACTAAACAGGAAATGTGAAGTTACGAAAAATGAAGAAGTAGCACCTGGACAAGACATGCAAAGGAGAACAGAACAAAATGTGAAAAAAGATACCGAAGAACAAGATCTTCCTACTAAAGTATATATTTCATATATAGCTTATTATATCTATTTGTTCCATGTTTGGGTATATAAAAGAGGGGATTTTCCTAGAAGAAAATTGTATATATTAACGGCAGATATATTAAAAATGAAAATAAAAATGTATAACTAAATATAGAGCCAGCTTAGTGTAGTAGTTAAGGTATCAGTCCAGAAAATGGGAAAGTTAGATGGAAGTCCACCTGAGTGGTCTTGAGCCAGTCACTCTCTCTCAGCCCTAAGAAGGGGACAATGGCAAACTATTTCCAAAATCTTGCCAAGAAAAATGCAGGAACTAGTCCAGGCAGTTGCCAGGACTCAACTTGAAGGCATCTGGCTGGCTGGCTGGTTGTAGTTCTAGTCTGAAGGACATAGGGAGAGGAGCCATGAAATAGGAGTATGAACCTTTTAATAATGCTTAATCTCTCTGGCTTTCAATACCACTGAACATGTCATGTAGGGATGGCCAACTATGGCAACATTATGACCCATGGACTTCCCAGAATTCCTGAGCCAGCATGGGAGTTGAAGTCCACAGGTCGTAAAATTGCCATAATTACCCACCCTTGATGTTATGACTGCCTCCTCCTGACTTAAGGATGGGGAGCAGTGAATGCACTGGTTCTCCTCCACTCCAAAAAGTTACTACCAATCATTGGGAATAATGGTGGAGAGAATGTGCTCTAGGCTCCTCAGTTATAGGATACCACAAGGATTGATGTTATCCCCACTCATGTTGAATATCTACATGAAACTGGTGGATGAAATCATCTAGTTTATTTATTATCTAGTCTATGAAATAGGTTCTATGAAAATTATCTGTCAAAAGATTAGAATCATCATCAGCATACTGATGACAGACACAGTACTATTTCAGTCTCAGCCAGGCAATAATGCCATCCAGTACTTGGATGCAATTTGGTGTAGATGGCAAAGAACTGGCTAAAGCATAACCCCAGTAAAACAGAATCATTCTAGACCAGTGATGGCGAACCTATGGCACCTGTGCCAGAGGCGGCACTCAGAGTCCTTTCTGTGGGCACGTGTGCTGTCGCCCCAGCCCCACCTCTCCCTGTGGCCCCCTCCTCACCAACAGCCCCCCCTGGAGAAGAGTCGCCCCTGGGTGCGGCCCATGTGGAGCAGCACAGCAGCGCAGCCAAGGACATGGCAGCTGGGCAATGAGGACAAGACTCTGCCCTCACGCCCCATTGTGCGCAGATGATGCTGTGGGGGATAGGCGGAGGGTGTGGCCGCCATGGCACTGCAGGGCCGCCTGGGTGATCTGCAGCGGGCCGTGGAGGTGGTGGGTGGCCCTGCGGATGGGGCAGAGTGGAGGGTGGAGCAGGGGCAGGTGGGGGGCGGGGATGTTTTTGGGCACTCAGTCTCTAAAAGGTTCGCCATCACTGTTCTAGACTGATAAACCATATGATTCTAGAGAGATTCTATCTTTAGTTCAGGATGGAGTCACACTCCCTGTGCTGAATGGACTTGAAACTTGAGAGTCCTCTTGGACTCACAGCTACTGCTCAGGGTACAGCTAACAGCAATGGCCAGAGGACCTTGATACGTCTTCATCTAGTGCACCAGTTGTGACCACTATTGGAATGAAAGAAGTTTGGGTTATTAAATGTCCCTGTCACATGTAAGAGAAAATCTCCAGAAAATTTTAAAACGAGGATTAGTGGGCATTATGTAATGGAAAGAGAAAAATGTTCCTATTCCACTAAAGGCAATTACTTATCAGTATTTTATGTTTTTTTTAAAAAAAAACCCATCACAATATTCCTACAATCTGTTAATCTGGTAAAGAAATCAATAAAAAATAAAGATTATCTTGAAAAATCCATACTAGCTGTCATTACTGTAAGCATTTTAAAATACCTTACATTTGGACTCCAGATTTTTATCGGTAAACTTAAGGGTGTGCTTCTTTTACCCACAGTCTAATCTAGTTTCGTTTTATTTTCCTCCTCCTCCTCTAATTTCTCTTCTTTAGGATGAATTGCAAAGATTGCTCCAGTTGCTGAAGGAACCAGATCCCCTGGGGGAGGCTCAGCTGCAGAAGTTGTGCATTGAGCTGAAGGATTTCACTCTTGCTCTCTCTTCGGTGCAACCCTCTGCAAAGAGAGAAGGCTTTGTCACCGTTCCTGATGTGACCTGGGCAGATATTGGAGCCCTGGAAGAGGTTCGGGAGGAGCTGACCATGGCTATATTGGTATGAGTGGATGCTTTCACCAAATGTTGATGTACTCTATATGAGATGGTCCTCACTTTCTGAAATTAACTATGGGAGTCTTCCAGCCACTCTGAATTAAAGGCATGTAGTGCATTTTGCATAAAAGGATGTGCAAGGAAATCAGCTTTGCTTTGATTTACAAAGTTAACAGCAAACTAAATTGCTTATTATTGCTCCATTTTGAAAGGGAAGCTTATTCCTGTTAGTTTTAGTATTTAGTATCAGAGGACTTTTGGTCCATTGTTAGTATAATGAAGGTATTAATCCAAGGAAAGTAAATAATGTCTAAAAATGATGGCATAGTGATGGTGAGAATGGTTCCAAAGGAGCTCAATTTGATTGATGAAAGAATACTAAATAAGCTTCATGGTTATAAATAGCCATATAATAGTCTAAAATAGGGCTTTTCAACCAGTGGTACGGGTACCACCTGCGATACATTGGCACCTCGCAGGTGGTATGCGACCATCCTAGAAAAGTGGTAGTGGGGGAGGGGAATGAGCTGAACCAGTGGCAGCACCACACAAGCCTGTGTAAAAGATGGCTGCAGCTGCAGGGCTGTCAGGGCTCAGCGGAAGTGCCAGGATCAGCGCCAGGGTCCAGCTGGAGCTTGGCGCTGATCCTGGTGCTTCTGCTGAGCCCTGAAGAAGCACCAATCAGCTGGAATGTTGCAGCATCTCCAGGGTCTTGTGATTTACATTCAGATGCTTGGCAACTGATTCATATTTATGACAGTCACAGTGTCCTAGGGCCATGTGAAGTGACCAAAACCTACTGCAGACGGGGGGAATAAAAGCCAAATGCCCTCCACCCCACCCCCGCTGCCAATCCTCAACAGAAATGCTCACAACAATGAAAACCTCGGACAGGAGGAAGAGCGAGGCCGGGTGGGCAGGCAGGTGTCTTGCTCGGCTGTGGCTTGGGGGGCACTTTTTTCAGTGCCTTTGTAACTTCAAACAGTCATTAAGCAAACTGTTGTAAGTCGAGGACTACCTGTACTTTATCACTTTTTTCCTTTTTTTTTTTTTGGTCAAGTTTTTGACACCTTGCTAGGCAACTGGTGGTACTTGGATATTACCATATCCTAAAAGTGGTACAGTGGGTGAAAAGGTTGAGAGCCCTGGTCTAAGAGATCCTAAAATAATGTTTACACTTCAGATTCCTATATAAAGTGAGCCATGTTCAACTGGCATCCTAAAGAATCGCAGGAGGAGGGGACTACTTCCTCCAAATAGTGTATAATAATGGGGTTGTCACTACCAGGAAGATCCTATTCCTGGCTATGGCACCACAAGCTGAACTCAAGTTGGCTGTTATCAGGGGAGCAAATCATTTAATTAAAGATCATTTAAATACAATTTAATCAATGTCAATACATTGAATTGGGTCAATGTAGAGCTTACAGAACTGGTGATATGTGGTCCCATTTATATTTCCTTTTTAACAATTGAGGAACTACATTCTGCACCAGGTGCAGCTTTTAAACCATTTTCAAGAGTAAACCCACATAGAATTATTTTTTTTTGCAGTAATCCAATTAGGACATGAAACACAAAAGCTATGCTATCTTTGTCCCATCAGCATTCCAGCTGCCACAAAGCTGGGTGTAGGACTTCCTTGTTAATTAGTGTGCCTTGGTCTGCCTGACTGATAATAGCAGAAGAAAACTAATGTATGTAAGGTGTTTTTTTAAACAGGCACCTGTGAGGAATCCTGAACAATTCCGAGCCCTTGGACTTCTAGCTCCAGCTGGGGTGCTGCTTGCTGGTCCTCCTGGATGTGGCAAAACACTGCTTGCGAAGGTAATTTTGGCTGCTTATTTGCTCAGAGAATTCCAACACTTAAGGATCACTTTTCCCACCAATCTGACTGCATGTGGTTGCTGACGTTTAGAATCTTGGACTCCAATTCATTAAGGAATTTTCCCCAGTGATAACCTGATTAACCAATCCTTCAATTTGCTTTCATCTTGACCTTGTTTGTTTTATCCCAAAGAACAAAGTGTCTATCAGCATCCAAAGAAATCTCCATGTCTTTATTCAAATTAAATTTAATTACTGGGAAAATAACACATGGAATAAAAATATCTTAAGTAATTAAATTCAGGATATATATGAACATTATAATTACTTAATGCATTAATATGTAATTCTTTGTTTATCAGTAGCATTTCTAACTGAGACTGGTAAACAGAGTATTCCACAACTCACCCAATGCATTAAGCAAATGCATCAAGACCAGAATCAAAGTACTCTCTGAAGTTCAGAAATAGACAATTAGATGTCATCAACATATGATACTAAATTATATTCTAATGAATTGTGAGGAAAAACTACAGATATTATGATTCTATCTAACAGCACAGGCTGAACGTTCTAAAGATGTATCAAAGGACAAAAAGGACATTCTTCTGTAGTATTTTATAGGGTAAAAAGATATTTTAAAAATTGACCATTTTTTGTTTGGGAGCCACATTCAAAATCTTTTTGAGAAATCCACATTTAATTAAGGTAGCTCACATATACTGCTTACAGAATTATCAATAGATTTTTCTGCATCAAAAATATTGCGCTTGCTAAATGCAATTTGGTATTTTCTGTCTTTATATAAATCAGTCACATTCATTGTGATCCTCAGTTATTTTGAGTATGTTTCTAAGTTCCTGGATTTGTATTCTCTGTACTGTAAATATTTTTTAAAAAGAAGTGTTTGAGAAAGCCAGTGTTGCATCATGGTGGTAGTATAAAGATATCATATGGATTTTCATAGATAAAAGGCATATTGTAAGATGATGATGATTATTATGATATGAAATGAAGAAATAGTAGTCCACCTAGTTAGCTGCTGCAAGAAGTTTGCAGAAAGTAGCAACTCGAGAAAGTAGCAACTTGAGAAAGTAGCAACAATGGTGGACGGGTATATCAGCAAGAATTACTATTAACCTGCAAGCAAACTTCCTGACAGTTAGAACAATTAACCAATGGAACAACCTGCCTCCAGAAGCGGTGAGTGCTCCAACACTGGAAGTTTTTAAGAAGAGACTGGACAGCCATTTGTCCGAAATGGTGTAGGTTTCCTGCCTGAGCAGGGGGTTGGACTCGATGACCTCCGAGGTCCCTTCCAACTTGATGATGATGATGATGATGATGATGATGATGATGATGAAGGAGGAGGAGGAGGAGGAGGAGGAGAAGCAGCAGCAGCAGCAGCAGCAGCAGCAGCAGCAGCAGCAGCAGCAGCAGCAGCAGCAGCAAAGGTGTTCTGGAACTTTAGAATTCAAACAGACAAGCACCTGCTCCATTATACCCTAGACTGAACAATTGTTAATAAGGTAGAAAAAAGTTTGGATAGCAGACATGGCAGTATTAGGAGACAGCAGAATAGAAAGAATTGGAGACAATCACAAAATACAAATACCTACAAATAAAACAACTGTGGCAAAGATGGCACCAATAGTGATAGGTGCCTTGGGTGCAATCCAAAAATATCTGGAGCACCACTTGAACACCATCAAATCAATTGCAAAGGGCAGCTTTACTCAGAACAGTCTATATCCTGCGCCAGTATCTTTAAAACCATCAAACAAGAAAATCTCTCTATCTCAGGTCCTTGGGAAGAATTCAGTAGGTGGATAAAAATGTCACATCTGGTCTAAACATCTGGATGCCTGTGGAACCAACCATAATATGTAGTAACTAAATTATTTTTTTACTAGGCTGTAGCAAATGAATCTGGACTGAACTTTATTTCAGTGAAAGGCCCTGAACTATTGAATATGGTGAGTTTTTTTCTAGTTTGCTTGGTGACCACTGTCTTTTAAGCTTTTGCTGATACAAAAAAAATGTTTGACTGAACTACATAACTGAGCTATATCCATATAATGAAAATGATTGCGGCATACATATTTATTGACCACACATTTCCTTTTACAGTACAGATAGTTCTCAAATTACAACAGCAGTTGGGACCGGAATTGCCATCACTAAGTGGTCACATGACTGCGTCACTTAATGAGGGCAATCCAAGCAGTTGATGTAACTCTAGATGTGCAGGTCCTTAAGCAGAAAGTGGAAGGATCCCAGGAAAGAGTGTAGTCTGCCACAAGGGCAAGGAAACATAGGCCATGCATGAGCTGAGGGTGTGTGTGTGGCTTAAACTCAGACTGGAAAAGAGCATGGTGCATGCGTGCGTATATGTGACCACAGAAAGGCCGAGGAAAGAGGTACATGTGAGCAAAGAAAGGCCAGAATGGGGGAAAACCTATCCAAGTGACCTTCCTTGCCAGTTTCCCTATAGACTTTGCTTATAGGAAACAGGCAGGGAAGCCCATAATAGAATCATGTGATCGTAGAAACAGGGCAGCTGGTTGTAAATACAAGCTGGTTACCAACCAGTCAATAACTTCAGGGACCAGGGCTCAGTCTCTTCACTCAGCACCAACATAACTTTGAATGGTCACTGAAAAATACACGTTCGTGAGTCTTGGCAGTTGTTAAATAGGTCATCATATGACCATGCTGAATTTTACAACGTTTTTTGCAGTGGTCATTAAGCAAGGATGGTGGTTTGTAAGTGAACCCATTTTCTCCAATGGGTGCTTTTTTGTCAGAAATTGAAAGTGAACACTAGAAACTAGCAAAAAAAAAATGCTGAAAATGACGGTCATATGACTTCAGGACACTGCAAATGGCCATAAACGCAAGCCAGTTGCTAAGTGTCCCAAATGTGATCACATCACCGGTGTGTGTGCATGTATTGCAGCTGTTGGAACTTGGAAATCAGGTTGTCAGTAGCTCTTGGGAGGTCTGTCATAATTCAAATGGTTGCTAGGTAACTTGTCACTAAGGTGAGGACTGCTTGTAAGCAGAATTACAGAAAGTACAAGAAAAAAGTAGACCTAGCAAGGCAAAGACGTCAAAGACAGGCAATAAGCAAAAATGAAAAGAAATCTAATTAAATATGGCTTGCTTAGTATATTTATTAGAGAAAGAACTGACAAATTGAATTTGGTCATTCCATCTTGTCTCAGTTCCATAAATTTATACTCATTGGCAGATGGTAATTGTGGCTAGAAAACTGTGTACAATTTCAAAACTTGTTTTGTATCTGGTCATGGCAGAATCCTAAGCATGAATTAATTTGTGACCTAGATTCTCCCAGAATTCCTCATTCCTCTGGGTGTTGAAGTCCACAAGTCTTAAAGTTGCCAAGGTTGGAGACCCCTTGACTGTCCTAGAGGAATTCCTCTGAACAATCCAACTTCTTATTAAATAAGATTGCAAAAATAATATTCTACAGAATTTCATAGAAATTTCCTTTTCCTTCCTCTTTCTAGTACGTGGGGGAAAGTGAACGTGCTGTCCGTCAGGTTTTCCAGCGTGCAAGAAATTCAGCACCTTGTGTCATATTCTTTGATGAAGTGGATGCTTTATGCCCTCGGAGATCAGACCGTGAAGTGAGTCTCTAAAACATTCCCCAGAGATATTTAATTAAGATGAGATACAGGTTGCAGTGTATATATATCAGTTTGTTATTCTGTATGTTTTCAGAGAAGCCCTGTGATGTAAATTAAAACTGGCATTGTACAGATGCCACATCTAGATGGAAAGAGAGGGATTACTAAATGTTGTACGCTGCAATAAAATGTCAACCTATTTTTGCAGACCTGCCTTATATTACCACAGCTAAGTGATTGTTTGCTTGAGGTTTAAAGGTGATTCTGGAAAAAGAAAGCAAACTCCAGCCATGTGGGGTTCTGGTTTAGGCATTCTTACAGCAGTAATTACATAAACTGCTTTTCCACTTGGAATTGAAATGTAACCCTGCATATCTAAATCCATTAATGGGTCAGTCATAAAGGACTCAAATGTCTATATACCAATGCACAGAGTATGAACAGTAAACAGTAAACTAGAAATTCAGGTAAATGAGGGCAGATACGATATTGTTGCCATTACAGAAACGTGGGATGAAACCCACAAATGGAACACCCAGGGATTTAAATTATTTAAAAGAAACAGACCAAATAAAAGAGGAGGTGGAGTTGCTCTCTATATAAGAAATAACTACATCTCTACAGAAATAAGCACAACAATGATGAAAACTGTCTTGAATGCATTTGGGTCAATATAAAAGGGGAGGGGAAAATGACATTGCCATAGGTGTATACTATAGGCCACCCAACCAAACAGAGGAAATAGATGAACTTTTTGCTAGTCAGCTAACTAAGGTACGTAGGAAGCACATCACAATAGTAATGGGGGACTTTAACTACCCTGACATCAACTGGCAGGCAAACTCTGCACCAAGTGGAAGATCAAACAGATTTCTGACAAATCTAGCAGACAACTTTGTCTCCCAAAAAGTAGAGAAGGGAACTAGGGGATTAGCCATATTGGATCTAATCCTCACTAACATAGATGAAATGATAGAAGGAACCTTGGGGGGAAGTGATCATGCAATATTGGAATTCAACATTCTGGAAGCAATAGAACACAGTCAAACTAGAGTCTTGGACTTTAAGAGAGCTAATTTCAATAAACTTAGAGAGGGCTTGGGAAGAATTCCATGGATGAGAATCTTCAAGGGGAAAACTACTCAAGAAACTTGGGAAGTTTTGAAAAGTGAGATAATAAAAGCCCAGTCTAGCACAATACCAAAAGAAGAAAAAAAATAACAGCTCTCAAAAGAAACCACCATGGCTGCATAAAGAACTCTCTGATAAATTGAAAGATAAAAAGGACAAGTATAAAAAGTGGAAAGAGGGGCACATAACTAAAGCAGAATATCAGCAAATAGTCCAAGCCTGCAAAGATGAAGTGAGGAAAACTAAGGCTCAAAATGAACGAAGGCTTGTGACCAAAGTCAAAAATAACAAAAAAAAGCTTTCAACATGTAAAAAAACAAGAAAAAAGTTAAGGAAATGATTAGTCCATTAGTGGGGGGAAATGGCAAGAAGATGACAAGCAACAGAGAGAAAGCAGAACTATTTAACTCGTTTTTTGCATCTGTCTTTACACAAAGGGAAAAAACAGTCCAACCTATCAAAAGCAGCACCATAAAAAACAGATTAGAAACACAAGTTAAGATAAGCAAGAAAATGGTAAGTGAGCACCTGTCCAGCCTACACGAGTTCAAATCACGAAGACCAGATGGATTACACCCCAAGGTTCTCAAGGAACTGGCAGATGTGACCTCAGAACCACTGAACTATATTTTTCAAAGATCCTGGAGCACTGGGGAACTACCAGAGGACAGGAAAAGAGCTGATGTAGTTCCCATCTTCAAAAAAGAGAAAAAAATGGATCCAGGAAATTACAGTCCTATCAGCCTGACCTCAATACCTGGGAAGATTCTGGAAAAGATAATCAAATAACGAATCAGCGAACACCTAGAGCAAAGGTGTCAAACTCAATTTCACTGAGCATTGTGGTTGCCCTTGGGGGGCCGGGTGGTTGTGGCCAGAGTGGGTGCGGCCTACTGGGTGGGCGTGGATGGAGTGGGTGTGGCCTACTGGGTGGGTGTGGCCAGTTCTACATCATTCACGTCAACGATGCCTGTGCAGGAGTGGGACAGATCTGAGAGTCTCTGGAAGAAGGGGGTGGGACTGGGGCAAGTGCCAAGGCATGGTCCACTGGGGCAAGTGCCAAGATGGCCACCACAAAATTGTACATGGCTCCTGGCTGGCCTGGGCCAGGGCCAAGGCAGCGGGGGCCATTTCCTCACTGTTTCCAGGATGGCTTCACAGGCCACATGAAACCACTTCGCGGGCCGCATCCGGCCCCCGGGCCTTGTGTTTGACATGTCTGACCTAGAGGCAAACAAAGTCATTACTAAAAGACAACATGGGTTTGTCAAAAACAGATCATGCCAGACAAATCTTATTGCATTCTTCGGCCAAGTGACAAAATTAGTGGACCAGAGAAATGCTTTGGATATAATTTACTTGGACTTCAGTAAAGAAAAATGTGGGGTAGACAGCATCACCACCAGATGGATCTGTAGCTGGCTGACCAGCCGTACTCAGCGTATGGTCCTCAATGAAACTGCATCTACATGGAGAGAAGTGTGTAGTGGGGTGCCCCAGGGCTCTGCTCTAGGCCCAGTGCCTATTAATTCGCTATACATCCTTTTGTTCTTTAGAATTTCATGGTATGATAAATTAGAAATGCTTATATTTTGGTTTTTTTGTTTGCTTATTTGTTTTGAACGATCAAAGGTCAATAGGAAATTAGGGAATAGGATATGGGAATTATGAACGTTCCAGGAGTTTTCTTTTAAATCCATTTTTGTCTTACCCCATATTTTTATTCTTACAGTCAGGCGCCAGTGTCCGTGTAGTGAACCAATTGCTTACTGAGATGGATGGCCTGGAATCACGTCGTCAAGTTTTCATTATGGCAGCCACAAACAGACCAGGTATAGATCATCAAACAATCAGATATAATCTCAAGTGTTTTTGTATTCTGCTCATGTGCAACATGCCTGTGAGTTGACAGTTAATTGGCTTGTATTCATGAGCTAATTATATTTCCGCATACGATAGTGGGTAAAGAATTTGGTGCGCTAGGACCAGAGAGATTTTGCTTCAAAACCACTCACAGCTATATACGATTACTGGAGCCTTTTGGTCAAAGATATCTCATGAGATGGTTGGAACAGGGAAAAATTGTAAGATGATATGGTTTATCCAGTACCCTAGTCCTAAAGGAAAGGTGGGATATAAATTTAATATACGAAAATAACTGTTTTTTGGACAGACTGAAGCTACTAGACTTGTAAGTGAGCATAGGGCCAAGAAATGGTCTCCTTAAGTAATTTTTATGGGCAATAACTTCTCAAACAAGCCTTGTGTATGCAAAATACTAAGCTGTGATTTCCTACAATTAAATTGAAATGATGCTGATAGGATGCAATAAGGAGCTCAGCATGCGTGGTCAACACTCCTTAAATCAAATGCATATTTTTCTGGGATTCCAAAGCTACCTACAAGCCCAGGAAAAGGGAGAGCTGCTTTAAAAAGGTGCCTCAGTTCTCTGTGTTCCCATCCTTGTTCCAAAGTTTGGCTTTGGGCCTGAAAGAGCATGTCCCTAGCAGAGACTTGTCATAGCCATCCTTTTAGTATCATGAGTTTAGAGTAGCAAGTAAAGTAACTAATTATGAAGCAAGAGATCTGCACACCTCTTCTTAAAGCTATGGGATACCTATTACTGAGCTAAAATATTTATTTCTAGAAATGTTTAAATGTGGGTTTAAAGAATGAATAATATTTTTATTTGTTTTATTATATTATTTTAAGACATAGGCAGGACATTATATTATTTGAGTACAGTATTGTTTATAAAATATTAACTAGACATAATTAACATTCTTAACGTTTGAATAACTTAAACCTTTAAAAATAAAAAGAAGCACTGATGATGTTACTTAGTTTGGTAATGAAACGTTGGCAAGGAAACAACCAAGCTCAAAGTACACAAAGGAACCCACATAAAGAAAAAAATTATATCGATGTTAACTATGATTTTTGAAATGTCAGTGTGAATAAGCACAAGTTTGTTTGATTTTTACATCCAGAACTAAAGATGGCATTAATAAGCAGCTATAAATTACATCAACGTATTTGTTATATGTTTGAAGCATACCATTTCTTGGCTTTAAATATCATAGCTGCAATGTATATTTATTTTGGATGTTCTTATTGTTTTAGAACGCATTTTGTTGTTTTAATTGTTTTTATATTTTTGGAATTGTAAGCCACTCAGGGTCATTGATTGAGATGGGGGGGACTACAAAAATTGAATGAATGAATGAATGAGATGAAGGGAATGCTTAATACTAAAGGTCTCCATTGTGCTGTTGTTGCATTGTTCTTATTTTTATTATTTATATATTATATTCTGCTATATTAAAAAAGAAAAACTAGACAAAACAAAATAACAGTAACAAAGGGAAGTGCTATTTAAAAAAAAACAAACACCTTTCTAATTTTCTCCTTTTTTGTGCCTCTACCAATTTGCCTTTTTTTCAAGGGGGGGAATGTAGCCCCCCCCACTTAGAAGCCATACCATCAGTGTTTTTATTTTTCATGCTGTGTAATATATTATATATATGGGAATCATTATTCCTTGAATTTGATTAAACTTCTATTATGAATGCATGCTGTTAATTTTGCCATTGCTATATATTTTCTAAGTTTAAGTTCCTAACCAGGTATTGTTGGAATTAATTTCTTTCACCAATGTTGGGCAAAATTTATTCTAACTGCTATGAGAGTATATCTCAAAATATTATTATATTTCTTGTTGATATATTCTGGGATGATGCTTAATGAAGGAACAAGTTGTAATTTTCTTCCAAATTTAATTTTCAAAATTTTCTGCATTGTCGTATGTATATCTTTCCAGTATTTTTAAGTTTTTTTTCATACCTCCACCCCATGTGGTAAATGTTCCTTTTGTTTTCTGGTATTTCCAACATTTGTTACTGTATGATATATTTTTTAATCTTGGAGATTATTCGTGTAGTTGTGAACTATCTGTAAGACATTTTGTACCAATTTTCTTTTAGTTGTAAGTTAGAAAAAAAAAAGTATGCATTTGGTCCATAATTCTTCCTATGGTTGTGTTGTGCTTATTTCTTTAAAGTTTTGCACTCATCTAATATTATTTTCCCATTTTCCCTTCAGATATTATAGACCCAGCTATTTTGCGTCCAGGAAGATTGGATAAAACACTTTATGTTGGCTTGCCACCACCTTCAGATCGCCTTGCGATTTTAAAGACCATTACTAAAGTAAGTTTTTTTTTTTAAAAAAAGCAATACTGTATTGTTCTTAAACTTGAGTCTAATATATATAGTAACATTCTATATACCTTGAGGATTGTGAAACTAGCAAGATTGGGGAGAATTTTTTCCTTGCAAATTTAGTTTCAGTTTCTGTCATACTTTCTCTGACCTGAGAAGAAATGCAAAATATTGGTCCATCATCTCATGTAAGTGCAGTATGATGCAAGTAGCATTGCTGCAAAAATAGTTTTCCCAAGAATTACATACAAGGGAAAAGAATCCTTTTTATTTTTTTTTTCTCATTGTTACGAACTAGATTTCATAGCATTTCCTTGTTGCTCTTTGTCATTTACTTACTACAAATATAACTCATTCATAATGCTGTACAAATATGCAGAGATTAATCAAACATTGAATTGGGTGTTCTCGAACTACAGTATTCGTATTTTTTGTCTCAGTTGTGAGGGACTTCTATCTTTAACTACCTAACAGCAATACTAGACTGCAAGAAAAAAGAGAGAGATGGAAAATTAAGATGCTATCATAACATCCTTTTTATGTATTTTATTTATTTGATTTATATCACACCTTTTGTACTGAATATGTTAGCGGTGTAGATAACACTCCTTTCACTAATTTTTCTCACAACAGAAGCTCTGCGAGGTAGGTTGCTCTGAGAAAGAGTAACTGGCCAAAAGTAACCCATTAAGCTATCATAGCTGAAGATATTGTCAAAGACCTGAGTCAATGTCCAAGGCAAACAAACACAGTCCACAGAAAACTGATCCTCAGCACAAATGGTTGCCTTCAGCAACCAGCACCTCCCACACATCCTCCTTTTATAATTCAGCCAAGGCATGGCTTCCTAATGCCTACTCCTTTGCCTTTGGAGCCACCCCATTGTATTCCTCTGTCCCACTCGTTTCTTCTGTCTGCGCATTTGTGCATCCGGGATTTGTCCCAGCTGTTCCTCATCACTGTCCAACTCAGGCTCCCAGCACAGCTATGTCTCAGCCCTAGCGCGAGTAGAGGGGCCAGGCTCCTTATCTGACCGTAAGTCTTGGAGCTCCTCAGAGCCTTCCTCTGACTCTAATGTCACTCCAGCCCCTCCTCCTCATCTGAGTCCTCAGACTCAGCTTTCGGATCCACTGGCTGGCGAGGAATCACAACAGAGAAGGGAAATCAGTGGCCCATTCTGATCCTTGTTGCTGTGTAAGCTTTGCAAATCTACTGGCTACATCATTTCTGCCAACTGTAAACAAATTCCACTCTTAGTCACTCAAATTCTCATTTTCATGTACTCAGGAAGCAAGTTTCTAATTTCCCTTATGGTGGTTTTTTTCTGTAACAGGATGACATATGTAGTTGGCAGTGTGATTAAAACTATATCAATGTATGGTTGTTAGATAGTCACTCCAAACAAAATTTTGTATAATAGTACAAAGCAAAAGCTGTGGAGGTAGCAGTTTTGCTCTTAGCAATTTGCTTTGCTGAACTGAAAATTCTACAAAGTGCAGTAATAATAGAGGTAACTAATTCTTGGCCATCCTCCCCTCCTCTTGAATCTAATTCTTACCTTAAGACCAACGTCCAAGCCAAAATTTGTGGTTCACTATTAGCTATATTGTGACTTTTTAAGACTAGTTTGAAATAGATTAATATACCTTGTTGATTTTAAATTACTAAATCCTACTGAATTCATTGTATATAGATTTTCAGCTTCGATATTTTCTACCAAATAACAGTGAATCTTTTGATATGGTACTGATTTAACAGGGTAAAGCATTTGTAATTTTAGGGTTCCCTTGACTAGTTTTCAGGGAGCCTCTGCAAAGTACCAGTATATTATCTACATAGATAGCATCTAAAGAGCAACATATACAAAAGTTTTGATTGAGCATCTAAATAGGTGTGTTTTAATCGCTGGATTGAAAGATCAGATGGACAGTGCAATTTCCTGTACTCAATCATTGGATGTCTTTTTCAATATTATGTATTTACTGCAATTATTCCACAAACATATTTACTAAACATTTTTAGTTTATTGCATTTACATCTTGCTTGTTCAGTGATTTCAGGACTGCATGAGAGTTTATCCCAAGTGTAGGGGGACTCTTGGAACACAAATAGGACCTGAGATCTTAGAGACTGCAATCCAGAGATTGCATTCCCCCATTATATTGTCATTTATTAATCCTGCCAGGTTCAAGACTGCAAGTTGTTTTATCTTGGCTGAATGAACCTGATTTTCTGAAAACCTATTCCAAATATTCCAAACCTGTTCCAAGTATTCCTCAATGTGAGCATAAATTTATGTTTATAACCAGCTGTCAAGAAATCATCCAAACCTAATTTAGAGAATCATACTGTCCTCTCATGTTTAAAAAGACAGGAGGGTTCCTCGGATTGCATTGTTAATAATTGCTGAAGTTGATGAAAGGGTGAAACTAAAATTATATAATAAGTTAACTTTTGATGTCAGATGTCAGCATTGAAGTATAAATGTCATGAACTTTCAGTACTGCACGCACTGCTTGTTTTTTTAATTGCATAGATTTGTCACTATGCAACTTACAACACATATGGAGAAAGGCCAACAGACTCTTCATAAATTACGGCATTGCCTATTGAATGTGGGTTCTCTCTTCTGATGGGAACAAGAACTACATAAATATTGAAAGAATTGTATAAATTTCATGTTGGCCATCACAAATACTTCTTTGTGCCAGATGGAACAGAGCTGAAGGAAAAACAAACTTGATGTTTATATTGTGTTAAGCAAGCCAGGTGTGGCAGCCTATGATCTCAGGACTGAATGCAGCTTCCCAGCCCTCTTTCTGGAACCTTCTCTGATCATGACTGATGAAAATTGATAATACAATTTCTTGGCTCTTTTAAGGTAGAAAATAAATATGGTTGAAAAAAAGAACATGAGTCTTAGGCTTACCAATAAGAAGTAGCACCAATTTATTTTGTATTGGTTAGTTTCTTTTCAAATATTGTATATAGTTAAATTAACACTTTAAGAAGGGTTCACACAAACTAGACCAGATTCACAGAAGAGCTACAAGAATGAACATATTACAACCTATGAAAAAGAGATTGAGAGGGATATGTAAATATTCTTCGAATTATTGAAAAAATGCCATTTAGAAGGAGGCCAGAACCTGTCCTCTCACTGAAATGACCTATGACCATTTTTCACACTTATGACCATTGCACAATGCCCAGGGTCATGTGATTTATATTTGGATGCTTGGCAACTGATTCATATTTATGATGGTCACAGTGTTCCAGGGTCATGTGATCCCCTTTTGCAACCTTTTGACAAGCAAAGTCAATGGCAGGGCTGCTGGTGGCCAAGTGCTAAGGTGGGAGTTCTCTCTCTCCCTCCTTCCCTGCCTCCCTCTTTCTCATGCCCACCTCCTTCTGAAGGAAGAATTTGAACCCCCCCCCCATTTTCCCTCTTCCATATATTCATTAAACAAGGAAAAGCCTCCAGAGACAGAAAAGACAAGCTGCTGAGTGAACTAGCTTAAAAAGGCACATTCCCCTTTAAGAATTAGCTATTGGCTAGAAAGGAAAGTTAAGGAGCACAGCTGGCACTATAAGGAAGAAATAAAATGTAGTAAGTATTGGCTAAGGCAACCTCCCCAAATGGCTCCATTCATAAGTAAAGGAATGCTACAGGCAAAATCCATTCAGAAGAAAAATACTTCAAAATCCCTTGCAGCAAAACTTACAGCTAACAATAGCAGAGCAATAGAAGCTAACACCAGCCATCAGCCAAATAGAAATTGCCAAACACTCCTTAATAACACAAAGCCCTCATTGCACAAATCCCAGAA
Source organism: Protobothrops mucrosquamatus (assembly GCF_001527695.2). Lineage (NCBI taxonomy): Eukaryota > Metazoa > Chordata > Lepidosauria > Squamata > Viperidae > Protobothrops > Protobothrops mucrosquamatus. The sequence continues at coordinate 265,592 of NW_015386079.1, read as the reverse complement.
CTTCAAAGTCATGAAAGCACATAGGAATCCTTCCACTCTCCATCTCCCTCCCTCCCTCCATGTCTCACCTATAGCTGATGCTACCTTTCTTCATTCCTCGTGGAGGGCAACCCCTCCCCTGCTGAATTTCTTGCCTGTTTGTTGCTGCCAGCACAGGTGGCTGCCGCAGAAGTTATAGATCGGCTCATGCCCCCCCTCCTTCTTCCCCTTCGGTGCAGCTAGAGCTGACTCCACCTCCTCCCAAGGCTGCTTCTTTTTCTCTCTCTCCCTCTTCTGCCCAAACTGCCTCCTTTTATAGTCTCTCCTGTCTCCTCCTCCTTTCTCATGGGGGAGGGTGAGCCAGAAGTGAGCTTGCCCCAGCCACTCTGCAGCTCCAGAGGACTCTCTCACAGTAAGTCCACTACACTTGGCTAGGCAGGGCTGCGTACCACCTGTCACTCATTAATGTACCACAAGTGATACGCGTACCACCAGTTGAAAAGCCCTGTCCTAGTGCTCCTCTCCCTTAACTAGGATGGGAGGAGGAAGTGGTTCTTTGACTGGCCTCAAGCCAGATTCTCGAAAAGGTTTTAAAAGACTGCAGTGAAATACCCGATGAACCCACCTGAGGCTTTTTGGCAATTTCAGCTCCACCATTACCGGATTCATGATCCAGATGATTTGGAAAGGCCCTATGCATTTGGGACCTAACCTTTTGCAAGGTTGCCTCAGATTTAGATACTTGATGGACAAATACATCTTACCTCCCACTCTAAATTCTCTCTGGGGGGGAGAACCTTCTCCAATCTGCTTGCCTTTTTTGACTTTCCCTAGATTTATTTAGCGCTTCACGCATTTCGAGCCATGTGGCTTTTAGAGTATCCATCCAGTCAACTCATGACTGAGGATGTGGCTTCCTGTGGGAGCTCTGGCATGGACACAAACTCAATCCCTGTGGCCACTTTGAAAGAGGTAAAACCTGTGCTCCTGTGCACCAAGTTGCCACCGCTGCGAAAGGCAATTAGAAAGCCCAATTAGTCTGTGAATAATTTACATAAAAATGCAGGTATTGATCTACTAATGAGTTGGCGCGTTCAGCAGCCCCATTGGTACTAGGATGATAGGCGGAGCTAAGTCCCCGGGAGGAGCATTTTCAAAAATTCCTGCCAAAATTTTGAGGTAAATTGCACACCCGTCCAAGATAATGCACTTTGGGACCCCGTATAGTCTCTAGATGTGTTGCACAAACATCTTGGCCAGAACCCAGGCAGAAGGAATCTTAGGACATGCCACAAAGTGTGCTTGCTTCAAGAACAGGTTGATGACAGCCCATATTACTGTGTTCCCAGCACTCTTAGGCAACGCAGTGATAAAGTCCATGGATATCTTCTCCCATGGGTTAGCTGGGTTGCTACCGATTGTAGCAAGCCTGGAGGCTTCCCAGGTAGACATTTCATGGATGCACACAGAGGGTTCTGTGTCCTTTTTCATCTTTAGCCACCAGAACTGTCTCTTTGCCAAATGAAGGGTTTTCACAAACCCAAAATGCCCTGGGAGTTTTGTGTTGTGGCTCCTCTGCTGGCTTAGACATACAATTTGCTCCCCTTCTATGCCAAGCCCTCCCTTAACATTAAGTCATCCATATGCCTTTGGAACCATTCATTCCCCCACCACCACCACCAGCATATTTTAGCAGCTATGTCAATGAGTCTCTAGCTGGCTGCAGAGATGCCATTCTCTGCTGCTTTGTAATGTTGGTGCTACATGTTGCCTGGATGGGATGATGGAATTAACTACTTCTCGGGCACTTCTGTGCTGAGGCATATGAGAGAGGGCATCCACTAGGAAATTCCCCCCCCCGGCACATAGCAAGGGGTGAAATTAAAGCGGTTAAAATACTGAGCCCACCGGACTTGCTTAGGTGATAGCTTCTTTGGGGTCTTTAATGCCTCTAGGTTCTTGTGGTCAAGCCACACCTTAAAGGGATCTTACTGCCCTCTAGAACAGGGCTTTTCAACCAGTGGTATGGGTACAACCTGTGGTACATTGGCACCTGGCAGGTGGTACGCGACCATCCTAGAAAAGTAGTAGCGGGGGAGGGGAATGAGCTGAACCAGTGGCAGCACTGCACAAGCCTGAGCGAGAGATGGGTGGAGCTGCAGGGCTGTCAGGGCTCAGTGGAAGCGCCAGGATCAGCACCAGGGTCCAGCTGGAACTCAGCGCTGATCCTGGTGCTTCTGCTGAGCCCAGAAGAAGCATCGATCAGCTGGAATGTTACAGCATCTCCAGGGTCTTGTGATTTACATTCAGATGCTTGGCAACTGATTCATATTTATGACGGTCACAGTGTCCCAGGGTCATGTGAAGTGATCAAAACCTGCTGCAACCACCCAGCAGACGGGGGGGAATAAAAACCAAACACAACCCACCCCACCCCCACTTCCAATCCTCAACAGAAATGCTCACAACAATGAAAACCTCAGACAGGAGGAAGAGCGCTGCCAGGCGGGTAGGCAGGTGTCTTGCTTGGCTGTGGCTTTGGGGGCAGTTTTTTCAGTGCCATTGTAACTTTGAACAGTCACCAAGTGAACTGTTGTAAGTCGAGGACTACCTGTACTTTATCACTTTTTTTCTTTTTTGGGGGGGGGGTCATCAAGTTTTTGACACCTTGCTAGGCGACTGGTGATACTTGGATGTTGCCATATCCTAAAAGTGGTACAATGTGTGAAAAGGTTGAAAAGCCCTGCTCTAGAAATTGCCTCCATGTCAGAAGAGTCCACCGGACAGCATAAGCCTCCTTCTCCCAGATGGTCCAATGCTTCTCCGTATCAGTTAACTTGTGAGACGTATAGGCACAGGACTGCAACTCCCTTTTTTCGTTCCGCTGGAGTAAAACTGCCCCCACTGCCACATCACTAGTACCTGCCTGGATTACAAAAGGCTCATCTGGGTTTGGGTGTTTCAAAACTGCCTCTGCAGCAAAGAACCACTTCAGTTTTTCGAAAGCCGCTTGGCATTCAATGGACCAATTTAGTGGCTGGCTCGGTTTGGATTTCACCCCTCCCCCCCCTCTTGAGAAAGTTGGTGATGGGCACGACTGTCTGGGCAAACGTGGGAATGAACTGCCGATAAAAGTTTGCAAATCTCAGGAAACTCTGTAACTGTCTCCTAGTCTGGGGTTTCCCATTCCAGGATTACTTTCACCATTTCCACCCCATCCTTGAAGATGTGGTACCCCACGTAGTCTAGACTGGTCTTGTTGAAGTCACATTTAGATAGCTTTGCATACAACTGGGCTTTACACAACTTCTCAAGTATTGTCCTTACTAGCCTTACATGCTCTTCCATGTTGTTGTGTCTAATCATGCAAGGAGTAAGTTGATTATTTCTTTTACTTAGAATTATTCTTTATGTTAAAATATCATTTTCAATTCTCTATGACATGAGGAGCAGCTTTTCTTCTCCAAAATCCTTGGAAACTGTCCCTCAACACTATTCCTCCCACAGCATACCAGGGAATCTCTTTCTTTTCTTTTCTTTTTTCTTTTTAATTATGTTTTAATGATAGTATTTTGGTATTTTTTGTATTTGTTTTTATCAGGCTGTTAGCCGCCCTGAGTCCGCAAGGAGAAGGGCGGGGTAAAAATCAAACAAACAAACGAACGAACGAACGAACGAACGAACGAACGAACGAACGAACGAATGAATGAATGAATGAATGAGTAATAAAGACCCTAAGGAATTAAATAACAGGGATTCTTTGCATTAAGACACTGCCAGTGTCTTAAAGCAATTGCTCACTTGTTTTGCAAAATGACATGAGAAGGGTTGGCCAACCAAATTCAGCCAATGGACCAGAGGTTCTCCATCATTTTTTTTTATTATTATTATTTAAACCAACAAAACAAAACATAATACACATATATACACAGTATATATTTTAACAGCAACTTCGTAACAGTAATCTTCTATTATTTACATTTCCCCCCTTATTCTTCTTTAGAGTATTTGTCCTTATTGCCCCATTATTTCTTATTTGCATTTTTCATCCTTCATACATTATTATATACACATTTTCCACGTTTAACCTTTCCACATTTATTCTCTCTTATTTCTACTCTCTAGCCAGTCATACCACTTGTTCCATATTAAATAGTATTCTGTGTCTTCCTTTTCTTTTATCTCTTTTGTTAATTTGTCCATCTCAGCACAGTCCAGGATTTTCTTTATCACTTCTTCCTCTGATGGTATATTCTCATTTTTCCAGAACTGTGCGTATGCTATTCTTGCTGCCGTTGTTGTATGTAGAATTAAATACCGTATTTCTTTACTATATTTTCTGTTTAAAATACCCAGCAAAAAGATCTCATTTATTATATTTGTAGAAAAACCTGCAGAGGCAAGAGTTTTGCCTATGGCATTTATTATCCAATCTCTATCTAAAACAAGTCCCATCAGCTACACAGAATAATCTTTTAATCAGAAAGCCAGATTTAATCTTTCAGTTAGAGAAGTCCTCTATGCATACTGTTCAGAACTACAAAGATCTGAAGAGATAACCATTCAAGAGCCCTACCTTCTGTGCTTTATGCCAGGTCATCTACACCTAGGCTTCTGACTTTTTGCCAACTTCCCAATGACTTTGTTTATGGGAAACTGACAGGCAACATTGGAAATCAGGATCACATGACTGTAGAGATGTTGCAACAGCCAGAACTTTGAATTATCACTAATTATCATAAAATTGAATAGTCATTGAACTAGTAGTCATTAAAGGAAGATTCCCTGTACTTCTTCCACAAGTTCAGACTCATAGCTCAGGAGTGCACATAATTGTAGCATTGCTGCTACAAAATGCTTTTGGTATAATTTAACTTTACATCCCCATCTTTAAACCAAAATAAAGATCAAGCCCAAATAATATGTGTTAATTCTTTTAAACATCTCCAGCATAAAAAAATCTGATAGCCAATGTTTCTTCAACAACCACAGGGATGTCCAGTAAACATGAAAAATGTTTTTAATGAATTAGTTCCATTTTAAAGTTACAAGTCCCTAGAATTCTATTCTAAATTTCAATTAGAATCCTATTCTAAATTTATAAGACCGTAGAATTCTATTCCTTAGAAAGTCAGGTTTTTTAAAAAAGTAATCAAACCCAAATTCAGTAATCAACAAACATTTTAATTTGGATATGTTACAGCTAAGCTATGTCAGATAGTCCAAATTTTTTTGTAGTGATTCAATGCTTGTAAAAAAAACTTTTCAAGATCAATTCATCTAAATATTTTTGCCTACATCCTTAAAAAATAGCTTCCATATTAAAATTATGATTATCCCAAAGAGTTAGTTTGTCATAAGAACCAAGATCAAGCTTAACACTCATTCTAGAGTCTTCCAAATATATTTTGCTACTTTTAAAGCAGGAAAAATGTTGGCATGCTGATTAAAATGAATGAGTTGGGTGGCCATATAAATCTTAATAAATTGAATTTTTTAAAAAAATGAACCAAGTATTTGACAGATTTTCAGAGGTCATATAATTTGTGCCCATATTAATATTTATTCCTTCTTAAATTAGTCTCATTCCATTCAAAAATTGGAGTCAAATTATAAATCAGGGGATGTAAGTTTGGAAAGTTACAACCTCCTCTCATATGAAAATATATCTAATGAGACTTGGGAGCAATGACTTTGGATCCCATGGAAATTTCATATTGAAGAATTTCGGAGGCCAATAGTTCCAAAACCAAATTAAATATAAGATAAAGGATAAAGGACTGCCTTCATGAGTTCCATGATGTATCAATAAGTGAAAAATTATACCATTCATGATAAACGTAGCCAAGGGATTTTAATACTCTATTCTTATAAAAACAGAAGTAAATCCATTTTTTTCTTAAACATGTTAAAAAAAATATCCAAAGCCTTTTCAACTGCTAGATGCCAGAAAACTACGTAGATCAAATTTCTCAGATTGAATTGCAAAAAATATTTACCAACTGCCTGCTATTACAAGTTGTTAGATTTTTTTAATAAAACTGGATTGTGCAAGGTAAAATAAAGAAGAAAATAACCTCTGTACTAAGGTTATAATCAAAATTTTATTATCTGCAGCTAAGAAAGATATTGGATAATAACCAGTACAACTAGTTGGAACTTTGCTTAGTTTCACTATTACTGCTGTATACTCTTCCTAAAACAAGGCGGGAAATTTATGTTTTATGCAAGCCTCACTAAATATATGTTACCAGCAACATGAAAGAATCAGTTTAATGCAGAGACTAAGGCATTTGGCTAGAAATCGTGATACTTTGAATTCTTGGGCATGAAACTAATTTGGTGATCCTGGGCTCTCTCAGCCTTAAGAAGGAAGCAGTGGCAAACCATTTTTGAAACATCTTGTCAAGTAAACTGCAGGGACAAGTCTAGGCAATTGCCAGGAGTCAACACTGCCTTGAACACGAATATTTATGTGTTCCATTTCCATAAAAGTCATAATATCATTTTATCAAAAATCAATCTGCATCAGTAGCCGCTTTCATAAATAATTTCTTGTAACATTAATGGTACAACTAGGTTGTCCCAATGGGAAATTTCTTGGGAAATAATTAGGTTTATTTTATTTTAAACAGTATAAATGGGGGACACTCATGCAGTGTCAAATGTACACAAGGAGTGGGGCTTCATCACAACAACCCAACACTGCTTTCATCAATTTGTCTACCACCCAATTCCACTAGTGCTACTGATGGCCATATGGAACAGGGCCTTTCAGTGAAGTATTCCAGCAATGAAACTCTCTCAGAGGAATATAGTTCTCTCTTCCATTTATATAGTTACTAGTTGTTTTGTTCAACTTCGCTGTTGTATGATGACATTTTTTCCAATGCTTATTTTCAAAATAGAATGCTGTTTTTCTCTTGCTTTAAAACTTGCTAGCTGTGATTGTTTAACATCTGTAAACTTAATTTATTATCTTGAATTATTGGTCTCTTTGGGAAGCTTTCACATTCAAAATGCAATTCAGAAATCTTATATATAAACTAAATAATTAGTGTGATTTCTCATAAGTGTCAAAGTCATCGAATGTCTTTTTTATGGTTACAGGATGGAACTCTACCCCCACTTGATATTGATGTGCACCTGGAAGAAATTGCTTACAATCCCTCTTGTGATTATTTTACGTGAGTAGTATCCTATTGGAATCAGTTTTGAAAGCAGATAAAGGAACGTGTATGCTCTGGAACAGACTTGTTCAGAAATAATAGTTTGGTTAATTGCAGGGAAGAAGGATCATTTCCAGCAGAGAACATGTGAGTCACAGGATGATATATGTATCATTCATGTACAAGGCTGCATTAGTAGAATCTGCACTTTACTTACACTTATATTGAAACTTTCAACATGGTTGTAGATTTTGCTTGTATTATAAACATGTAGTGCTCAAAATTAGAAACAAATATAAGTGCAGAGATTTCTTAGCTTTTCAGCTTTAAAAAATAAAATCCTTGAAAGTAGCCTGGCCTTTAGAAGGTCGTATTTCCTGGCTTCCATTATAGAATTCTATGTATATTTATTTCATTATGTTGGTATCAAACTATGGCAGAAGCATTTATTAAATCAAGTTTAGCCTGGTCTCCATGCTGTTTGGAGACAAAAAATAATTCAGTAAAACCATTGCATTTTTAAATTTCATTTTTATTGTACAGGTTAATCTATTGGCATGTTAGCTTTAGATAAAAGAGTGTTGGTTATCATTAATATCTTTTTGAGTGGGACAGAAGGCCTCGTTTAAAAGAGGCAATTAGTAGATTATTAGACCTCTACTTAAAACTTCAGCACTGGATCTCTCAGAGATCAGCAACTATAAGGATCGTGTGAAAAAAGAATTGTCTCTTTTCCATTGGGGTCAGTTCTAGAGAATAGAGATTATCTTGACTCATTTCAGAATGACTCAGAGCTTTAATGCATTTCTGTACTAGATTTATATCCCTTTATTTTCTGCAACTCTGTATCTAGTGTGCCCTTCCTCTGTTTTCTCACGAATCATTCCATGAGATGGATTAAGCTGAGTCAGAGTGATTGGCCCAAGGTTATCCAACTGACTTCTGTGCCTAAAACAAGATTAAAACTCTTAGTTTCTAGGTCAGCACTATAACTATTATATTATAAAATGGCTCTGTTTGGTATCAGTGAGCCTGATCTTTATTTGGATATTATTGGGGAAGTGTGATTCTAGTGATTTGAAGACTGCTGTGATATCTTTCTCTGATGCCTAAATATACTAAATTCTTTAACTGTTAAATATACTAAATTCTTTAACTGTTCTTTATGGAGCTTTTTCCAGAACCTTTACCATCTTGCTAGCATTCTTGTGAACTAATTCCAATTTGTCCCTGTCCTCTTTCAATAGTGGTGTCTAGAACTGGCCACAGTGTCCCAAATGGGTTCTGATCAGGATAGAATAAAGTAGAGCATTTGCTTCCAGTGATGTGGACTCTGTTCTTTGATCAATGCACTTCCAAGCATTTCCTTTATTGCATTAGCATAATTCTGCTAGCTCATGTTTTGCATGTGGTTGCCAAGGACTTCAGTTTTCTTTCACATATGCTACTGCCAGGTCAATCCTTCACCATTCTTTCCTTGTGCTTTATATTTTTCCCACCCAGATGCTGAACTCTTCATGTTGTATTAAATTCCATTCTATTTATTTCAGCCCATTCCAGTCAGTCTAGATCTTTTTGAATCTCCTCTCCCTTATTTATTATCCATCCTTTCAAGTTCTCTGTCTTCTGCAAAGTCTGAATTCTGTCATTCAAGCTGCTGATAAAAATGTTAAACAGCACATGACGTATGACATGACGCTATGGCATGCCCCTTGATAATCTAATATGTTTATTGGCAACCTAGAATGAGAAGGAAAATGACTGCAGCTATGCTCATTTGTAGAGTGGGATTGATTTTGATTTTGGATCTACAGTGACCCAGATATTTCAGTAATTACAGAACTTAGTAGGCAGATTGGTCTGTGGAAAAATAGCATTTATCTGTGCTACAATCATATACAATGTCTACCAGGTTATCCCAATGCAATATAGAATTCAACCCTACTGGATATATTGGATTCACTTAACATGTGGTTCACTTAGCCATGTGATTTGCTTAATGGCCATGGTGACTGGCTCTATGACCATTGTAAAATTGAGTCATGTCACATGGTACCTCAACTTATGACCACAACTTTTGACTGAAATTCCGTATGAATTTCCAAATTAATAATTCATTTTTAAGTTTATCTGCCTATCTTGGAAAGCAGTAACAAGATTATAAGATAACAAATACATTTATCAAACAACTTATTAAAGGAATAGGCTGTTACCATTGAATACTAGCAATTATTTGGTTATATTTTCGTGTTTTTTTCTTAATGATTTTTATCTTAGTATAATTGCTTTTCTATTTTTTTTCTTTATAGGGGAGCAGATCTTTCAGCTCTAGTGCGAGAAGCTTCTGTTTGTGCCCTAAAACAGCAAATGACAACGTTCAGTCCTGCAAACAAGAACAGTAAGGAAGGGGAAATAGCATATTATAACTTAAGGCAGATTTTCTTAATCACCAGATGTTAACGAACCTTTGGATGTTTTCATTATTTTATTTCAGAGTTCCAACAAAAACTGCAGGATTGTTATACGATTGTTCTAAACTAAAGACACACTAAAAATAGTGAAAGGAAGTTGTTAATTAAAGGTTTGGTAGGCATGAAAATTTTAGTATTTCTTTGTCTACACTGGGCTGTCTAGCACTATGGTTTTTTTTAAAAACAAAATTCTGTAAATATGAAGGAAAAAGGGGACAAAATATCCAAAATACTGAAATGTATATTGGTTGACCCTGACAGCACTGATCCTCTGTAAAAAGTGGTAAAACGAAGGATGCGGTTGCAAGACTAAGAAGCTAGTGTTCGAGGCAGTCTAGAAAAGAGTTGAGCATGAAACATTGGACACCCTTCGCTGGTCAAAATAGTAGACAGAAACTTAACTGAACTAAGGATATGATTTAGAATAAAATACACTGATAAGTAGAACCCCCTTTGGTGCAAGAAAAAATGCAGAAATGCAGCTGAAATTTCATTTTGGCATGCAACAGTTGCTCTTGCTAAATAGAAACTTGAACAAGCAGTATAATTCAAGCAAACTTTTCCATTTCTGTCTCTTTTCCACCAATCATTAATAAACAAATCTATGATAATGTTTACTTGAAGACTTTGTGAAATAAGCCTGTGATATATGACCACCAGTATAATGTCCTGTTTTGTTTGCGGACACTGTAGAGCAACAAAGAACCAAGAGGCTATAGAAACTAAATTACTCTCACCTAAATATTTTCAAGCAGTTTCCTCTCAGTATGATCTATATACAAGTAATTTGGATTCATTTCGAAACAATATGACATCTGTTTTCAGATTTAAGATTAAAGACAAGTCATGAAATGAAGAGGATTTTTTTTTATTAATGCCAACAGATCAAAGATTTATTTCCACAATTAAGATTCTATAGTAATGCAATCTCTTTAAAGGTTAGGTTTTAAATTAATTAAAAGGAAAAGTTTACTGTGCTGCTTTGTCATGATGGTTTTAACTGGGTTTGATCTAATGAACATCTTCAAATGTTTTTGTGGGTGTGTTTGTATCCAAAACAATGTTTTCCAAGTTGCACTTGTCCCTCTGGTTTTCTTGCTATATTTCATTTTTTGTAGGCAAACCCTAGGAAGAATTAAAATTTAATCGCTTTAGCTGGGAATGCAGATTTGGATTAGACTAGAAATAATCATATCATTGCAGTTAGTCCTTGACTTACAACGACAAATGCAACCAAAATATCCATTGTTAAGCAAGGCAGTTGTTAAGTGAGTCATGCTCAATTTTATGACCTTTTTTGCCACAGTTGTTAAGTGAATCACTGCTACGGTTAAGTCAGGGGTAGGCAACCTTGGCTCTTTTATGACTCGTGGACTGGCTCAGGAATTCTGGGAGTTGAAGTCCACGAGTCATAAAAGAGCCAAGGTTGCCTACCCCTGGGTTAAGTGAATCAGTCATTAAGCAACTCTGATTTCCCTCTTTGACTATGCTTGTCAGAAGCCGACTGAGAAAGGTCACAGGTGGTGATGTGATCCCCAGGGTGCTGCAACCATTGTAAATACATTGTAAATATGCTGCTTGCCACATACCTGAATTTTGATCAGATGATCATGGGATTTTGTGTAAGTGTGAGGCCAGTTGTAACTTTTGATAGTGCTGTTGAAATTTCGAACAGTCACTAAACAACTGGTTGTAAGTTGAGGATTACCTATACTATTTCCACTCATGGAGTTTTATGTATAAACAAACTTTATAAAGTATCAGTTAGTAGGCAATGGCTAAGAAGAGTTCCAAGCAAGGTAGCCATAGAGCCTATGATTTTTTTTTAAAAAGGGTGGGTCTTAATACTAATTTTAAAAACCAAACCTTGGTTTTATCACCTTTTAGCTGATGGTGATATTAAAATCCTGTGGTGAGTTATTTATGAATTACATCCTTATTTTTAATGGGCGCTCTCTGAGGAAGGAGAAAGGGCACATGTTAACTTCACTGTGTTTCAGTCCTGTCTTAATATATAAATTAGGGCAAAATCTCAGTCACTTTTCAGTAGATACCTGTCCTCATTGAATAAGCTGTTCCTGAACATAGATGCTGTTTCTTTCCAGTTCCTATAGTTCATGACATAATGTAACTCAGCTCTTGCAGGGTGCTTGAAATAATTGTGGAATTCAAGCTTCTCACTTCTTTAAGCAGAAGCACGGTATAATAATGGCTACTGAATTAGTTGTGTGTGAAATTCTCAAACATCTTGATTTTTGCCTTCTCTTGATAAATCTGATAAACAGAATTGACTAAGCAGTGTTTCTCAACCTTGACAACTTTAGGGCATGTGGACTTCAACTCCCAGAATTCCACAGCCAGCAATGCTGGCTGTGGAATTCTGGGAGTTGAAGTTCACATGCCCTAAAGTTGTCAAGGTTGAGAAACACTGGACTAAGGGATGTTTTCCCATTGAATTAGACCTGAGGACGCACTCTGTTTTTTCAATAGCTTCATAACTCTAGCAAATCAGCATGGAAATGCATGGAAAATAAGTAGAGAGAATAAGTAGTTTTGTGGCAAATCATCTTATTAATAAAGAGCTTCTTGTTTCTCTTTCCATCCTTAATAATTTGTTGATCAATCTGCATTTTATTTTATCAGAGTTATCCTTTTCTGCAATTATAGTGTTTATTGTACTATAGTCTTCACAGGGGAAATTAGAGTTGGCAAAAAACATTTTGAAGAAGCTTTTAAGAAAGTGAAATCCTCTATAACTCCAAAGGTAAGAAATACTTTTAAATTTTCAATTGGTAACCCAAATTGTTCATAGAACATTGTCAAGAAATATGCATGGCTCAGAGCTTCGTACTTTTTAAAAATCTCCTGTAACATGCCATAGATCAAATTTGGGTGAAATGCAAAATGCATCAAGTATCCTAATTGTTCAAAATATGATGCCTTTATTCATATAAGGCTTCTGCCTGATGCCACATCTTTTTTTTTCAACTGTACTGGTGGTAAGTATGACTATTGCAGAAATGTTTTAGGAAGGAAGGTGTGGGTTTTGGAAGGATTATTATTATGCTAAATTCCCAGTACAGGTAGTCTTCAGTTAATAGTAATTGGGACTGGAATTGCATTGCTAAGTGATGCAGTTGTAAAATGCCACATTACATGACTGCACCACTTAGCAATAATTCTAACATGCCCGGTTGCATTAAGGAAATCACTACAGGTCCTTAAATAGAGACACCATGTCTGCTCTGCTTTCCCATTGACTTTGTTTGTTTGAAGCCAGCAAAGGTCCCAAATAATGACTATATAATAATAATAATAATAATAATAATAATAATAATAATAATAATAATAATAATAATAATAATAATAATAATAATAATAATAATAATAATAGTAGTAGTAGTAGTAGTAATAGTAATAGTAATAGTAATAGTAATAATAATAAAAGTTGGAAGGGACCTTGGAGGTCATCAAGTCCAACCCCCTGCTCAGGCAGGAAACCCTATACCATTTCGGACAAATGGCTGTCCAGTCTCTTCTTAAAAACTTCCAGTGTTGGAGCATTCACCGCTTCTGGAGGCAGGTTGTTCCACTGGTTATTTGTTCTAACTGTCAGGAAGTTTCTCCTTAGTTCTAGGTTGCTTCTCTCCTTGATTAGTTTCCATCCGTTGCTTCTTGTCCTGCCTTCAGGCACTTTGGAAAATAGCTTGACTCCCTCTTCTTTGTGGCAGCCCCCAAAATATTAAAACACTGCTATCATGTCCCCCCTCCTCCTTCTTTTCATTAAACTAGACATACCCAATTCCAGCAACAGTTCCTTATACGTTTTAGCCTCCAGTCCCACAATCATCTTTGTTGCTCTTCTCTGTACTCTTCTAGAGTCTCAACATCTTTTTTACATCGTGGTGGTGACCAAAACTGGATGCAGTATTCCAAGTTTGGCCTTACCAAGGCATTATAAAGTGGTATTAATACTTCACGTGATCTTGATTCTATCCCTCTGTTAATGCAGCCTAGCACTTGTTGGCTTTTTTGGCAGCTGCAGCACACTGCTGGCTCATATTTAACTGATTGTCCACTAGGACTCCGAGATCCCTCTCACAGTTACTACTCTTGAGCAAGGTACCCCCTATACTATACCTGTACATTTGGTTTTTCTTGCCTAAATGTAGAACCTTACTTTTTTCACCACTGAATTTAATTTTGTTAGATAGCACCCAGTGTTCAAGTCTGTCCAGATCCTTCTGTATCTTAAGCCTGTCTTCTGGAGTGTTGGCTATTCCTGCCAGCTTGGTGTTGTCTGCAAATTTGATGAGTTCCCCATCTATCCCCTCATCCAAATCGTTGCTGAAGATGTTGAAGAGCACTGGGCCCAGAACAGAGCCCTGGGGCACCGCACTACACACTTCCCTCCATGTAGATCCTGTTCCATTGAGGACCACATGCTGAGTACGGCCGGTTAGCCAGCTACAAATCCATCAGGTGGTGATGCTGTCTAACCCACATTTTTCTACTTTATCAAGTAGTAGGTTGTGATCTACTTTATAAAATGCCTTACTGAAGTCCAAGTAAATTATATCCACAGCATTCCTCTGGTCCACTATTTTTGTCACTTGGTTAAAGAATGCAATAAGATTTGTCTGGCATGATCTGTTTTTGACAAATCCATGTTGTCTTTTAGTAATGACTTTCTTTGCCTGTAGGTGTTTGCTGATTCGTTGTTTGATTATCTTTTCCAGAATCTTCCCAGGTATTGAGGTCAGGCTGATAGGTCTGTAATTTCCTGGATCCATTTTTTTCCTTTTTTGAAGATGGGAACTACATCAGCTCTTTTCCAGTCCTCTGATAGTTCCCCAGTGCTCCAGGATCTTTTAAAAACATAGTTCAGTGGTTAAAAGATCACATATGCCAGTTTCTTGAGAACCTTATGGTGTAATCCATCTGGTCCTGGTGATTTGAACTCGTGTGGGCTGGACAGGTGCTCACTTACCATTTTCTTGCCTATCTTAACTTATGTTTCTATTCTGTTTTTTATGGCACTATTTTTGATAGGTTGGCCTGTTTTTTCCCTTTGTGTAAAGACAGATGCAAAAAACGAGTTAAATAGTTCTTTCTCCCTGTTGCTTGTCACCTTCTTGCCACTTTCACCCACTAATGGACCAATCATTTCCTTCACTTTTTTCTTGTTTTTTACATGTTGAAAGAAGCTTTTTTTGTTTTTTGTTTTTACTTTGGTAGCAAGCTTAGTTCATTTTGAGCCTTAGTTTTCCTCACTTCATTTTTGGAGGCTCGGGCTATTTGCTGATATTCTGACTTAGTTATGTGCCCCTCTTTCCACTTTCTGTACTTGTCCTTTTTATTTTTCAATTTATCAGAGAGTTCTTAATGCAGCCATGCTGATTTCTTTTGAGAGCTGTTATTTTTCCTCTTTGTTGGTATTGTGCTAGACTGGCCTTTTAATATCTCACTTTTCAAAATTTTCCAAGCTTCTTGTGTTGTTTTCCCCTTGAGGATTCTCATCCCTGGAATCCTTCCCAAGCCCTCTCTAAGTTTATTGAAATTAGTTCTCTTAAAGTCCAAACTCTAGTTTGACTGTGTTCTATTTCTTGTGCTTCAATAATGTTGAATTCCAATATTGCATGATCACTTCCTCCCAAGGTTCCTGTGGCTTCAACACCTTCTATCATTTCATCTCTGTTAGTGAGAATTAGATCCAAAATGGCTAATCCCCTAGTTCTCTTCTCTACTTTTTGGGAGATAAACTTGTCTGCTAGGTTTGTCAGGAATCTGTTTGATCTTCCACTTGGTGCAGAGTTTGTCTGCCAGTTGATGTCAAGGTAGTTAAAGTCCCCCATTACTATTGTGATGTGCTTCCTACATACTTTAGTTGGCTGACTAGCAAAAAGTTCATCTATTTCCTCTGTTTGGTTGGGTGGCCTATAGTATACACCTATGGCAATGTCATTCCCCCCCTCCCCTTTTATATTGACCCAAATGCATTCAAGACAGTTTTCATCATTTTTGTGCTTATTTCTGTAGAGATATAGTTATTTCCTATATATAGTGCAACTCCACCTCCTTTTTTATTTTGTCTGTTTCTTTTAAATAATTTAAATCCCTCTAGCTGTGTGTTCCATTTGTGGCTTTCATCCCAGCATGTTTCCGTAATGGCAACAATATCATATCTGCCCTCATTAACCTGAATTTCTAGTTCACCCTGTTTGCTGTTCATACTCTGTGCACTGGTGTATAGACATTTGAGACCTTTATGACTGACCCTGTGTTTACTTTCTACATAACCTGTGTGGTGCCTGAGTTCTCCTATTGTCTTACCACCTATTTGGTTAGTGCACTTTGTGTGGTACTCACTATTAAAAGCTTGATTTTGCTTGTCCACACACACATCTATGTTACATGCACTGATAGCCCTATAATTTTTAGATTGCCGGGGACAGGGATGTTCTGTATCAATTAACTCACTGTCCCTGCTGTTTAGTTTAAATATTCCTCCAGAAAATCTGTGAATTTATAGCCGTGTAACTCAGTCTCTTTATTTGATGGATGCAAACCATTTCTTTTGTACATTTTTTCATTGGAACTGACATCGTGACTAATATATCCAAAGCTTTCCCCTTTACACCACTCCTTTAGCCACATATTGAATTGTGCTATACGCTGGCCTTTTCCATTTTGCTCCTTTTACACTGGTAAAACCTCTGAAAAAGTAAGCCTACAGCCTATTCTGCTAAGTTCCTTCCCCAAGCTCTGGAAATCATTCTGCACAGAGAGTACATCTTTTTGGGACAGATCGTTAGTGCCAAGATGTACAATAGCCTCCACATCACAGTCCTTGCTGGCATTCTTGATTATTTTAGAAATACGCTTCTTGTCCCAACTGGCAGTAGCACCTGGAAGACACCTGACCTCTTTCGAACCCTTGTGAAACATTCACAATTCATGTGATGCAAGGACCAGCGACAGCCAGAACTCTGAAGACCAGGTTATAAATACTGTCCGTTCGTACCATTGCAAGTTCAAACAATTGCTGAATGAGTGGTTGTAAAGCAAGGGTTACCTGTAAGCCCAACAGTATAACAGTAGCCAACAAGACTCTTTCAAGAATATCATGTTCCATTAATGTAAAATTATGTTCTCCGGAAGTGTTTGAAAACTTCTAGCCTGAACATTGGCATTTTGTAATATTTTGTAACTTATTCCATTTATCAGTTTGAATTTTATTATGCTTTTGCACCTGTTAACAATTAGACATTCTTGCCGCTTTTTGTTCAGGAAGTCTTCTAGAACTATTTTTCTATTCCAGCCAGCTGTTATCTCTCATTCCCCAATGTTAATAAGTAGAACGAGCATTTACCTCACGGTTATGTTCTTTTTTATTTATCTCAATTTCCTTTGTTACTATTATTCTATCCTAGCAAATATCTCCATAATTCAAAAAGGGAAATCCAAACATCTATTCTCTCTCTCTCTCCTAGCGATCTATCATCTATATTTATCTTTTTATTGTGTGTGTGTGTGTGTGTGTGTGTGTGTGTGTGTGTGTGTGTTAGCAGTATCTCAGACTGACTGGAGTAATTGAATTTTCAATTAAATCAAATATATTTCATTAAAAACTCTGATGTGTGTATAGGTAGGAGGGAGTTAATGTGATATATTTTATTTATAAGATTTATAACTCAATTAGTATCAGTCTGGGCAGTGTACAATTTAAAAACAAGCAATAAATCAAAGAAAGAAAGAACAAAAGCCACATAATAATAAACAATGCAATATATAAATACCAAATATAAAATGGCAACCAAGTACATAACAAAACAAGTCACAAAATATCTCTCATTCAACTGGCTGCAATGCCTGGAAGAAGAACCAGATCTTAACAGCTTCTCTATAGGCGAGTAGAGTTGGAACTTTTATATTGGGGGGAGCAGAAAAAGCATACTTCATAGATCCCATAAGATGACAAGATTTAAAAGAAGTACTTGACTGCATGCCTTGCCTGTGGGATCATGTGGGGTGCGCAGAGGTTCTTAGAAAGGAGTCCTTCAAGTAATCTATTCCTATGTCATACAGGGATTTATAGCTCTTTTAATCACATCAAAAGCCTATTGGAAGTCAGTGCAGCTGTTGGAGTAGAGGTTTTGTATGACATCATGAGATACACCCATAATTATCTGCACTGATGCATTCTGGATTAGTTGAACTTGATAGTTTTCAAGGGCATCGCTATATAGAACATGTTGCCAGTCAAGAGGTGTAACAGGCTGTGAAAATAACCTTGAGGTAGTAAAGGAAGAAGATCCACAATCAAGGCAATGGTGGGATGTGAAAAGCAGGAATGCAATTTGAGAAGGTTTCTGATTTGACTCTCTTTCTCTTGAACATAAAGGCAGGAAGGGGAGGGATACATTATATAACCTAAACATAAAAGTAGTATTAGCATTCATAACTTTGGCTTCCTGGTGTGGAGTATCTAACAGGAGGTGCCCAAAGCATGAGTGAACATAAGCAGGACCTCCTGATCCAAGAATGGATGCAACTTGTGCACAAGGTGCCGCTTTACAAAGATCCCCTTGGCCATAGTTACAACCTACTCTTCAAACATCAGTTTTGAGTTCGGGGAACATACGGATTGCACACCATGTGCCACCTCAAGGAGAACCAAAAACCAATTCCCAGATCTGGGGGACACAAAATCTTTAGCCACTGAATTTGGCAAGGTTGAGCCACAACCTGTTCTTTCCCATCCAATTATGGGAAATAACCTTGGTAACTTCACTTGGACAGCTGGGGACAGAAATAATAACAGAGTACAATCCGCATATCAGTGGTACCACACCAAACTGACAGATGACTTCCCCCAGTGACTTCATGTAGATATTAAAAGGAGGGGCGCAGAGGACATGATTGTCAGTTGCAAGACACTGCATTAGGAAAGCCTGATGTGGCTAGAGGTTTATTAAAAAAAACCAAAAACCTTCAGATCCTCACATGACATGATTTTGCACAATATTGCTGATCTCAACACTTAGCTCCCGACACTTAGCTCTCTTAATATTGACTTCTGAATTAAATTATAGCATTCTTTTACATTTTGATTACAGTTCTACTTTAACTGGTTTCTTTTAAGCAGCTTTTTAACAGAACAATGCAAAAATCTTATAGAGCTTGTCTTGAAGTAGGGAACATGCTGACAATAGGAACTGCTGAGACAGCAATCTGCATATTTTAATCTACTGATGTAACAGTGTAACAGCAGTTTATAAAAGAAAAAAAAGCAAATTATACTCCAAAAATGCTGACCTTTCCCTTTGCTTCACCTTCCAAATGGATAGCCAAATCATTGCCAATACACATGATTATATATTTCTTCCTGGAGCAAAGTTAAAATAAAGCTAGTGCTTTAAAGTATTGTATTATTAAAGGAGTTTTCAATTTTTCCTCTATTTATTGTCATTATTAGGACCAAATAATGTATGAAGAGCTGCGCCAATTACTGAACAGGTGACATTTGGATGACATAGAAGACTCCTCATGCTTGCCATGCATTCTCCTGATTGTTTTCCAGAAGGCCTTTTGTGATATAGAACATGGTCTCAGTTTTGTATGTCTGTCATTTCAGAATTGTTGAACTTCTTTTAAAGGATTTATATGTTAACGTATAAGCTAAGCTCTTCCTTTAGCAGCAGGACTCGTTCAAGAGCCATTTCTGTGATAGAGCTCTCTGCCTGATATCAGGTGATCCAAGTCCTGAAGACTATTTGAATGCCTAGGAATTTGTTGCCAAATAGCAGAGTACACTTAGTCAGTGAATTGTTGATTTGCTATAAACTATGCAAGTCCCCACCATCTATATTTCAAGTAAAAGACAATTCAAAGTAGTCAGGCATTATAGCCTCCCCATGTAAGAACTACGTGCTTGTGTGTATTGTTAAATGATATAATAAATTAGGCTCAGCACAGGTATCTTTATCACTTTAAGAGTTTTTTTTCCTTTGATTTAGCAGTGCAAGCATAAAATATTTTTATTTTAAAGTCTCCTGTTGATTATTCACTTTCTAAAGAGGGTTCTGAATGTAAATCATGGAACACTGTGGGTGACTGAGACATACTGTCTTTTGAAGCTTGCCAAGGGTCACATGTAAATGGGTGGAAATAAAGTAAAGCCTTGTACTTCCATTATCAACATGAGTTTTCTTTTATATATTGTGATGCAATGCAGTGTAACTAAATTTAAATAATTCTAAAATGAGGTCAATTTTAAAATAATAAAAAAAATAATAATAAAATGTAAGCCTTTGTTAATAATTTAATGCTAAACAGCTAGAAGTTGCTTTTGCCAACTATGATTATGGGTCACTTAATTTGCTAGAGCTCATGTTAGTTAGAGCTTTAATGAGATGCCACCTTGGAGTCTTGATGCTCTCTGAGCTTGGCTGTCTGCTTGCAGATGTTTTGCTCCCCAGCTAGGGAAACAACTTTATTGCTAAAAAGGAATGGGGCTTGCTCTGTTTATATAAAGATAGCACCATTATTTATTGTTACTTATAAATATTTTTATATATAATTTATATATATAGTTTATACTTATAGTTAAGTCTGTATACTAGAGTTACAGTAAGTTTATACTTGTTTAGATTATGAATGGGTTGTTTGGGTTAAATTTGGATTATTATGTGATTATTCCTGTACTCAGCTCTGGGAAGTCCGGGGAAGGGGAGGGGGGAAGGGGACTAGGGGATAGAAATTATAAAAATTGATGTATTTATATGTTATAGGTAAATAATGGAATTGTATTGAAAAGAGGAGATGCTCGGCTGGTACCCCAAACTGCACTCGATGAGGTGGTTAAGAAGGAGATGGGATGTAGGTAGGTGGAAAGGAGGAAGGAGGAGAGGTTGTGGGTCTAGGGGGAGGAAGGAGAGGAAAGTGAATGAGGGTGGAGGCAAGGCGGGGGCTGCCGAGCGTCTCCGAAAATGTACTCAGTAGGATTATCTTTTTTGCTTGTGTATGTAAATGCATCATATTGGTATTTGTTGTTTAATTATAAAAATTAATAAAAATTTTATATATAAAAAAAGATAGCACCATTATTGAAACTAGGCAACAAAATATTTCCTCCTCACAATAACCAATACAATTCGGCCAAATCAAGGATCATTTGCAAATCTTCTACAGCAGGCATGTCAAACTCACAACATCACGTGACGTCGTGCGATGTATCATGTCTTTTTCCCCATGGCCGGCAATGGGGTGGGTGCGGTTTCAGTGTGACGCATCCAGCCTGTGGGCCAGCAGTTTGACGTGCCTGTTCTACAGCATGTAGAACCTAGAACTAAGGAGAAATTTCCTGACAGTTAGAACAATTAATCAGTGGAACAACCTGCTTCCAGAAGCTGTGAATGTTCCAACACTGGAAGTTTTTAAGAAGAGATTGGACAGCCATTTGTTTGAAATGGTATAGGGTTTCTTGCCTGAGCAGGGGGTTGGACTAGATGACCTCCAAGGTCCTTTCCAACTTTATTGTTGTTGTTATTTTAACTTCACTTCAGATGCTGGTAGCAGTTATGAGACTACTTGCCCGCTCCAACAGTATAGACATGGATTTGATTTAAAAAAATGAACCCAACACCGAGAAGAAAAAAAATATTTTTTGCAAACTAAGGGAAAGCAGAGTTTTTACCGAAGTTGATAGCTACAAGGTAGGAAGGCCTGGGGATCTGAATTGCTGGCCAGTGTACCAGTAGCTGTTTCTATTGTTAGGCATAACCAGGGTTTTCAGTTCATTGTTAAAGGAGATGGAAAGTTGAGGCCATCAGCTGAGAGGATGGATCTTTGGGGATTTTTTAGATTCCAATTCCCTTGTTTAAGGGTGCCCTTGTACTATTTTCTGGTGAGGAGGCTTCCATTCTTTGGCTTGGGTGGTCTTGTAGGTGGACTGTCTGGAGGCAAGGAGGGTCATTTTGGGTCTGATAGGGTTGGAACAAGATGATGAACTGGTTTGACCATGGTCATATCCAAAAGACTTTGGAAAAGAGTGCAGCCTCCATTTTGTTTGGTAAGGTTTATTTTTCTCCTACACAAGTATTTATATTGGCTGGCAAATTAGAAAATATATTTGATGTCACTTTACATCCTTAAGAATCTATTTCTGCCTATGTGTTCAGTCAATGCAACAATTATAAAAGTCAACCATAATTTAGCATTACTCCTCCCAATTACAGTTGCCTGAACCGCAAGATGGGTGGCAAATAAATTTGAAAAATAAAATACATTTAAAACTACTGAAATGCTTTATTTTTATGCTATTTTTTGTGCATTAGATGTATTTAATGAGATTGATAAAAATTCAAAATATAAAGGACAGATGCAGTTTTAGAGAACAATTGTTATGACTTATGGGAAAAAAGTACATAATATAATGTGATCTGTGCTACCCATAACTAAGAAAAGCTCTTGGGGTCATAGTGGATAATTCTGAAAATGTGAGTAAGATGAAGCAGCTGTGAAAAAGGAAAATCCATGCTAGACATCATTAGGAAATGAATTTGAGTGTAGAATATCAATATTGTACTGCCATTATACATATTTATGATATGCCCACTTCTGCAAAATTCTGTCCAATTATGTTCCTTAAGATATAATGGAAGTGGGGAAAATGCAGAAGGGAGCTACCATAATGCTCAGAGATCTTAAATATCTTCCCTGTAAGAAAGGCTGAAATGTTTGATGCACTTTGGGGGGGGGGGGGAAATCCTGAACGTAACAAAGGTAAGAACATGGCAAAGGTGAATAAAATAATTAAATGACATAGAAAAGTGGACAAGAATCATTTTTATGACACTAGGATCATGGGTCATTTAATGAAGCTGATTGGAAAGAGAAGACAAAAAGCAGTTCTTCATAAACTTGTAGTTAATGAATGCAAAATGTTGGCCTATAACAGGCTTTGGCTTTAGCCAGCACTGCTGTTCTTAAGAAAGGGAACAACATTCTGACCCTGAAAATGTTTTCCTAATCAATTTGTATATTAAATATGTCACCTTGTGAACCTCCATTTAGTGTTCAGAAATCAATGTAATCTACAACTTATCTTTCCTTCAAAATGGGATCAAACCAAGTGTTATGCCTGTCACCAATAGCTGTTTGCATGAGGTGCTCTTTGAACTGCAACCTAAACGGTTGATAGGACGATATTAAATATATAACTTGGCAGCCCTTCTAGCCTATCTACCTTTTTTCAATACTTTCTATTTCAAGGTTCAGTGTAATAGTAAAAAGTTTTTATGCCACTCCCTTCCTAAACATACTGAAGCACCATACTCAAGTAAGATTTTAGACGCTATAAAAAATTAGCTTCACAGTATTTCTTTTTACTATGCTTTCCAGAAGATTGTGCATAGTTGTATTGATAAAATTAAGCATATACCTTTATTCATCCTAGATAGTGCCGCTGATGGCAGCCTCGGTGAAATGCTCTCTGATAGTTTTGTTATTTTTTATTATTCTCTGTGACTCACTTCGGATTTCATACTCAAGAGAACATCTATTAAGCATCAAGGAATCTTTTTTTAATGGGCAGCTTTCTGTGACTTCACGTCCCCTTTTTACAAATGCTGAAGAGATTCTAATATGGGAAGAAGCATCTTCCCCTGAACAACGGAGTAATGTAAACAAAAGGAGAAAACAGCCTAGACAAAGAAGACATAAGAGAGCGGGGATTTTGAATAGACCAAGGAAAAGTGGAACAAAAACTCCTCTTCCTTCAATCTTTCTAACTAATCTACGTTCACTCGCTAATAAGGTGGATGAAATACTTCTTTTAAACAGATGCAACTCTTGATTTTTACAACTCATCAGCCCTCTGCTTCACTGAAACCTGGCTTAATGACTCAATTGATGAGAGAGGCTTGCATATCCCAGGGTTTCAGAGACAAAGGGCAAACAGAATTGCAGAAAGATCCGGTAAAAAGAAGGGAGGGGGTCTCTGCTTTTATATCAACAACCCATGGTGCAGTAATGTAACTACACTAAAGAAATTCTGTGATGTGGACTTAGAGACATTAATTATCAATTGCAAACCATTTTAGTCTCCACGAGAGTTTTCCTCATTCCTACTAATTGCTGTATACATTTCGCCACAAGCTTGTGTAAACAATGCATTACGAACTCCAGCTGACCAGATTATATGGCCTTAAGAAAAACATCCTGATTCACTCCTCATTGTGCTAGGTGATTTCAACAATGCTAACTTAAGCCAAGAGCTACCAAAATATTTTCAGCATGTCAACTGTCTCACTAGAGCAGTGGTTCTCAACCTTTTTAATGCCGCGACCCCCAACTGGTCGTA
>NW_015386079.1:113234-239059 GCF_001527695.2 Protobothrops mucrosquamatus | reverse complement strand
TGTTAATGCAGCCCAGCACTGTGTTGGCTTTTTTGGCAGCTGCAGCACACTGCTGGCTCATATTTAAGTGATTGTCCACTAGGACTCCGAGATCCCTCTCACAGTTACTACTATTGAGCAAGGTACCCCCTATACTATACCTGTACATTTGGTTTTTCTTGCCTAAATGTAGAACCTTACTTTTTTCACCACTGAATTTAATTTTGTTAGATAGCGCCCAGTGTTCAAGTCTGTCCAGGTCCTCCTGTATCCTAAGCCTGTCTTCTGGAGTGTTGGCTATTCCTGCCAGCTTGGTGTCATCTGCAAATTTGATGAGTTCCCCATCTATCCCCTCGTCCAGATGGTTGATGAAGATCTTGAAGAGCACTGGGCCTAGAACAGAGCCCTGGGGCACCCCACTACACACTTCCCTCCATGTAGATGCGGTTCCATTGAGGACCACACGCTGAGTACAGCCGGTCAGCCAGCTACGAATCCATCTGGTGGTGATGCTGTCTAACCCATATTTTTCTATCTTATCGAGTAGTAGGTTGCGATCTACTTTATCAACATCTTGATAAAGTAGATCACATTCTACAACATCTTGAATCTCCAAAGACCTATGCAAGAGTCCTTTTTGTAGATTTCAGCTCGGCATTCAAAATCATCATTCCAGACATTCTTCTCACTAAACTAAATCAGCTAGCCGTGCCTGACCACACCTGTAAGTGGATCATAAGCTTTCTAACAGACAGGAAGCAGCAAGTGAAGCTAGGCAAAATCACATCAGATACCTGTACAATTAGCATAGCCCCCTCCCCAGGGCTGTATGCTCTCTCCACTTCTCTATATACCAATGACTGCATCTCAAAAGAGATGTAAAAGTACTGAAGTTTGCAGATGATACAACAGTGATTGGCCTCATTCGAGACAACGAATTGGCATACAGACGGGAGGTTGAACAACTAGCCTTGTCGTGTGGCCGAAACAACTGAACACACTCAGAAGACTTTAGGAAAAACCCTACTACTCCACAATCTCTTACAGTACTAGACAACACAGTATCAACAGTAGAGACGTCAAGTTTCTGGGTTCTATAATATCTCAAGATTTACAATGGACACCTAACATCAAAAATGTCATCAAAAAAGCACAACAAAGAATGTTCTTCTTGCGCCAACTCAGAAAGCTCAGACTGCCCAAGGAGCTGCTGATACAGTTCTACAAAGGAATTATTGAGTCTGTTATTTGTACTTTTATAACTTTATAGTTTAGAACTGCAACCAAATAAGGCAGACACAGACTTCAACAAATAGTTAGAACTGCAGAAAAAAACATTGCTACCAGCCTGCCTTTCATTGAGGACCTGTATACTGCACGAGCAAGAAAGAGGGCTGTGAAAATATCTACAGACCCCTCACATCCTGGACATAAACTATTTCAACTTCTTCCCTCAAGACAACGCAACAGGGCATTGCACACTATAATGACTAGACATAAGGACAGTTTTTTCCCCCAGGCCATCACTCTGCTTAACAACTAATTCCTACAACACTGTCGAAATACTAGTAAAGCTGTATTACTATGATACTCCTCATCTTTCCTATTACCTATCCTTATCTTTTTATGATTATAACTTGCTGCTTGTATCTTACAATTTATATTGTGGTTTCTTTTTCTTTTTCTTTTTGTACCCTAGTATGATTTATGTTGTTTGCTTAGCTAGTACTCAATGACTATCACTAAGTGTTGCATCTTATGATTTATGATGAATGTATTTTCATTTGTACATGATCATGATTATTATTACTTGTATGTACACTGAGAGCTTATGCACCAGAAACAAATTCCTAGTCCAACCACACTTGGCCAATAAAGAATTCTATTCTATTCTATATTCAAGTACTCAGTAATTTTATTTTTTACATCATCTTAACTCCTGTCCCTTCTTCACAAGATATGTTATATTCGCACACTTAATATTCATTAGTCTTATAATAGAATTCATTCAGCTTTTAATGCTGGCAAAAACAAAAAAAGTACATATAAATCTGGGTTTCAGTAAATTATAAGACTAATGAAGGTTACCAATACCAATGAGGGTTAATCCAATACTTAATCTGAAGCAAAGTAGTATAGAGTAGCAACATAGATAGATGATACATAGATGATGATGATGATGATGATGATGAGAATAATAATAATAATAATAATAATAATAATAAAAATAATAATAAAAATAATCAGGAAGGCTTACTGACCACTGGAGAGACCAAACTGGCCTACAAGAAAGACCAAATGAAGAACAGAATAGAGGTATGAGAAGACAAAGCATTACATGGCCAGTACATTAAAAAAATAGCTGGGAAAGCAGATAATAATAAGACCTGGCAATGGCTAAGAGCAAGAAATTTGAAGAAAGAGACCGAGGGACTAATTCTGGCTGCACAAGATCAAGCCTTAAGGACAAATGCATATAAAGTCAAAACTGAGAAGACAGCAACAGACAGTAAGTGCCGCCTATGCAAAGACGCTGAAGAAACAGTGGACCACCTGGTAAGCTGCTGCAAGAAGATCGTACAGACTGACTACAAGCAGCGGCATGACAAAGTAGCAACAATGGTGCATTGGAAGATCTGCAAGAAATATCATTTGCCTGTAAGCTAGAACTGAATTAAACTGCTCTGGGACTTCAGAATTCAAACAGACAAGCACCTGGAACATAACACCCCAGTCTTAACAATTGTCAATAAGACAGACAAAAAAGTCTGGATAGTGATACATGTCCCATACCTCGTAAAATTCTGTAGCTTCTTTGTCTTTTATTTCTAAGGAAAGTTTGTTCATCTCAGCACAGTCTAATATCTTACATACAATCATTGCATTTGTTGGTATGTTCTCCCTTTTCCAACATTGTGCATATGCAATGCGTGCTGCAGTTATAATATGTATAATGATGTATTGGAGTCGTTTCTCTATTTTTGGGTTAATTATGCCTAATAAAAATATTTCAGGTTTAAGTTCAATTTGTTGTTTTGTTATTTCCTGTAACCATCTTATCTGCTCCCAATAGGTCTTTGCTTTGGGGCATTGCCACCACATATGATAAAATGTTCCTTCTTTGTTTTTACATTTCCAACAATCTGGATTCATATTTTTGTATATTTTAGCCAATCTCGCCAGTGCTAAATGCCATCTGTAGAACATTTTGTATTGGTTTTCCTTGTATGCAGTTGACGACGTTAATTTGTCATTTATGTTCCATGTTCTTTCCCATTCCGCTAATCCTATATTTCTACCTATGTTTCGGGCCCCTGCTATCATCGGGCCCTTTACTATTTCTTCTTCCAATTCAATTTCTAATAGAAGTTTATAGGTTTTTGTTTCCCTTATTTATTCTGCTAGAATTGCGGAAATTTTTTTTATGAGAAGTAATGTAAATAAATGTAAATAAACTTAAGAGATATAGGACATAGTATTGTTAAGGGAAAAGAAAAAATGTATTGTGTATTATGTTTGTAAAGAAAAAAAGGGGAATTTTTTTTTTTAAAAAAAGTCTGGATAGTGGACGTGGCAGTGCCTGGAGACAGCAGAATAGACAAGAAAGAACTGGAGAAAATAACAAAATACAAAGACCTACAAATAGAAATAGAAAGACTGTGGCAAAGGCAAGCAAGGGTAGTACCAATAGTAATAGGCGCCTTGGGTGCAATCCCAAAACAACTGGAGCACCACTTGAACACCACTGGCATTGACAAATTCACTATTAGTCAATTGCAAAAGGTGGCCTTACTAGGAACCGCTTCCACCCTGCGACGATATCTGTAATAACATTAAACATCCACATCTGCCTATCCCAGGTCCTTGGTAAGAACTTGAAAGGTAGACAAAATGCCAAATCCAGTCTGAACATCTGGCTGACTGCGATGATCCATAATAATAATAATAATGATGATGATGATGATGATGATGTTAGAAGGGACCTTGTAGGTCATCTAGTCCAACCCCCTGCTCAGGCAGGAAACCCTATACCATTTTAGACAAATGGCTTTCCAGTCTCTTCTTAAAAACTTCCAATGTTGGAGCATTCACTGCTTTTGGAGGCAGGTTGTTCCACTGGTTAATTGTTCTGTCAGGAAGTTTCTCCTTAGTTCTAGGTTGCTTCTTTCCTTGATTAGTTTCCACCCATTGCTTCTTGTCCTGCCTTCAAGCGCTTTGGAGAATAGCTTGACTCCCTCTTCTTTGTGGCAATCAGTCATGGGTCAACAGGGTAAACAGCAGTGGACTTAGGACGCAGCCCTGAGGAGAACCTGTGCTCAAGAAAATGGTGTTAGAAATATTTGTTCCAGCTCGCACATATTGGAGTCTGTTAGTAAGAAAATCAAGAATCCAATTACAGAAAGAAGTGTTTAAGCCTAAAAGACCCAGTTTATCTACTAGATGCTGGGGAATGATTGTTAAATGCTGAACTGAAGTTGACAAAGAACAAACGTACATGAATATTTCTTTCCTCTAAGTGCTCCAAACTCAGATGGAAAACAGAAGAAATAGCATCCTCTGTAGAGTGATTTGGTCGGTAAGCAAACTGAAGCAGGTCAAATGCTGGCGGGAGTCTAGATACAATAATGTCCTTTATCAGCTTCTCAAAGCATTTCATAATGATGGATGTCAGTGCAACCAGACGGTAATCATTGAGGCCTGTAATTATGGACTTTTTTGGCATTGGCAAAATGATGGCTGTCTTAAAACACAATGGGACCACTGCCTGCTGCAATGAGAGATTGAAAATATCTGTAAGAACACAAGCCAGCTCATCAGCACATTCCCTAAGAACCCGCCCAGGGATATTATCTTTAGGAAGTCTCTGTCATCCTTGCATCTCGATGGACCCTCCAGGGATCCTCTCAAATGCCCTCTGGAAGCTCCTCCCCCTGACCTGTTACTAACGTTAGGGTTACATAGAGCTAGGTTACATAGAGCTATACAAGGTTACATGGATCTATATGATCCAGAATAGACCCACTGTATAATCCGTAACGGCCTGGATTCCTTGGCATATGTGTCTGGTGTTTGTTGGGTCCTGAAAAAAGTTCTGAATTTTCTGGCAATGGGCTTGCTTTGCATCTTTTATGGCACTTTTCAAATTAGCTCTGGCTGTTCTAAATGCCACCATATTGCCAGATTTAAAAGCCACATTCCGTGCTTTCAGCATCTTGCGGACCTCATAAATCAGCCACAGTTTATCATTCGCCCTCACAACAATGCTTTTAAGGACACAGACGTCCTCTATGCACTTTTGGATATATGCAGACACCATGGTAGCATACTCAACATTTATATGTTGGTTATCAGTTGCATACTAATATTTCTAAAATAAAAATGCCCTTCTAAATGACTGCCAAATTAAAAGTTTATCTTACCCTCATACACCCAAGTTTTTGTTCTGCAGCTTCTGGATATCCTCCAAATAAGATCAGATGACATTCTCTAGGACTTCAAGTAGAGAAGGAGAAGAAAAACTCTTTTTTCACAAATGCAAAATATGCTATCACATTGTTGACTTTATTTCACAGAAGAAAAAATTGTTTTACACAGATGAGCTTCTGATGGATGGATGCTGATTTTAATTAAATTTAATACAATTGTTTCAGCTCTTTGGAAACATGTTTATTTTGAAGTCAGAGTATTTTAAAGAGTTTGTATTTTTTAAATAATCATAATGCAATACTGTCTATCTGCTATATTAGCATTACATATGCTAATTAATAACATACATGTATTTAAAAGAGATTGAAGCTAGGCATTTTAATATACCATATAAATCAAAATTAATGTTAAGTATAAGTTTATTTAATATTACACTTTGTTAGTAAAATAAGTAGTATGCAGAGGAGTTGTAGTCAGCAGATACTTGAAACAAATTGTATAAATTTAAACAACTAAGTTTAAAGAATCAAGTTACTATATTAATAACATTATGCACTGAACTATGCCAGAAAAAGTGAAAAAAGAGGAACATTCTGATTCTATCAATGTTTTTAATTTTTCAAAGACCTGTTTTAAAATGTAACAATATATCCATATTCTAGCCTTGGCTCAAGATAACAAGCCATCAAGTATTTATCAAGTGACATCTTGTTCCAGCCACCATGAAGACACGCCTCTGGAGTTTGTGAAGATACTTTTTGTCTGAAAGGTTACTCTTGTTTCTCATCACCTTTTACAGGTCTTTTCATACGTGAATATGGGCTGACAGTGTCATCCATCACAAAGTCATAAAGCACTTTAATCCAAGAGTTATATTGTGGTAAGTGGTCATAGTATTCAGGAGCCATTTTCTTTAGCTAAAATTGGAAACATACGCATACATCTATTAATCCAGTATTCCATCTTTAATTTTAAAAGATGCAAAAAACTTGTTTTCAAAGCCTCAAATTAAGAAAAGTTTGCAAGGGTATCCCAGTTGGGAACAAATTAAGAATTTCTGTCACTTGGGTCCTAAACAAAGCTAGTTTGACACATTTTCTTTACATTTCCCATAAAAATGATTATCTATTCTATAAAACCTGTATCAGCACTGGAGACAAATGCTTCTTAATTGACTCTGAATTTTTAGCAAATAGATAAAAATATTAGAGTAAAAGAAATGTACCTAATATCATACATACCTCGTTATGAATATTACAACGTTTTCATGGTGTTATTACAACCATTTCTAGTAATTTTGGAGTGCCAAGGTCTAGCACTGAAATACTAATCACCTTTATTTCTGGGCTATAGATACCTTTGCTATTACCAGTATAAAGCTAAAAAACGTAATTCAGATATTGCTAGAACTCGTGGTGTACAGATTATTTATCTTCCTAAAAACTGATTTCCAACACTGTTGAATGTTTTAGGGAGTTCCATCAATGCACCAGTTTTGTTGCATGCCTTCCAACAGAATTGCTTGTTTAAGAGGGACCACTATAGAATAAATAAAAATTCCCTAAAAACTTTTCTTACATTTCTTGCTAAAAGAATTGGGGTTATACTGTCAATGCATTAATTTCAAATATTTCTGCTAATTCTTCCAAAAGAAGTATCTTAGCAGTTTATTCCTCCATAAAATATTCCATGTCCTAATCTCTTCTGTAATGAAACTCTCATTCCCACAGATATTTTATAGAGTTTGGATTTATTTATTTGATTTGTATGGCTGCCCAATCCATGACAACTCTGGACAGTCCTAGTATTTGGGCATTGTCTCCTAGATATCCTTATTTATGCCCTATAAATTTTGACACTGCTCCATCCATATGTTCTCCTATCCCATATTTTTCAAAATCAGCAAGGCAAACTGTATAAACTTATTTCCTCTAGTCTAGCTCCCTCAATGAAACTGCTAACAAAACTGTTAAGGCCATCAACAGGAAATCTGAAACAAGTCTGCTGAAGCCCGCAGAAGAAGCAAGCAATGTATGGGTACAGAAATTGTACCAACATAATTATTGGGTAAATTTGATGATTCTGACTTGATACAAGACAACTTATCAGCACTGTGGTAGAAGTTACAATAAATCTGAAATATTAGGTAACTTTATAGAGCAATTTTTGTGCAAACTTGAACTGAAAGCAACATGTATATATTTTCAGCTAAGGCCTGCTTGGAAGAAACTGCCCTGTGGTAATTATAAATCCCTTTCTTACATCAATGATTGTGAAGAGTCTACTTTGCCAAAAATACTTGAACTTTATCAAATGATGGTATATGGGGTAATTATCCTTTGTCCTGTTAGACATCTAAATACTGTATATACTACTGCTCTGAAGAGTAAGTATTATTATTTAAAACAAGGGACTGTTTAGTTCATTAAAAGTTTACTTTCACTATTACATTCTAAACACTTAGAAGTTGTAATGGTAGTTAGTAGCATTAAGTAGTTGTAATAAAAGTAAATACATGCTACATTAATTTCAAAGTATTATGACTATGCTAGATTGCAAATCATAGCAGATATTGAATAGCAGCAAGAAGCTAATTGGCTGTAGAATAGCATATTCATGAAATGGGCTTTTAAGCTGTAAAAACAAAATAAATGCAATAATATTTACTTACCAGTGGAAGACTTGTTCCAGGAATGTTAGGAAAATCATGATGTTCATTGTGATAGCCAACATTGAAGGTAAGCTTATTTAGTGGCCCATAATATGAGTATGTTTCATAACCCTTTAAAAACATATAATGTTCAGCTATGAAATGTCCTGAAATAGGATGCAAGCCCAGCCCCAATATCATTCCTGCCAGAAGATAGAACAATGATTTTATTCCTAGGAAATAGTATACAAGAACATCAAAGATAAATTGAATTGATAAATTAATTATTTCTAATCGAGATATTGGCTTGGGGTTAATATAGAGGGGTCGAACAGAATAAAAAAGTGGCTGGAGAATAATCCACATGAATTTTCGAAAACGGGTACAGAAAAACCATCCTTCAAAGTCGGTAGGTATATCCACATCAATTCCATCTGCACCAAGATAACGATGATGATCCATGTGGTATCTCTTGAACGATATGGAGTATGGTACACCAAGTGGGAGATTGGCAAACATTCCAAACCATCGATTCCAGGAAGATCTAGAATTGCCGAAGGCACTGTTGTGAGCAATCTCATGAATTGCCAAAGTCATGGAATGGTTGAGACAACTGCCAAATACATATGCCCAAAATACAACCCATTTCCAGTCCAAATTTTTAACTAGATAAAGAGCAACAAGTTGTGCAAACACCATAAGTACAACCAACCAGATCACATTGTAGTCCGGTTTCATCAAGGTTTTTATCTCTGGATGTTTTCCTGGTGAAAGAAGAGAATAAATATCAACTGACAGTTTGAACAGAATTGAAATTTCAATAAAAAAACTTCAAAAGTTAGAAGTTTACATTAAAGAATGGCTGAGTTAGTACAAATGTACAGACTACAGGTAGTCCTCGAGTTACAATAACTGTTTGAATTTACAGTGGCACTGAATCAATGGTAGTTATACCCAGTTCCCAAAGTCATGGTCATTGTAGTACCCTTGTAGTCATGTGATCAAAGTTTGGATACTTGGCAGCCCACCCACATTTATGACTGCAGGGATGCTTCAACTTTCGCCACCTGCCCATGTCCCCTCCATCTCAGTCCCTTTGGCCTCCTGCACTCCACTATGGCCTTTCCTTTTTGCCTACTGCTACTGCTGAACCAAGCACACCGAGCCGGGCCCTTTGCAAGTCAACTGCTGACCACACAAGGCTTCCCTCCCAACACCATACGCAGCAGTTTCCTTGCAAGACCTGGGGAAGAAGACCTCACATGGCCAGCAGCTGCCTCCTCCCATCAGAAGTGGGAGGAAGAAGATAGCAAAAGTCAGCTTAGGAGATGGAATGCAGGGCAGAAGAGAATTTCTGAGGTAGGGTGGACATTCCTGAGGTGATTGTGGCCTCACGCCATGCTAGCAGGCTAGGTTGGGACTGGCTGGGAATGGCTGCAGTTCAGAGTGTTGGGACTGGGGCAGCTACAGTCTAGCGATGTAGTGCTGGGCCGGGCCGGCTGGGCTTCCCAAGATGGCTGTGGCTTTGTTCTGTGGCTCAGGGGTTTCTTGCAGCCCCTTGCCATGTCAGTGTTGATGGGTGCAGTCTTGGAGATTCTTTGGTTGGGTTGTTTACTGTTACCTTGTTTGGCCGTTCCTTAATTGGGGTATTGTTCACTTCTTGATTGTTGGTCTGATGTTAATCTTGGTGTTAATCTATGCTCATCTGGGTGTGGCTTGCTGGTGAGGTAGTATTTTGATCTTTCTGTTCCCTTTCTGGTTGGTTGATTGTCTTTTACACAGTATGTAGATGTTGTTAATGTTTATATGTCTGTTCATGACCAATTTGTCAGATTGCCAGGCTTTCAGGCACTCTAAAGTTTTTGGACTTGTCTTAGATAAGATAACCTTTATTTTTTTATTTTTATTTTTACTGTGGGCACAACGGCACACATCAAAAATGAAATTTAGTTGCCTGCTCTCAAAGTAAAACACATACAGGACACACACCTAAACATACTATGTACAACATATGTATAGACCCACACCTCTACATATACATAACAATAAATATTAAATACTGTCCATCTTGAATATATAACGGAAGGAGGAAGCTTGAGAGTTCGCAAGGTTAATGCTGTATGGAATGAAACTCTGGCTGAATCTGGATGTTCTGCTACGGATACCATGAAGCCTCCTCCCAGAAGGTAACAAGGAAAACAGGTCATGAAGAGGATGTGTAGTGTCCCAGATGATCTTACGGACCCTGCTCAAACAACGCTTCTATGCTATGTCCTGGATAGGAGGGAGGGAGCTGCCAATGATCTTTTCGGCCATCCTCACCACTCTCTGCACCGTCTTCCTGTCTGAAGCAATGATGCTTCCAAACCAGACTGTGATGCTGTATGACAGGATGCCCTCGATCGTCCCCCTGTGGAAAGTGGTCAGGACAGAGGAAGGAAGATGTGTTTTTCTCATGCGACGCAGAAAATGCAGGCGCTGCTGTGCCCGCTTCACCGGTTTCTCACTGTTGAGCGACCAAGCCAGTTTGGTCAGCCAGTTGAAACTATGGTTAGGTCTGTCCATATGTTGTGAAATTAAAGAGTTTTCATCGTGTCTTCTGATTACTAATTGGTGTTCCTGTTTTACTATTCTTCTGCCTGTTTGCCCTACATAGTGGCTGTTGCACTGTATGTTATAAATTCCTGTTTTGTTTGTTTTCTGGGGCTGCTGAGTCTTTTAGTTTACTAAGGATGTTTTGGAGGGTTTGGGCTGGTTTGTGTGTTATGCTGATTTCTAAATTGATTATTGAAAAAAGATTGAATAAGGGAATAAAGGAATTATTGTAATGTTAAGGAAAGCAGAGAAATAATGAGTTTGTAAAGAAGGATGGAAGTTGCTTTTAACTTTTTTTCCTGCATCTTTCCTTTATATATTTCTGCATTTGTCTTTTACTAATGTAAACACTTAATAAAAATTAATAATTATACTCCAAGACATGGGGAAGGCAAATTTGAACTGATTTAAATAAATCAGTTTGTTTTTCAATGCTTCATCAATATTATACAACATTTAAAACAGTGGTTCTCAACCTGTGGGTCGGGACCCTATTTGGGGTCAATCGACGATTTCACGGGGGTCGCCAAGCAAGGCTGTCCGCCATTTTTTTTGTCTGCCATTTTTTTTGTCCGCCATTTTTCCCCCTTTTCCGGCGGGTGCCTTACCTCCTTTGGGCTGGGCCAGCTGGTGGTCGGCCTGCTCCGTCTCTGCAGCTTGCCAGCTACGCCTCGGCCGGCGCAGGGGGCGGAACCACGCATGCGCGGCGCTCCCGGGCAGGGAAAGTCCTCGACTTACGACCGGTTGGGTAGTCCTCGACTTACGACCGGTTTAGTCCTCGACTTACGACCAGTTTAGTCCTCGACTTATGACCGGTTGGGGTCACGGCATTAAAAAGGTTGAGAACCACTGATTTAAAAAGACCTGTCTGTCTGGATATATTTAATTGTTCATCATCAAATTGGATTTAATTCTTGATGGCAACCTGAACAAATACTTAACCTGCAACTATTTTCAACTCACAGATTATTTAAGAATAAATTCAACATTCTCTTTAACTTTATATATATATCCATCTTCCATTTCCCTCAGCAAGTTTGTGTGTTAAGCACAAACTTTTATTCCCCTTACTTCTTTGCATAAAGAATGTGGGTCTACTAGCTGCTCAGCACATCAAAAAAGCAGGCAGCCTTTACTCGGCCCACTGATTTACCTGTTACTCATCCCTGTTCAGCTTTCACAACCAGATATAATACTAAAAATTACTTAACTGCCTAGATGCAAATCACATTCCCAAATCACATATCTACACACATAGGGACTTTTTTTTTAAAAAGCAGTAGGTGGAGAGCCAGCATAAATTAGTGTTGTAAGTAAGGTGTTGGGCTAGCAGATGCCCAAGGGCAAAATGAGTGCAATCTAAGAGAGGGCTGGAAAAAAAATAAATGAATGGATGATTAAGGGCTGTTGACTGAAATCAGGGACACCCAGGTTCCAGTCGACACTCAACCATGGAAGCTTCTTGAGTGACCATCACACCCTTTAGGCCGATCCTCCTTCAGAAGACTGTTGTTGTAGGAGAAAAAACGGGACGAGCGAATTGGGATTCCTAAAAGACAGACTAATAAATCAGCAAATAAATACGCATGAAGGTAGGAGAAGCCCGAGTGGAACTTGAGTCCAACAGTTTCTTTGGGGAGTTAATGGTAAAACCCAGAGCTGGGATGTCACGTGAAGTTCTACACGACCGCCTACCAAGAAGAAAGTAGCATTTCGCCGACTTGGAGCAAGGAGGGAATCGACCCAGAGACGGAGAAACTCGACAGGGAGTCGGAAAGCGCCAGGAAAAGGTCTCCTTCTAAACTAAAGTGACTCACTGCGACCACAGATGCTTTTGCTCGCCCTCCTCCCTCCCCGCTTCAGCCTCTCCCGCCACGAAAAACGCGCAGAGGCTTCGGAGAGGGCGACGCCCCTCCTCGCCAGCCGGACCGACCGTAGAAGGCGCGGCGCGCACGCTTCTCCACAGAAGGCATCGGCGCAACGCGGCGCTTGCCGCACAAGAGGCCGGGGCGGCCCAAGGTGGAGAAATGCTCCTTATACTCACTCAAAATCTCCTTGCGGCGGTCGGCGTGCGGCTGGTCGGTATAGACCCACTCGAAGTCCTCTCGGGCCACGAAGTTTCCCATGCCTGAGGAAAAGCGGCCACTAGGCCGTGGTCTCGCCGGAGGCTCTTTCTCCCGACCCACCGGAGCTGCAAGCGGCGGCGCGTCGACACCGCTACTCGGCTGCCTCCTTTTCTCTCACATTGAAGGGCGGAGGACCTCCGCTGAAGGCCGCCTCTTCGTCGCGGCCCCATTGGCTCCCACGGCCGGTGACGTCACGGAAACAGAGCCTCTTGAGGGGAGCCGGACGGCCCCAAATTCAAAGTGGTCCTTTTTCCCCCCCCCCCTTCTTTCCCCCTCCTCATGCTTCTCGTAAACGTCTGGAGAGGATTCGCGTTAGGGTTGGGCGTTTCGTTTGGAAACGGTCTTGTGGCTCATAATGCTACGCTACCATTACTGCGACTTCTGCAGACGGCGCCCACCCCGTGTCATCACCCTAGGAAATGATACTCGGAGTCCTCTTCCTTTGGAATTGAGGGCGGCGGAGGCGCGGAAGTGAACTCGTTCTGACGTGCCCCTCTCGCTGGGAAACGCCGCCCCAACTTTTATCATGAAGACCCCCGCTCTTTCGCTGCCTGCGAGCCGGCTTCTTCAGGGCTCTGTCAATAGCGTCTCTTGTTTTAAAATGATATTTCGGATGCTTTAATGCAATGCATAAGATTTGCCTTTGTAAGCTTTATAAGTAATCGCTTATGCGTGTTACGTGCATGCGTTTTGCAACAGAAACCTCTCTCTGGGCGGTTTGCAACACGTGATGGCTGCTGCTGATAAATATATCTGGTCAGCCGAAAAGAAAAAGAAAAATTGCAGCGATGGCTGGGAGCAGGAAAACGGAAGCGTATCTGGGCCTGAGATAACTGGCTTTAAGGGATATATATATATATATTGTGTGTGTGTGTGTGTGTGTGTATATATATATATATATATATATATATATATATATATATATATATATATATATATATATATATATATATATATATATATATATATATATATATATATATATATATATATATATATATATATATATATNAAGGCATCGGCGCAACGCGGCGCTTGCCGCACAAGAGGCCGGGGCGGCCCAAGGTGGAGAAATGCTCCTTATACTCACTCAAAATCTCCTTGCGGCGGTCGGCGTGCGGCTGGTCGGTATAGACCCACTCGAAGTCCTCTCGGGCCACGAAGTTTCCCATGCCTGAGGAAAAGCGGCCACTAGGCCGTGGTCTCGCCGGGGGCTCTTTCTCCCGACCCACCGGAGCTGCAAGCGGCGGCGCGTCGACACCGCTACTCGGCTGCCTCCTTTTCTCTCACATTGAAGGGCGGAGGACCTCCGCTGAAGGCCGCCTCTTCGTCGCGGCCCCATTGGCTCCCGCGGCCGGTGACGTCACGGAAACAGAGCCTCTTGAGGGGAGCCGGACGGCCCCAAATTCAAAGTGGTCCTTTTTTTTTTTTTTTTCCTTCTTTCCCCCTCCTCATGCTTCTCGTAAACGTCTGGAGAGGATTCGCGTTAGGGTTGGGCGTTTCGTTTGGAAACGGTCTTGTGGCTCATAATGTTACGCTACCATTACTGCGACTTCTGCAGACGGCGCCCACCCCGTGTCATCACCCTAGGAAATGATACTCGGAGTCCTCTTCCTTTGGAATTGAGGGCGGCGGAGGCGCGGAAGTGAACTCGTTCTGACGTGCCCCTCTCGCTGGGAAACGCCGCCCCAACTTTTATAACGAAGACCCCGCTCTTTCGCTGCCTGCGAGCCGGCTTCTTCAGGGCTCTGTCAATAGCGTCTCTTGTTTTAAAATGATATTTCGGATGCTTTAATGCAATGCATAAGATTTGCCTTTGTAAGCTTTATAAGTAATCGCTTATGCGTGTTACGTGCATGTGTTTTGCAACAGAAACCTCTCTCTGGGCGGTTTGCAACACGTGATGGCTGCTGCTGATAAATATATCTGGTCAGCCGAAAAGAAAAAGAAAAATTGCAGCGATGGCTGGGAGCAGGAAAACGGAAGCGTATCTGGGCCTGAGATAACTGGCTT
Source organism: Protobothrops mucrosquamatus (assembly GCF_001527695.2). Classification (NCBI taxonomy): domain Eukaryota; kingdom Metazoa; phylum Chordata; class Lepidosauria; order Squamata; family Viperidae; genus Protobothrops; species Protobothrops mucrosquamatus. The sequence continues at coordinate 224,269 of NW_015386079.1, read as the reverse complement.
TAAGGGATATATATATATATATATTGTGTGTGTGTATATATATATATATACGTATATATATATATATATATATATATATATATATATATATATATATAATTTTTAAACTGTTGGTTGGGAGCCGCCCAGAATTCAAATTCAAGATGTAAATGTTTTAAATGTTTCCACACGTCTTCGAGAGTCTTAACTCGGAGCCAAACTACAGTACAAAACTGCAGCGCTCGCCTTCCTCTTTGCTTCGGCGTGGCGAGCCTCTAATCTACACTGAGGCAGCCGTGTCGGCGTGGCGAGCCTCTAATCTACACTGAGGCAGCCGTGTTTGGGCTGCCTCAGCGTAACTGATTGCAGAGAATCCGCAACTCGAGACTCCAGGCCTTCTGCCGGACATCCCCCCCCCCCAGTAACAGCAGCATTTTGGCAACAGGAGCCTGGCCTGAGCGGCGCTTTAACCTTGCCGGCAACCCATGCGGTCCGCTTCTAGGATGTTAATACTGGCGTCGACCACATTGATATCGACTGGACTCTCAGAGGATACGCAGGACTCGAAGACGAGGCGTGGATGCTAACTTTGCGGATCCTAGATTGTGAACGGGGGGGGAGGGGGCGGGGAGGAAGGAGAGACGAATGGGTGGACGGATATCGAATTCCAACTTTGTGTCTACGTGAGAGCCACTTTTGGACTTCTTGCTAGAAACCGAAGAAAACGTTACATTAAGGTTGGACGATTAGAAATGTTTATGATTAAATCAGTATTAGGTTTTATAAAATTTCTGATCAAAAGGTTAATCTCTTTTATATTTATAACTATCGAAGAAAATTGGAAACTATTTTTCAATATTCTTTATTCCTTTACACCTTCCCTTGATCTTTTTCCTACATGATTTTTGTTTTCTGTATCTTACTTTTTGGAAAGAAAAAAAAACATTGGTACAGAGAGCAAAAGGAGATTAGCAACACATCTTTCAACTTCTCTTTTTTTGTTCCTGCAGGCTTCAGAAATAGCTGCCAGAGAGGGAAAGCATTTTCAATAACAAGTCAATGGTACTAGTGAATATCTTTCTGCCTGTTAGTAACAAGTAAACATAAATTCCAGAATAGGAAAAAGGAGGGGGAAGAAACAAACAAATTACAGAATAGGAAAGGGGGGGGGGAAATAAAATATAAAACAACTGACATAACCAAAACCTTTATTACTTTGTTTTATATAACAAGTGGAGGACGAGGAGAAAAAAAAATATGGGATACAGAATAAGGTTGTTAAAAACCTATGACAATAAATGCATATTACAAATATATATTTTAAAAAATAAAATTGCTCTCTCACCTAAGGGTTTGCATGCAGTGGAGCCAGGAAAAAATAATAATATTGAGCCAAGTTGATCAAAGGAGGAGGATCCATACTAAGTTCAAAAGTGATTATTCCTGGAAGAGATATAGTTATAATCATAGTAGCCTTACATCATTATTTACTTTCTCTAAAGTAGTCTTAATACTAAATTTGATGGGCATTTAAAAAAAAATACCTTGTCAGCTCCCATCTGACAAGTAGATTTGTCTGCAGATGCACAAATAATAGGCAAGCTGTTTCTTAATAAGTTGACAAAAGCTACATTGAGGAGATGTTTGCTAGTAGGCAAAGGAGAATTGGTGATTCCAAGGACCAGGCTACTTCCAGGTTTTAAAAACTCTAATCTTGATACTTTTTTAAAATAAAAAGTCAGAATACATGACAGCAACAAAAAACACTCATACAAAAAGAGTGAAGTTTATTTGAATAAAGAGAATTAACAAGCTAGCCTTTGCATGTTTCAAAAATTATTTGGAAGAAATGATAATACAAACAAGCATAACTGCTAGTCATTAAAGCTAGAGGAGGCTGAAAGAAAGCACTGCTGCTTTAAAAGCATGAATAAGTGATTCTTTTTCAGGTTGAAAAAAAGAAAGCATCTTTACTGAATAGCAGAAATCGTCCAAAGCACTTCTTCTGAACCAGCTTATTAGCAATTATAGAAAAATAGGATTTCTGCCACGACTGGCAGGGCAAGGATAAAATTGTCTGACCCCAAAATAGCTAAGCAGGATCAGTACTGGACAGACTACTAGAAAACCCAAAGATGTAAGGCTTAACTTTGAAGCCAAAAAAATATCCTGGAAGAAGGCAACAGCAAGATATAGATGGACTGTATGAGTATGGCGGTTTAAAGTTGGGCAGCGTACAAGTTTAATAAATAATGTGTGTGTATATTTACAGTATTACAATGCTATATTATACTATATTATGGCATAATCCTGCATAATATAATTGCATAATATAGAATACAATACAAACTGGAGAGCCAATTTGGTCTAGTACAGTGGCTCCCAACCTTTTCTATACCCCGCACCCCTAGAACGCTTCTGATATATTCTCGCACCTCTTACAAAAGTTTGAAATAATGGCAATGAATTATGCAAATACAGTATAATTTTGAAAACCCAAGTTTTCGCACCCCCTGGAATATCGTCTCACACCCCTAGGGGGTGTGAGCACTCCCGGTTGGGAACCACTGGTCTAGTAGTTAAGGCACCAGGCTAGAAAGCGGAAGACCATGATTTCAAGTCCAACCTTAACCATGAAAACCAGCTGAACCAGTCACTCACAGCCCAGTCCACAGGGTTGTTGTGAGGAAAATAGGAGGAAAGGTATGTTCACTGCCTTGAGTTATTTAATAAATAATAAAGGGATATAAAATAAAATATTGTCACGCAGCCAAATTTTCAAATGATTATATTTATTTTTGTTACTACAGTACTATTCCTGTATGCCCCTAATGTCACTTGGTATTGAGCTCTAATAACTTTTATATACTATAAATAGTATAGTTTTATTGCTAGCACAAATGACCCTTTAGGCCATCCTCTCTGATTGGCCAGGGAACTACTAACTTCTTTCTTATTGTCTTAATCCAGGGCTTTTCAACCAGGGGTACACGACCCCTAGCCAAGTGTAGTGGGGGAGGGAACGAACTAAAGCGGCGCCTCACAGGCCTGGAGATCAGCCAGACTACAGGGCTCAGTAGAAGCCCCAGGATCTGCGCGCACAGCTTTATGCTGATTGGAGCTTCCGAGTGAAGGGTGAGAGAGAGCATGAGGTTTTTGAGAACAAAGGGTGAGTGAGTGAGAGAGAGGCGCTTTTGCGAGCAAAGGGCGAGTGAGTTAGAGTGAGAGAGCGACCTTTGCGAGCAAAGAGTGAGTGAAAGAGTGAGCGAGGGGCTTTTGCAAGCAAAGAGTGAGTGAGAGCACAAGTGAGGGCTTTTGCGAGCGAAGGGTGAGAGAAAAAGGGAAAAGTGAGGGGAAGAAGGGAAAAAGAAAAGGCATTGACTTCTGACTTCCTCTGTTGCAGTAGAAGGAAGCGTTAACATTGAACCTCAACTTTTTACTTTCCCATAATATAAACTAGCCATTTCTATAACAACAAATGAATCTAACCAGTAAAGGCCCAAATCCCCCCCCTTTTTTTTTTTAGTCATCAAGTTTTTGACACTTTGCTAAGCATTGGTGGTACTCAAATATTGTCATGTCCTAAAAGTGGTACAATCTGTGAAAAGGTTGAAAAGCCCTGTCTTAATCTATGGAGAAAAAAAATGCAGCTTTTTTTCTACACAAGTACAAGCCAATTATCTACACAGGAAAAAAAGGTTTGATATCAGTGCTGCAATTCAAATTAAATCACACTGAAAGTATTGTGAACATATGGAACTCTATTGACAGAGATCATGATCAATAAGAAAAGGCAAACTGAGAACAAAGCAACACATGACCAGGCAGCACCAGGGAAGCAAAATCAGATCACCCTTGATTCTTATCTCTGCACAACTGGGCCTAGGAGTGAATGAGTATATATTTGATAATGTTCTAAAATAGAAACTCATTGGATTATAAGATTCTAAGGTTATTTTAAGTTACTCACAGACTGCCTGGGCAAGTGCCTGTAGTTTTCTTGGCAAAGTTTTTCAAAAGTGGTTTGCCGTTGCTTCCTTTCTAGGACCAAGGTCATTCATCTGGCTTTGTGCCCAAGGCAGGACCGGAACACACAGGTTCCTAGCCTGATCCCTTAACCACTATACCAGATTGCCTCTCTTTTTAAAATGTATATAAAATATAAAATGCTAAACTGGTAGATATATCTTTGTGCCAGACTTGTTGAGTCTGTGCCAGCCAGTGGACCCGGCAGCTGAGTCCGGGGAATCAGAGGAGGAGGAGGAAGAGGGGTTTGGAGAGCTATCAGAGTCGGAGGGAGGCTCTGATGAGTTACAAGACTCACAATCTGATGAAGAGCCTGGTCCCTCCAATCGTGGTCAGGATGAGACACAGCTGTGTGGGGAAGATGAGTCAGACTCTGAGGACTCACAGCTGGAAGTCATTAGAGACACTTCTAAACGAAGGCAGTTAACTAGAGCAGGTCAGAGGGAGTCAATAGGGCAACTCCAAGGGAGGAGGAGAAGGGGCTGCTTAATAAAAAGGGAAGGTGTGGGCGGTGCTGGTTGCTGAAGGCAACCGTTGCAAAGTACTTCATGGGATCATGTTCTGTTGGTATTGCTGGTGACTAATTCCTTGTTTTGCATTGTGTTTTGTGTGGACAATTTCCTCCATTTGGATTGTGTTTTGTTGCTTTTGTTTTTGGATCATTTGGCAGGTTTGTTACCAATATTAAAAGGGGTTTTGTTTTCTTCTGAGTCTCCAGCCTATTTCTCAAAAGGGGTTTTGCCCTTGTGCATTTAACAAGGACGGCTATAGGCTGGGACAGAACAGTACTGAGTAGAAATCCCCCTGAAGAGTAGGGCCAGTTAGGGGTTCAATACATTGTCAGCAGTTTGGAAGGAGTAGTCCAAGTGTTGGCCTAAGCAAATAGTTGCTTAATACAAAAGAAAATTTTAAGGTTATAAGTGGGCTGATATTATGAATCCACAAAGTACTGTATGATTACAGATCACAGACCACAAATTGGACACAATATCAGTCCCTCTTTCTACTTTTCCCAAAAACTCCGAGAGGGAAGTTGGGCTGAATAATTTGCACAAAATCACTGAGTAAGCATCCTGGTTGAGGGTGGACGTTAGCCGGAGTCCAGCATTTTAACTACTACATTATACTACTTCTGCCACCAATTCTTACTTGTTTGATGGACCATAGAATGCTATGGATACAGTGTACTTAAATCTCAGGAAAATATTTGATGGCTAGGATGGATAAATGTTGAGTTGTATTTATGTATCTAGCGGATTGGCAGTTGGCTGAAAAACTGCATCTAAAGGGCATTCATAAAAATATTTCTGCCTCATCTTGTAATATAAGTGGCGTTGCTCAGAAATCAACTCTCTCCCCAATACCATTCAACCTATTTTTAAATGATATAGGGGATGGAATGGAAGGAAGACTATCACATTTACAGACAGTACCAAGTTGGGGAAATTAAATAGAAAGTAAAATCACAATTCAAAATTACCTTGACAAGCTGGAATGTTAGCTCAAATCCAACAGTGCAATGTTCAGTTATAACAACTCAAGCTCCTGTATCTGGGCAGGAAAAATAAAATAGTACAGATAGTCCTCGAGTTACGACCACAATTGAGCCCAACATTTATGTTGCTAAGTGAAACATTTAAGTGAATTTGCCCCATTTTATGACTTTTCTTGCCATAGTTGTTAAGTGAATCATTGCATTTATTAAGTTAGAAACATGGTTGTTGAGTGAATCTGACTTCCCCATTGACTTTGCTTGTCAGAAGTTTGCAAAAGCTGATCGCATGACCCCAGGACACTGCAACCATCCTAAATATGAACCACTTGCCAAGCATCTGAATTTTGATCATGTGATCATGGGGATGCTGCAACGGTCATGTGACAAATGGTAATAAGTCAATTTTTTCAATGCCACTGTAACTTTGAATGGTCACTAAGTGAACTGTTGTAAGTCGAGGACTACCTATACTATCCCAGGTCCTTGGAAAAGATTCAATAGGTGGATAAAAATACCAAATCCAGTTTAAACACTTAACTGTGTGACACATCATAACAATAATAATTTAAGAACAAATGCATACAAAGTCAAATTGAGAAGATAGCAATGGATAGCAAGTGCCACCTCTGCAAAGAAACAACAGTGGATCACCTAGTTAGCTGCTGCAAGAAGATCACACAAACTAACTATAAATAATGACAAAATAGCAACAATGGCTCTTTGGAAGATCTGCAAGAAATACCACTTGGCTGCAAGCAAGAAGTGGTGGGACCATAAAATAGAGAAAGTAATAGAAAATGAAGAAGCCAAAATGCTCTGGGACTTCAGAATTAAAACAGACAGGCACCTGCCACATAACACCCCAGACCTAACCATTGTCAATAAGAAAAACAAAAAAGTCTGGATACTGGCAGTACCTGGAGATAACAGAAGAGAAAGAATTGGAGAAAGTAACAAAATACAAAGATCTGCAAATAGCAAAAGAAAGCAAAGGTGGTACCGATAGTAATAGGTGCTTTGGGTGCAATCCCAAAACAGCTAGCTCACCACTTGAATGCCACTGGCATTGACAAATTCACCATGAGTCAATTGCAAAAGGCAGCTTTACTTGGGACAGCTTACATTCTGTGATGATACCTCTAACACCATCAAACATCCACACCTGTCTATCCCAAGTCCTTGGGAAGGATTCGATAAGTGGATAAAAATGCCAAATCCAGTCTGAACATCTGGCTGTGCAACAAACTATAATAATTAGAGTTATGTTTTGTGATTATCATATTGGGAGGAAAATTGGATATGTCTAAGAAATACATGTTTTCCTGACCTCAAATATTAATGCAACTTGATCCACTCTAAGGTCTTCTCCATAGACCAATAAAAAAATGTCGGGTATCTTTTTTACATTATGTGAGAGCACATAATGTTTCAATGGCCACATTGTGACACCAAGGTTTGCTCAAGGCAGAAGGAAATGCCCCTCCTAGGAAACAGAAGGAAAATTCACTCTCTGGACAGCATATTTATGAACTTGCTCTGCTACAAATATATTTCACAATATGTAGTGCTAAAGCAAAAGAATCCCAATGCTCCAGGAAATGATAATATAACTCCCAATCAAATCATTGTTGATTTTAGAAAGAGTCAGCATAGTCATAGTCCACTCTGTATCAAGGCTGCAGCCGTGGAGGTGATCAATAGTATTAAGTACCTGGAGGTGCAGATAACTAACAATCTGACTTGGTCTCTTCGTACGTTATCTTTAGTGAAGCATGCAAACCAGCACTTGCATTTCTTGCGTCGGATGAGGAGAGCACATCTTTCTCCTGTTCTGGCCACTTTTTACAGAGGTAAGATTGAGAACATTTTAACAAACTGCATCACTGTTTGGTTTGGTGGTAGCAGTGCCTCAGATAGAAGGTCCATGCAGAGAGTGATAAGGACAGCTGAGAAGATTATAGGACGCTTGTTTCCCGTTATTCAGGATACTCCTTATAAGAGCTATGTGCGAAAGAGTGTGAAGCATTGTTAGAGACTCCACACACCCACTTCACGGTCTGTTTCTGTTGCTCCTCTCTGAGAAGAGGTTTCAAAGTATTTATAGCAGAACTATTAGATTCTGTAATAACTTTGTTCCTTATGCCATCCTTCTTGTAAATTCGCAGGATTCTTTTTTTGTCATGCATATGTATACATTCGAACTAGACTGTGATGTTTCTCTGTGTCATATATGTGCGTGAATGGGGGTATATGCATAATGGTATTTTTTTGAGAGCTGAATGCAACGAAATTCCATTTTAATGTATGCTAATTAGTGTACATTTAAAGTGAAAATATCCTATCCTATCCTATCCTTTAACCATTATATTAAACTTATTACTGATGACTCCCTCCTCAATGAATATGACTCTCTTAAATATCCAGTTTGAAGACCATTACTGTATCTTGTGAGATGTAACTAGATCATGAAACAAAAATAAATAGCAAAACGCACAGTTGATCTATAGAGGAACACTGAAAAATACTGCATCCATACTATTCTTTATAAATTAAATTAAAAATTAAATATACCAATGCTGATTTGAGATATACTGAGATATATTAATTAAGAAATGCTCAAGTGAATGTTTCAAAATTATTATATTATCTGAAATAATTCAGTGTATGCCCACTGGTAAGATACATAGCCTGCTCCCATTTAAAATTAAACAAATACACATTGTAAAAAGGCCTTAAGGTAGCAAAACAATATAATTTTTTAAAAAAATTAAACACTCCAAACTGTTGACATCAATTTGCAGTATTTTGTTTTAGGGAATACAAATTCCAAATTAAGAATTAACAGATTTTTTTAAAAGAAAAAGCCAAGAAAAATCCTTGGCAAAGCTTTTTTCATCAAACTGACAAATAAAAATGAGTAATCCATCTGTTTTAAACCCAGGTACTTTAAGAATATTATCGCGTAAGAAGAGCTTTTTGAATAACCAATCAGACCCATTTTTCCATTCCCATTTCAAATTTCAACATTACCAAAAAGCTGAATTAATCATAGCAGATTGAGGGAAAATGTAACAGTCAAGCAATAGAATTACATTACTTAGTAGTATCAAATTAAAACATGGATAACAATATTTGTTACAGGTTTAGAAAGAAACATAATTGGGAAACACTGTACATTATAACTTGAAAGCTGTTAAAAGTGACAAATCCAGAGACTGTACAGTGCAAAACATGCTTTTCCAGTTCAATTTCAAAACAGAAGGGGTGCAAAAACATTTTTTAAGTCTGAACAATGTATTTCTTAGGATAATGACAGCTAGAACACAGGATTAGAGAGAGTTCTTTCCACCCAACAGTAAGATCTTTTTCTCAACATACATAAAACTTGGGTGCTAACTCAGCAAGCCTGTGTACTCTATCAACAAATAAATTCTGTCCAGTTGAATGGTCTTTCAATCACTGAATCAGGACCAGTAGTGTATAATTAGAAACCCACGAGCAAAAGGAGAGCCAAACCGTGCAATCTGCTTAAAGTCAACAAGCAAGCAGAAGCAGCAAAAATAGCTTGGCTTATATATTTCCTTGTAGCATTTAGGCAAACTAGCTCCAAAGGTAAGACAAGCTGTGCTCAAAAGATATGCAGAGTCATGGGTGAGAAACCAACAGATGTTCTTTCAAAAGATGGGAGAGGCCAACTACTCAACAGTGATTCCAGGCAAATGCTTCTACCAAGCAGACTAAGCAATGCATGCATCTCTCCATGCAAGATAAAAAATATGGCTCCTAATGCTTAGAAGTAGAGTGTGCATTTGTGGAAATCAGTCTGAGTAACCCTTGCTTATTAAATTTACAAAAATATATATAGCCAATACTGTAAGCTTACTTGTTATGTAGACTCTCACACATATAAACTACTTTTCAGATGTTCTAAACAAGGTCACTTGCAACAAAAAGTCAGCCTCCCCCACCCCCATACACAATTTTTTAAAAGTGGATATTTTCAAGACAACAGGACATCTGTTGTTTAGCCACTTCTAACTTTTTCAATGACTAAGCCTGAATTTATTTTGAAATACTAACTGATGAAAAAACTTACGTTTCATTTGAATACTCATTTTCTGCATAGAAAATGAAAGCAAACTTTTTAGGACATGATATACTAGGTCTGGTGGGTACAAATTTTGACAAATTATAATTGTCCTGTGCAACAGACCCACTCAAACCGAAATGGGGTTGTTGGGGTGGGTTGTGAAATAATGTCTCAGCAATGAGAGAAAGTTGTTCAAGGCTATGATATTCTGAAGAACCAGCAGCCTAGATGATACATGCTGTAAACTGCAGCATCCAGACCAGACAACCCGCTTCAGCTATTAAAGCAGTGTGTTCTCCTGGAAGTGCCATTTATCCCAAAGTTATTTATTATTTCGAAGGCGTTTTGACTTTCTAGGTGAACCTATTGATTCAGTAGCCTTCTTCCGTTTCCTAGGGGCCTCCTCAGTTGGTGTTGACCCGGAGGAATTTCCTACTGCACTTTCCATAACTTCTCGCAATTTGCGTTCAAGCTCTGCCAGTCGGGCATTCTGCTCACCTATGATTTGGGTTTGCTCAAGAAGTTTCTGATCTTGGTCTTGGAGTTGTTTCTGCTGCTCTTGCACTTTGGTGCGAAGCTCTGAAATTTCACGTCGTAATACAGTCACACCTGCACCATTAGTTTTAATTTGTTGTTGAAGTTTGGTGACCTCTTGCCTTGATGGGTTTTGCTTGGAGAAGAGCTGCATTGTAGTTAAAGCTGCAGAAGGACCTGGAACTAAAGAAAAAGAGAGATTGTTTTCTGTCTAATATCTGTTTTCAATCCCATAATTCAAAAACTGTACATCAAATTTACAAAGTGAATCCATCATCATCATCATCATCACATTCTGGTGAGAGAGAAGTTCCCTGAAGATGGGCTTCTCTGCTCCCGGTGACCGACCCAGATTGGATCCTGCAACATTACCCTGGGACATGTATATTTGGCTTTATTCATGAATACATAATCCTATAGGGTTTCATAAACATTTATGGTGGCCAAATAAGTGAGGTTATATCTCTTTTCTACAAAAATAAGTACAACCCTATATTGTTGACGAAATCCTGATTTTTGTAGTATTAATATAATCAATCCACATCCCTAGAGTTCTGTGCTTAAATGTTATCCCAATTGCAGAGAAACTATTTGGAGTAACAACTAAGGAGGTAATGAAGTGCAAAAGTGTACGGTATTAATGTTCCGCTATTGGAAATGTGTTTGGAATTGTGAAAACTTAAAGCTTTTTATTTAGCTCACATTCCATCCTCTTTGATTGGTTTTCTTCTACTGTAAACATACTAAACATTTAATCTCTCAATGTCCACAACTCCAAACTTTTCTGTTGTTACCCCACATCATGCAACCAGTGGAGGTCTAGAGTGTGTCTATCTTGAATCAAAAGTAATAGTGCTACATTAATTGGAGTCACATATTCACTGAGTTGCAAACACTTTCCTAATTTATCAAACTTTTGTGGCATTAAAGTTTTCTATTAGAATATATTAGCTATGCTGAATTCTGATTTTATAATATTTAATAACTGATTGCTGTGTATTTTGAAAAGATTACTCAGAGGTTCATTAAATTGTTTTTGATTTGTCATGGAAACAGGCAAAAGGAGACAAGTAAGAATACTTAATTCATTAGGGTTCCCACCCTCAATAAAAATAGATAGCAGACATATTAAAGAGTGGGATATATTAAATGATATATTGCCAGCTGAAAATACCATATTTCTGGGCCAAAATTGAACAATTTACCCACTGTACCCTTTGTCTGGAAAATTATCAGAGACTCCATTCGCAACAACTTTTTCAACTCTTTGTACCTCTCTTCATGGACTGAAACTAATCTGTGTTTCACCTAATTCCTGAAATTCTTTTCCCTGAACTTTTCAGAAAGACAGGAGTAAGAAATTTTACCTGGAGAAAATACAACTATAAAGAGCCCTTGTCCCAGAAAAGCTGAACTATGATCACAAGGAAACGTTTCAGGTGAATGAGTCAAATATAGTAGTTATTTAATCTAACTGCACTTTGTGGCCTAGCCAAGCTAATGCACCTCTTGCTTAAGCCAAACGGGAAATAAAAAGCAAGAGAGCAGAATCTGCCAAATATTATGAGGAAAGTTTCCCAAAACATAGATTCTAAAGTCTTGTCTTGGCCATTTAAGAGACAATGGGCACAGTGTATTTTTGCTATGGCTGATGTGGCATTGCTCCGTTTTAAAAATCACTTTTTATTGCTCAAATATGTCATTGTAGGGCACTACCTTTTTATTACCTTACATTTCAATAGCTCTAAAGAGAAGATGGAGTCTCTCTATATTTTTCAGGAGGATTTTTATCTCATTCCCTTATTTTCATCTCTTAATACTTTTCTTAAGGCATGTGCTTGAGCATTTTTATTGTGTTTGATTTTGAATAAAGTGAAATCAGCCATGGAATGCAGCCTTATCCTGGCCAAATATTAATTTAAATTTTAAAAATAATTTGTACCAAGCATATATAGATGGAAAACTACAATAAGTAAAAGAAAAAAAAGATTAAAAAGAGAGACTACGGGAAAGAAAAGAAAAAGGAGAAAAGCGAAGAAAGAAAAAAGAAATATATAAAGAAGTAACTTCCCCTTTCATCACAAGTGTAAACAATTTAAACAACTTATTACCTTCTCTTAAAAGACAACAAATTCTTCATTCTATACCTCATCTTTTATCTATAAGCAAATTTAAAATCTTATCGTTCAGTCCTGGTCAGCAGAAGTATGTTAACGGAGATCAGAAATAGCAACATCTAGTTTAACTTTGATCAAATAAATCAACTTTATATTCCTTCCTTTTATTTTTAACAAACATGGTCTTTAATCCTTTCAAATAATATCCTAGCACTTGATTTCCTTTTCTTTATTCTTTAACGCTTCTTCCCTAATCTTTCAAACCAACAGGTTTAATAGGTCTCATTTGTAAATCCAATATAGCAAAATTATCCAAGTCACTCTTTTTATTTCTTATTTGTATATCTCTTTAATTATTAACAGCTGTCTGGTGTATCATGTCCCTTTTAATTATTCAACTATTAGCCAATTTAATTGTTAAACTGTTAGCCAATTTCTTTTGTATATCTGGTACATCATCTTTTCCCAGATCATTCTTTTAGACTGTCATTTTTAAATCCATGTTCAGTTTTGTTCAATTAAATTTGTTCTTCTTCCATAACATCATTTATACACACTTTACCTACAATGGTAGAGATTCTTAAAATTAACTTCTGAGTCCATTTTTCACAAATATCCTTCAATACATCCAATGTTAAAATACTTTGCCCCATACAGTTAGCAAGTAAAAATTAAGCAATCTTCTCTTTTAATTGTAATATTTCATTTCTTCTGGCTGCCTCTGGTGTCCAGCCTTCAAAGTCCCATATTATCTCCCCCCTCCCTGCCCCATGCCTTGGAATACAAACTAACAGCCATTTCCCATGGCAAGGATTCTTTTTTATTAATTTTAAAGTCTTTTTTCAAATCCATCTGGACACTTAGTCTATTTATAAGTTTCCAAAATCAGTCATCTTTTGATATTTATTTCCAAAACAAGTCTTTTTCTGAGCGCTTAAACTTATACTTAATTTTTTTTTGTTAAGGGTTGGAAAAAAAGATTCTATATGAAAAGCAGTAAAGTAATAGTTCCAAAACTGATTAAGAAACATAGGCTGCAATACGACTATGAGCTTAGTTGGTATCTTGCAACTCCCAGCCTTTCAGCTTGCTAGTGGACCACAGAAACCTCATTTCCTGCAATCTACTTGTGAGGGATAGTTGCCCAGAGTATATGTCGGCAATCTTACAATCTCTCTTTTCTCCAGAGAGATTTCACTGGTCTTTGTCATAATATTATCTCCATTCCTTCAGGGATGTTTAGTTCACTATGTCCTCATTGTGTGTTCCACTAAGTATTAATTTCATTAGCGCTTCTATGATCCCTTCAATTTTATTTGGTCATAAGGATACCTAATTGTATAGCTATCTGGATTTTCTCTCAGTAGTGCTCAGAACCAGGTCATAACTATTTTATATATCATTTCCAAAAGTCTATATAAATTAAACTCTACTAATCATCCACTCTCCTATTCTCCCTCCCTGTCACTGCAAATATAATTTTACTTCTTTTCAACTGAAACACTTCTAGCAGCAGGAAATTATCTTTTATGGAATTTCCCAAAATCTCTTTTCTCAAACTACTTCCCAGAATGGATTCTTCACTCTACTCCAATTTACAAATATACTGAGTCTCCAATTTGACTAAAGCAGCATTTTTGAAACCTGGCAATTTTAGATGTATTTCAATTCCCAGAATTCTGGGAATCTAAACCCAATCTGTGTTACTAATTCTAACTGGAAGCCTAGTCAGGCTAAATTAATTAAAAGCCCTGAACAATTCTTAATCCAAGCAAGCCCCTTTAAATCAAGCCAAGCCATATTTCTAAAGCTCTTTTTGGATACTTGCATTTATTCTTCAGCCTCATTTAATTAATTCTCTGTATGGGGAACTTATTTTCGCATATGAACTTACTAATTAATTAAAATTGGATATATTTTTGTTCCCCCCCCCCCAAACAAAATCATTAGATTATTTTTGTATGTTGGACAGGTTCTTATTAAAGTAACTGGAAAATACTAGTATAGGCATGTTCTCCATAAATTCATTAAAAAGTGCTTCTGTCATTTTGAAAGAACACTTGAGTATACGCAAGAAGAAACCATCTTAAGAACATTTGAAAATATATTTCATTCTTACCATAAATTATCTGCAGTAAGCCAAATCATACAACAATGAAACTAGTGTAGTTTCCTATTGGCTGAACAGAATAAGACACTCAAAAGCAGTACCTGGAGCTGCTGCCATAAGACGTCCTGATACATCTGAACCAGGCAATTTTCTTTTTAGAATTGGAACAATCTTCTCATCAAAATATTCCATTGCCATAGATGAAATGTCCCTTAACTCCTGAAGGACTTCATGGGCTCTTTGAGGAGCTTTAGTGGAGTTTACATACCTTAACACACGATAAATTTCATCTATTACCTAGTAATAAATGGAAAAAATAGAGACTTGGCTACAGCAAGATCAAATGAACATACTTTCCAACTGGGATATGGTTTTCTATAATGACTTTTTAATTATTTAAAAACAAATTAAAAAGTACTAGAAATAGTCTACAAAACAACTTAAGGGTGTGCATGTTTAATCCGACTTACAGGCATAGTAAATCTGAGGACAGTAAATCATAGTAAACCTAGAAAACAAACCAATGTTAATCAATATTTTATATATGTCTTTACTTTATACACCATATGATTGAAGACTTTTCACCCAGGTAGGCCAATTTGTTACAGGAAAGGAAAAAGCAGTCTTATACAAGAATAGATAATAAATAACAAAAGCCACAACATTTGTACAGGAGATCCTTACTGACATCCTCAAAATAATTTAATGTTAACCGGTGCTTTTTTTGTAAAAAAAAAAAAAAAAAAGGTGCCGGAACTCACACACGTCATACAACCCGCCTTGCTTACCCTACAAGGTTCCATCCAAAAAAGGTGCCGGAACTCCGTTCTGGGTGTTCTATGACAAAAAAAGCCCTGGTGCTAACATATATTTCCTTAACTTTAATATAGCCCTTTTTGAACATTACCTTTCCAGGTATGAAGCAGCAGAGGTTGGAATCCACATATTTCATAAATGTCATGTTTAGCAGTGATAACCTTGTTTCTACCGCAGCAAGAATATCTGCATGGCGAGCTAGTGAATGATTTCTCCTTTCTGATTCCCGTCTAAAAAAGAAATTCAGGTCTGTCATTTAGTGACACTGCAAATAATAGCTATGAACAAAAAATTACAGAATTAGAAGATGTGAAAGAAAATGTGACATCAGAAATCCATATATTATCAGAACTGTCCAAAATTCCTAATTCTATTTATTTTATTTTGTTAAAAATTGAAAGTTGATCCAACTGTTTCTTTACGTTTCGGGAACAGATAAAATTCATAGGCACATCACTGGTTAGAATTATTATTTACAGACATCATATTCCTATAGACCATATCAGCAATCAAATTCTTATATTCTTGTCCATTCCCATATTCCATCTAGGGAAGATTTTAGGATCTACTGTTTAATGCCTCCAGTAAGGTACAAAAAATATGCTTTAGATCCATAAAAGTACTCCTCCTTTTAAAAAGATGAGAAAGGGCAGGTGCATTACTAAAAATTAGTGAATTGTTGTTCCTGAATGCAGGTACTAATTTTCTTCTTAATCTAGCATAATTTATTACTACTTTGTAGTTCTGAAATTAATAAGAGGATGCAATAATGAAAACCAATTCACATATTTTCACTGGGGAAAATTGTCTCTTAATACAGGGGTCCCCAAGTCCCATCCGTGGGATGCAGGTAGCACACAAAACCACAGCCCCTCTGGTCCATGGAAAAACCTCTCTCCATGGAACTGGTCCCTGATGTCCAAAAGGTTGGGGACCTCTGCCTTAATACACAGGACAGATTATACTTCAAAATCTAACAATCTTCACATTGCATTCCAATGTGTTTTTAAAATTAACCTCTTGCCTTCTAAGTACTTGATAGGCTGGTGGTAAATCAGCTCTCCTGTTGACTGATGAGGGGCCTATTTCTCAGGCTTCAATCACTTCCCTGGCTGTTTTTGTGCCTGCTCATCCAACGATCTTAGTTGCTGCAAAGTTGAATGTGTGTCCTTGTTCATTGCATTGTGAAGCTACCAATGAGTTTGGGTCTCCTTGTTTGATTGCTCGCTTGTGTTCTTGCAGTCTGGTGGTTAGCTTCCTCTCTGTCTGATCTACATAATCACAGAGGAAATCCATGCAGGGCATTCTGCAGATTACATTGGAAGTATCTCCCACCTCCAAGCAATCTTTATAATGCATAATTTGTCCTTGAATGGTAGCCTCTGGGCGGTATGTGATGCCCACCTGCAGATCTCGGAAGCTGCGTTTTACGGCTTCCGAAATGTTTTTGGTATATGGCAGGGTGTGCCATGTGGTTGGTCTTGTACCTTGTTTCTTCCTTTCTCTTTCCACTGTGTTGAGCAGACATCTTGTAACTAATGATTGTGGATACCCATTCTGCTTGAATTCTTCACCTAGTTTGGTTTGCTGGGTACTACAGTGGATTCTCACCCTGCCATAGTGTTCTGATGCAACTCTTTTTACGTGACAATGGATGGATGCTGTAGAAATTCTGAATGTGTGTGGTGTTGGTGGCTTTGTGATAAACTGTAGTTTTTAGGCTTCCATCCTCTTGTCTGTCAACAAGTACCTCTAAAAATGGTAATTGCCTGGCTATTTCTTCCTCCATTGTGAACTGTATGTCAGGGAAAATGGAGTTCAATATGGTATGGAAGTCTTTAAGTGTGTTTCTCTTGATGATGACAAATGTGTCATCCATGTAACGGCATCCGAATTTAGCATGGTGTTCTAGTTCACACAGGACTGTTTCTGCAATGATTCCTGATACTGGGGATCCCATAAGTGTCCCTTTTATTTGTTCATACGTTTTGCTTTTGAGTGTGAAGAAGGTGCATTGTCAGTATTGAAGTAGCTTCATGATTTGTGTCTTGGTTAGGTTGTTCTGATCTGTGTTGTACTCTTCTTCTAGTTTTCTATCTATTAATAGATGTAAATAGGGATACTACATCAAAGGAGACCATGGTCTCATCAGGGAGCCACATTTAAGTCTTGTAGTTTTGTCAGAAATTGTATGGATGATGTGACTGTGCTGTTGGAGGGTTGGGTCAGGAAGCTTAAGTGCTGTGACAACCATTTAGCCAGGTTATACGTAGAGGTGTCTCGTAGCATTACAGTAGGTCTGAGAGGGACCTACTCTCAGTGTATCTCGGGGAGTCCGTAGAATCTCGCTGGGACTGCATCTGTTCCTCTCATTTTCCATTACTCCTTCTCTATTATACAGTTGTTTCATTTGATTTGGCTGAGCATTCAATTGGGTGACCATTGTTCTCATCTCTGATGTCTTTGCTGGTCTGTATGCTGAGGAATCATTGAGCAAGGCTAATGCCTTTATTTCATAATCTGTGTGGTTCATCACCACCGTTGAGTAACCTTTGTCTGCTGGTAAAATTCGTTTAGTGATCATTCAAAGTTACAGTGGCACTGAAAAAAGTGACTTAGGCTCAGTTTTCATATTTACAACTGTTGCTGTATCCCCATGGTCTCTGATCAAAATTTGGGTGTTTGGCAACTGGCATGTATTGCAACTGAGCTGGGATCATGTGATCACCATTTGTAATTTTCACAACCAGCTTTCAACAAGCAAAGTCAACGGAGGAATCCAGATTTGCTTAACAACATGATTCACTTAACAACTGCAATGATTTGCTCAATAACTGTGGAAAAAAAGTCGTAAAATGAGACTCAACTCATTTAACTGCCTTGCTTAACAGCCAAACATTTTGGGCTCAATTGTGGTTGTAAGTCAAAAATTATCTGCATTTCTAGAGTTAGGATATATTAATGATGCTGTTTAAAATTCATTTTAAATTTGTTACATCATACATTGCTTTGGGGAAACTCTGAGTAGAATATGGATAATTACATGCAAATGAACAAGGCAGACATATATTGGAAGAGCTTTGATAGATCCTGGCAACAATAAATCAAGAGCAGAAAACTGAAAAAGCAGACAGGAGACTGGGAACTAGATACCCAAGCAAAACATTGCAACATCAGGCCTCTACCAATAAATCAAATTAGTCAGCACATTCTAAAAAGAAATACTGTGGCATAATGGAAGTTTCTTACTGAAAGGAAGCTATTATTATATAAAGTTGTTTAATCTAACAGTGTACTTCACGATCAAATTCCCACTAGTAAGTTGTTATAAACCAGTGGTGGCGAACCTATAGCACAGGTGCCAGAGGCGGCACTCAGAGCCCTCTCTGTGGGCATGCGCGCCGTGGCCCCAGTCCTAGGCCTTCAGCTGGGTTTTATAAAACCTTTTCGCTTTAGGCCTCTGCCACCGTGTGCAAAAAAAAAAAAGGTTCAATCAATCAGTCAATTTCAACTTCTCGCGGGGAAAAAAAAGATCTTGCAAAGTTGGAATTGATTGAACTTTTTAGTCCCACCCAGTCTGCTGTTACCACCGCAGCCACGCCCACCCAATGGGTCACACCCACCCAATGGGCCACACCCACCCGGCAGCCGACGATGCATAAGTGGGTTTTGGGTTGCAGTTTGGGTACTCGGTCTCTAAAAGATTCACTATCACTGTTATAAACTATCAGCTATAAAGCCCTACGGGCACAGGCCTGGTCACTTGAGTGCCTGTCTCCCATGGCACTTGCCAGGCTGGTTTGATCCTGCAGGGTTGGCACACTTTGGATTCTTTCTGAGGAAACATCATCCATCGGGACAACGGAAGTATGTCTTTTCTGTAGCAGCCCCTGTCCTCTGGAACAAGGTTCCCCCCAAGATGCGGATGTGGTTTAGAAGAGCCATAAAGATTTGGCTGTTCACCCAAGTGTTTGGAGAGAGCGAGACCCCTTGCTTCACTCGAGGCTCCCATTTGCCTTCTTTATTGATTTTATTATAATTTCTTGTTTGTTTGTTGTGAGCCACCCAGAGTCATTGTGAGTCAGGTGGCATATACGTTTTCAAATTCTAAGTAGGAATACAAACAACTGATTCATAAATATGCATCAGCCACCACAGAATCAAAGGGCTGGAAAAAGATCTTGCAGGTCCTTCCAGTCCAGCCCCCTGACCAGGGGAAGAATGTTCAGGCCACTTTGACAAATATTTATCCAATACTCACGAACACTCACACCTTCAGGAGGCAGGGGAGTCTATTGCCTAATTACTTTCAGAGTCAAAAAAATTCTTCCTTACTTTGAAGTTAGATCTCTATCAGTAAAGGTATCCCTACTCTTAGGCACTACAGGTTAAATATTAATAATATTAAATTAATAAACAACTTTAGTTCCCTTTAATTGATGTAATTGAGGACTTGAGCTGATGCCTAAGCATAGTAATGGAGAGAATGAGCACATTATCATAGCTAAAACCTGATCAAGGCAAAATAGAAATAGTTTGCATGGACAAATGATCCTCAATCTGTTCCGGGGAGGGGGGGGGGAATTGCACTTTGTTTTGAAATGCATCATTTGATTATGCTCCTGGAGCCAATCATGTCACTGGAGACACAGACAGCAATTGTTGTTAGGAGCACCTTTCGTCAGCTCGGTATGATGTCCCTTTCTGAGCAAAGATAGCATGATACCATTATTTTTCTGGGTGGCATGCCTGGTACCCATACTAACAACCTTTGGGCACTAGGACAGGGGTAGGCAACCTTGGCTCTTTTATGACTCGTGGACTTCAACTCCCAGAATTCCTGAGCCAGCATGGCTGGCTCAGGAATTCTGGGAGTTGAAGTCCACGAGTCATAAAAGGGCCAAGGTTGCCTACCCCTGCATTAGGAAGTCACATTAGTTTCTCCCCGGCATTGCTATAATTTATGCTTAGTTTAAATGTCTATCCTATTCTGGGACGTGTAAACTTTACATTTGATATCTTTCCTGTACTATTTATTTAAGAAGTATATTTATACTGCTTATCGTTTTTCAAAACGTTTGTCTTTTCTTTTCTCAGAAAGCCTTGGTTAATGAAATAATGAACCTTGGTGAATGAAATAATGAACAAATAACCCTGAGAATGATGAGATATGGAGCTATATAGACATTCAAAATCAGGACCACCTTCAATAGTATTATAGCTTATCGTCTGCATGCCATCACAGCAGAACTGACTCTGAAACAGAGGGAGAAAATGACCGTTCACTTTCAAAACATTCCAAGCTCAGAATGGCCAAGCGTCAAATCATTCGGCACACACAAAGGAGGCAAGTGGTACCTCTCCCTGCTGTTCTGTTTACATGTGATAAACAATGGTTCTGCCACAAGATGGGAATAATTTCATCTGTTAAATATTTGTCTATATGATTGCGTATGGAAGGTTTTTCTTGAATCTCATCTATACATGCAGTTTTTTTTTAGATTGCCTTATCTCTGACCTTCAGGTTTTGTTGATGACATACCTTGGAAGTTGTGCTTTAACCTGTTTCTGACACAAGTTATGGTATCTTTCCACTTTCAGAAATCCCTGGTTTAGCATTCTCTGACAGACTAAATCCATTCTCTTACAAACCTAGATGGGAAATATAAAGACAAAATTTTAAGATATCTGAGGTAGTGAATATGTTACAGACTTCTTTATTATTATTAGACTTTTTTTTACCCTTGTGTGTGTAATAAACAAAGTAGTAACGTATACCTAATACTCCTGCCTATTTTCCCCACAATAGCAACTTTGAGGGAAGTTGGGCTGAGCGAGAAAAACTGGCCTAAAGTCACCAAGCTGGTTTTCATGTTAAGGTGGAACTAGAACTAGATAACTCCCATACAATCGTTCCCAGAGCTCTTTTAATACAACCCTCATCCCATAATTAATATTTAATGTTCTATTTTAAAATGGTCGTTTTTCCATAAAAATGACATTTTAAAAATTGATATTTTTGATGTGATTCTTCTTAGCATTAACAGAAAATGGGGATTTGAAGCTCTGAAGAAATAGATCACATACAAAGAACCTTTAAAAAAAACCAAATCATACTTACAGCTTTTTTTTAATGCAATTAATAATCTTTATTGTAATCATCATCCCAACTGCCTAGTAAATAAAGAATTCTTTCCATATTCATCATTTTGAACAGGGTTTCTATAGTTCCAGCAGTCTTTTATGCCAATTTACAATACTCAATGTATATCTAATATCTCTATTTTCTTTTTTTTCTAGTGGAGACAGGCATAATATAAAAGTTGGAAATAACTAATAAAGGAGAAGATTTGGAGCTCAGGGTTGACATGAGGGATCCTGGGTGCTCTCTGAGCTTACTTGTTTTCTTGCAGACATTTCATTACCCAAACTAGATAACATCATCAGTGCTGGGACTGATGATGTTACCTAGTTTGGGTAATGAAACGTCTCCAAGAAAACAAGCAAGCTTAGAAATAACTAAACAATAGATAAATGGATGCAGAGGAGATAATCAGTTCTATTTTGTTTATCAATCGAATATTCTTTTTTGCTTTCTTAAAAGCAGTTTAAGCAGAAGTAGGCATCTAAAAGGTTCTTATATAATGCTATGGCTTCTTTGCAAAATAAAAAAGAGGTAATCCAATTCATTTATTTCTATCCTTCTGTAGCTTATCCCACCCCTATCTGTCAGTTGATCATCATGGAAAAGACTTGGCATCTTGAAATACTATGTTTGTTTTTAACTTCTAGCTAGAAAATTAAGCCATAATCCAAAACTGGGCATTGTTCATAGACAAAATGCTTTGGCTGCAAATAGTTTTCAAAAACTATGTTTATGCAATGGAA
Source organism: Protobothrops mucrosquamatus (assembly GCF_001527695.2). Lineage (NCBI taxonomy): Eukaryota > Metazoa > Chordata > Lepidosauria > Squamata > Viperidae > Protobothrops > Protobothrops mucrosquamatus. The sequence continues at coordinate 202,214 of NW_015386079.1, read as the reverse complement.
TCTGAATGCATCCTCACATTGTTTCTGTTAACACTTTAATTTCAATTATAGCAGCAAACCATTGTTTTCTCTTACTAAACTAGATGTGGCAAAAGTTGGAGCTTGGGTTCTCAGTATCTTCCTTCTCTTCCGCCATCATATTTACTGTACCTATCTTTTTTACCTCACTGCAGTCTGAAAAGATATATGAAGAGGGAATCAATTTCTATGTTTCATACCATGAAAATCTATTTCTTCCAAATACTTTACTGCTTCATTGCAGATTTTCAGAACCACCCACAGTTATGCAGGCTGATGAACAAATTAAAAACAAACAAATAAAAAATGAGTTTGTAAATAAAAAATTCTATATGGAAGAAACAGGATTTGATTTCTTTGAGAGACGTAAAAATAATTTCTGGGGCTTTTTAATCCTGATTATGAACTCCTACTATTTATTTTTATATTTAATTTTCAGAAAGAAGTCTAGAAGTTCAGGTTTATGGGGATAAATACTATTTATGCTATCTATGCTATTACACCTTGGCTGAAATTGAAAAGCTAAGTAGGGTTTAACTTGATAAGTACAGGAAATACCATGGTTATACAGTAGACTGGAAAGTTGGAAAAATATCCTAGAAGAAAACAATGGCAAAACATTTCCATATTGTTGCCAAGAAAATTAAATAGATTTTTTATGAAGTTACTAGGAATGAAACCTGATGATGACTTTTTATGAGGGGGACAAGCTGCCACTCTGCGTTTCCAATCCTGTTTCAACATGCTTCCTATTTTTTTAGTTACTAAACTTGGATATGATTTGTGGGTCCCCAAAGATAGTCCTGGGTGTATTGAAGATTTCCAGGGAAAAAAAACCTTAAAATAGCTTTTCATAGTATAGAAACACATTTTAGATTCCAGCACCTTGAATAATTATTTTTGATACTTTACTTCATAAATTTCAATCTTAATATTTGGCCAGGATAAGGCTGCATTCCATTCATGATTTAACTTATTCAAAATCAAAGACAGATAAGAAAAATGCTCAAACACATGCCTTAGGAAAACCATGAGAGATGAAAATAAGGGGGTGAGACAAAAATCCTAAAAAATAGAAAGAGGATTCCATCTTCCCTTTAGAGATGTTGAAATGTAAGGCAAAGAAGAGGTAGTGCTATGACAATGACATTTTTGAGCAACAAAAAAAAAAGGATTTTTAAAATAGAATGAGCAATGCCACATCAACCATAGCAAAAATGGCAAATTCTGCTCTCTTGATTTTTATTTCCGGCTTGGACTTAAGCAAGAGATGCATTAGCTTGGCTAATCCACAAAGTGCAATTAGACCAAATAAATAGGTAAAACATAACCACTGTGTAGGATTTCATAAAGAAATCTTGATGAAACTACAAGAGATTCTGCTTTATATTTTAAGTTTGATTTGACCAGCACATTCCTCAAAAGTGAAAAGGAATCATTGAGCATGAAAGATCGAGATGAGAAGATTGCCTGCACTGATGCTAAACAGTAAAAAAATAAATCATTTTAAAAATAATTTACTGTTTTACATCATTTAGGATAGATTTTTTTAACCTTGCATTTTTATCACTTTCTGTTTATCACTTCCCATTTATTGTTACCACATTTTTCTCAGAAAAGATTGTGCCAAAAACTTTACCATCTACAAAAAGGTAGGACAAGCTCTGCTCTAAAGCTTTCATGTTTAAATGCAAACCTATCATGCAAAGAAAGAGAAACAGGGAAAAAAAAACAACTAGAGAAAATATGTTAAAAGTTGCCTCACATACTTTTAAGAAATTCAAGATGACATTTCTGTATTAGTATTGGCTCTGGTTGCCAAATGTTTGCAAGGCAAAGTTAAGAATGTTTGATTTATATCCTGCCTTTTATTCAAGAGCTCAAGATGGCATATATACTATAGCACTGATTGCTCCCATTTTTCCATTCACAACAACCCTATGAGGTAGGCTGAGTTGAGAGAGACTGATTGGTCTGTCACCCAATGAGTTTTCATGGGGGGGATGGGGACGGGAATGGGGCTTGAGCCTGGATCTTTCCAGTTTACCACAAATCACGACACTGCACTAGTTTGGTGGAGGTTTTGGGCAATAAAGGAGGGATAGCAGTTCCTACAGTTACTCTATTTGTAGCAGATAGCTGGAGCTCTGCTAGTCTTCGGTGAGAAAATAGAACCTATCATTTCACAAAAGAACCAAGTATGCTTCAACTTGAAAGCTGTACACATTGGCATTCAAACTATTCCTTAAGAATCAAATAAGTTCAGAATCCGCAAGAACAATTCCACATAGCTATTAACGAATATTTTTTTACAGTAATGAGGGGAAAGTAGAGGAGCTTGTTTGCAGTGGACTTCTAGAAGAATGCAAAAATCCCTAAGACATTACAATGAAGGCAGAGATGCTAAAACGTTTACAGTATAATACCATACCCAGGAGGCAATACTAAAACAACTGGTTTTAATGTAAACAATAACTGAAAACAAACAAAAGTCATGGGGGATTTAAGGAAGAATACAGAAAACAAGCAAGGTTTTTGTAATAAGAAAACAAAAGGAGAGCAAAGTCCTTGGCGCTAATCTCAGTCATGTTCCAGTAAGCAGAAGCAGATTATCAAAAGATAGGCTAGCCGGCCTCCCAAAGCAAATAAAGTATCCTTCAACCTGCAATCAGACTGTATGTAGTGTCTTCAAATCAGATATGAAAAATTGGTTAACATTAATAGCAAGTTTTTAGTTGTACAATCAAATCAGTCTCAAAGCAAGGCAAGATTCTGAAAGAGTATACAACTAGTGGCTAGCTATTCTCTCCTCTTGAGCAGCACTCATACACCTCACTAAATACAGTTCAAATATTGGAGCAAATCCTGAAGTAAAAAAAAAAGTATTCTTTTGTAGACCTTTCTTCACTTTGCTGTATAACACACAGCTTCTGATTTACAACTATAAAACAGTTTTGTAATATTATTTTTCTGAAACCTAGAAACTGGGATTCAAACGACTGAGATTTCAAGATGTCTGAAATATATGCTCAAGTACAAATACACAGTATTGTACTTTCATATTATTATTTTTTTGCAATAACAACAGAGGTAACTGGAAAGTAAAAGGGAGCCAGTTTGGGCTAGTGGTTAAAGCAGCAGGCTACAAAGTGGGAGACTTTAAGTTCAAGTCCCACCTTAGCTATGAAAGTCAGCAGGTTGACTTTGAACCAGTCATTCACTCTCAACTCAACCCACCTCACAGGGTTGCTGTTGTAGGGAAAATGGGAGGAGAAAAGTGTGTTGGATATGTTCATCGCTTTATTTGTAAAAATAATGAAGATGGAATACAGATAAGTATATATAAAAATAAATATAAGGCAGCTACTGTATTATAAATAGAATCCTGCTTCTTCCTTGGAATTCTACTTTAATGATGCTCTGAAACAACTTAGAATTCTAAAAACACAACAATGTGATTGATCCTACAAACATGTTGCATATTTTTTTTTAATATCAGTACCTAAATGCAGTGTACAAACTTCTCCAAGTTTGATTTTAATACCCAGGAATGTAAAACACTTTCCAGTACTGTTACACTTACAAATACAGCAATTAATACAGACAGAAACAAAATACAGTCATCTACTATTCACAATCATTTTAGAGATAATAATGCCGGTAGTTCAAGATATACCCAAGGGAATTAAATATAAAAACTTCCAAATGAATGTATTTTAACGAACATAACAGAGGATAGCCATCCTTTTATGGTAAAATTGAATATAGAGTAACAAGATATTACATTGAAGAGTCTTTTGACAGGAATGCACAAAATTATAGTGTTACACTGACATCTAGTGGTAAAGCAGGACCATGCAGCCATAGTTCAACAGCTGGAGCTTGGATAGAAACAAAATGGGTTGAGAAAGATCAATGCTATTTAATTCACACATTAAAAATCACTAAAATCATTAAAAATCACTAAAATGGTTCTCTGAAAGAAGGCAAAAGGAGATTAACAGAAATATTGGCAAAGTAGTCCAACAGACTATATGCAAGACTCAACCAAAATTAAATTCTAGCTATAATTCCACTCCAGAAAAATACTCTGAATAAAATATCCGAAGTCTGGAACCAGTGAAATGGATCTACAAAAATTGCCTCTTCTTAATATCAAATAAATGGTTTATATTATATTTTATGCTTTACATCTAAATATCAGATATATAAATGGTTAGTGAATGTAATCAACTGTTTCTAGAGGATGAGAAGAGAGGTTAGATTTGTTGATGATGTTAAACTATTCAGAATAGTAAATACTGTCACAAAATTTCTATTCTTTGCTGTAGAATTACATGATATTACTCATAATGTCAGTGCAGTAAAATAGTTTAAATATAGCTTTATTTTTCATTATGATAGTTTGACATTTACTATATGTTTCATGTTGACCACAGCTTTGCACATCAGATAAAGAGAACTGTAATGTTGCAAAAAGTGAAGAATTTTGCTGCAGTCTTTTGTCATCAGATATGCCATAGCGTTACCATCCCACTTCTTATAATTCCTATCAAAATGCTTAATGCATGAACCAATTTAATACATGCTGAGTGAATTGCAATCCATAAAGCTTAATTGCTTTCTATTATGTTCCCACACATCAAACATTCCTTGGCTTTTTGTTAAATTCACCCGCACTTCTGCCTATGTGTCACTATATTCTACCCACGTCATCTGCAACTTTAATACAGAATTGTTTTCCTGGAATGTTTTACCTATTTTGATATTTATATTTCAGAATTCAAAAATAATACAACAGAATAAAGACAAAGGCTATAACTATTCTTTCAGAAAGATACTTCAAAAAGCATAGTAACATATTCAAAGAAATTCTTTTTGGATCGATTAAAGCAGCTGCAACATTTTCCAGGCTTTTCGGGGTGCTTCACTCTCTGTGCAATGTGTTTGCATAGGCACATCCCTTCTTTGACACAGATAGTCCTTGACTTACAACCACAACCGAGCCCAAGATTTCTGTTGCTATGCAAGGCAGTTGCTAAGTGATTTTTGCTCCATTTTATAACCTGTTTTACCTCATCTGTTAAGCAAATTGCAGTTGTTAAATGAATCATGACACCATTAAGCAAATCTGGTTTCCCCCATTGACTTTGATTGTTGGAAGCTGGCTGGGAAAGTTACAAATGGTGACCACATGACCTGGGTCAGTACAACTGTCAGTTGCCAAGAGCTCAAATTTTGATCACATGAACCTGGGGATGCAGCAACAGTCGTAAGTGTGAAAATTGGCTATTAAGTCACTTTTTAAAGTTTTGTTGTAACTTTGAACAGTAACTAAATGAATGGTTGTTAAGTTGAGGACTGCCTGTACACATCCCAATGTGTTCCAGGGGACCTCTTTTAAAGAATTTGTGTAGCCCTAATGGAGATTATCAAACAATGGCGTAAAACTATGGCCTTTATTTGTTTACAATTTTTTAAAAAAGACACTTTGATAGAATTACTTTATTGCCAGCATTTACTGGACTAAAGAAGTATATATCAGAACAAATTACCAAACTATCTGAAGCTAAGGTGTATCATTCATTAGAGGAAATATAATGAAATAGCAGCAAAAAATACAGTAAGTACAGTATTTATAAAATAATAAAATTTAGCAGAGCTTAAAGAAGTTATTACTGCCTGATATTACAGTGGCACACATGCAAAGATCACTTTTTAAAGACTGAATTTATTAAGAAAAGACACTGGTTACCTATAAATGGAAGTTAAATGGCAGTGGTCTTCTGATTAATATATGAATATCTCCAGAGCTATGGCCAAATAAATAAAGACAACTTGTGGATTTGATGTTACAGAACAAATTTTATATTATTATGGCACTTGGAACTTTCTTTCTATTATATATAATTATTTTAGCTTTCACAAACAATCTTCCTCCGGACCTCCCATCTTCCTTGAATGTCTAAACTGATAATACTGTAATTTCAAGGAAAATTTGCTTTTCTTAGATTTTTGGATAATATCTAATGTATTATTTTTGTTCCTTTGTCAGTTTTTATTCCTGGCTTCTGCCCAGACAAATCCCTGCAATTTCCTTGGCAAGATTTTTCAGAAGTGGTTTGCCACTACTATTTTCCTACGGCTGTGAGTGAGTGAATGACCCAAGGTCATCCAGTTGGCTTTATGTCGAATATTTGATGGGCTGTCATAGAGAAGAGGGAGTCAACCTATTCTCTAAAGCACCTGAGGGCAGGACAAGAAGTCACAGATGGAAACCTATCAAGGAGAGAGACAATCTAGAATTAAGGATAAATTTTCTGTCAGTGAGTACAACTAACCACTGGCTTTCCTCCTGAAGTTGGGGGTGCTTTGTCACTGGAAGTTTTTAAGAAGAGATTGGACAGCCATTTGTCTTGAATGGTATAGGGCAGGGCTTTTCAACCTTTTCACCGATTGTACCACTTTTAGAATATGGCAATATTCGAGTACCACCTAGCAAGGTGTCAAAAACTTGATGACCAAAAAAAAAAAAAAANCATGAACCTGGGGATGCAGCAACAGTCGTAAGTGTGAAAATTGGCTATTAAGTCACTTTTTAAAGTTTTGTTGTAACTTTGAACAGTAACTAAATGAATGGTTGTTAAGTTGAGGACTGCCTGTACACATCCCAATGTGTTCCAGGGGACCTCTTTTAAAGAATTTGTGTAGCCCTAATGGAGATTATCAAACAATGGCATCAAACTATGGCCTTTATTTGTTTACAATTTTTTTAAAAAAGACACTTTGATAGAATTATTTTATTGCCAGCATTTACTGGACTAAAGAAGTATATATCAGAACAAATTACCAAACTATCTGAAGCTAAGGTGTATCATTCATTAGAGGAAATATAATGAAATAGCAGCAAAAAATACAGTAAGTACAGTATTTATAAAATAATAAAATTTAGCAGAGCTTAAAGAAGTTATTACTGCCTGATATTACATGCAAAGATCACTTTTTAAAGACTGAATTTATTAAGAACAGACACTGGTTACCTATAAATGGAAGTTAAATGGCAGTGGTCTTCTGATTAATATATGAATATCTCCAGAGCTATGGCCAAATAAATAAAGACAACTTGTGGATTTGATGTTACAGAACAAATTTTATATTATTATGGCACTTGGAACTTTCTTTCTATTATATATAATTATTTTAGCTTTCACAAACAATCTTCCTCCTGACCTCCCATCTTCCTTCCTTGAATGTCTAAACTGATAATACTGTAATTTCAAGGAAAATTTGCTTTTCTTAGATTTTTGGATAATATCTAATGTATTATTTTTGTTCCTTTGTCAGTTTTTATTCCTGGCTTCTGCCCAGACAAATCCCTGTAATTTCCTTGGCAAGATTTTTCAGAAGTGGTTTGCCACTACTATTTTCCTAGGGCTGTGAGGGATTGAATGACCCAAGGTCATCCAGTTGGCTTTATGTCGAATATTTGATGGGCTGTCATAGAGAAGAGGGAGTCAACCTATTCTCTAAAGCACCTGAGGGCAGGACAAGAAGTAACAGATGGAAACCTATCAAGGAGAGAGACAATCTAGAATTAAGGAGAAATTTTCTGTCAGTGAGTACAACTAACCACTGGCTTTCCTCCTGAAGTTGGGGGTGCTTCGTCACTGGAGGTTTTTAAGAAGAGATTGGACAGCCATTTGTCTTGAATGGTATAGGGCAGGGCTTTTCAACCTTTTCACCGATTGTACCACTTTTAGAATATGGCAATATTCGAGTACCACCTAGCAAGGTGTCAAAAACTTGATGACCAAAAAAAAAAAAAAAGTTGCAATTGCACTGAAATGATTTATGACCATTTTCACACTTATGACCATTGCAGCATGCCCAGGGTCATGTGATTTATACTTTGATGCTTGGCAACTGATTCATATTTATGATGGTCACAGTGTCCCAGGGTCATGTGATCACCTTTTGACAAGCAAAGTCAATGGCAGGGCTGCTGGTGGCCAAGTGCTAAGGCGGGACTTCCTTCCCTCCCTCCCTCCTTCCCTGCTTTCCTCTTTCTCATTCCTATCTCCTTCTGAAGGAAGAATTTGAACACCCTCCCCCAAATTTTCCCTCTTCCATATATTCATCAAACAAGGAAAAGCCTCCAGAGACAGAAAAGACAAGCCGCTGAGGGAACTAGCTTTAAAAGGTGCATTCCCCTTTAAGAATTAGCTACTGGTTAGAAAGGAAAGTTAAGGAGCCTGCAGCTAGCACTTAAGGAAGAAAAAAATGTAGTAAGTACTGGCTGTCGGCTAAGGCAGCCTCCCCAAATGGCTCCATTCATAAGTAAAGGAATGCTACAGGCAAAATCCATTCAGGAGAAAAATACTTCAAAATTCCTTGCAGCAAAACTTACAGCTAACAATAGCAGAGCAATAGAAGCTAACACCAGTCATCAGCCAAATAAAAATTGCCAAACACTCCTTAAGAACACAAAGCCCACACTGCACAAATCCCAGAACTTCAAAGTCACAAAAGCACGTAAGAATACTTCCACTCTCCATCTCCCTCCCTCCCTCTGTGCCTCACTCCGATACTGCCTTTCTTCATTGCTGCCTTTCTTCATTCCTCGTGGAGGGCGACCCCTCCCCCGCTGCATTTCTTGCCTGTTTTTGTTGCCAGCACAGATGGTTGCCACAGAAGTTATAGATCAGCTCATGACCAGCATGCTTGATCTCCTCTCCTCTCCCGCCACCCTCCTCCTTCTTTCCCTTCGGTGCAGCTAGAGCTGACTCTGCCTCCTCCCAAGGCTGCTTCTTTTTCTCTCTCTCCCTCTCCCGCCCAAACTGCCTCCTTTTATAGCCTCTCCTGCCTCCGCCCCCTCCTCCTCCTTTCTCTTCCGGGTGAGCCGGAAGTGAGCCTGGGGCCTTTGCCTCGCCCCAGCCACTCTGCAGCTCTGGAGGATTCTCTCACAGTAAATACTGTGCTGCGCTGGGTCGTTCCCTCCCCCACTACACTTGGCTGGGCAGGGCTGCGTACTACCTGCCACATGCTAATGTACTACAGGTGGTACGCATACCACCGGTTGAAAAGCCCTGGACTAGAAGACCTTCAAAGTCCCTTCCAACTTAGTTATTTTGTATTCTGTAAATATTATGTATGTAATCCTTTTAACTATTAAAATGTCAGCCAGTTTCATTTGTAGGCTGTGCTTAACATATTTGCCAATATCATTTTTGTATCCTACCAATTTTAAATTTATTTCTGAAACAGCATCATTTTGTTACATCCTCTTCTATTTCTTCTTTTAAGCCCATTTTTATTGTGTCAGTCGAAAGAGAAGTTCTGGGTACAATGTTGCCAAATATCCTTAAATTCTTCCAGAACTAAAATATATTTCTCCATTCACTATTAATGGGAATTTTCCTTTAATTGTTTCTGGCTGCCTCTAGTAACCAGCCTTCAAGGTCTCCTCCTCTCATCCAGAACATTTCCCCAAGAAGAGATGTCTTACACTTACACTCAAATTGCCATATATAAATAAATTATAGGAAATATTCTTATAACTTTTTCAGAGTCTTGTTTTCAGTCAATCTGGCCTTCCTGTCCATTTAAAAACTTTATAAAATCACCCTTTTGTAACTTACTTCCAAGTAATAAAAAGGGGTTTAAGGTTTTGTTTTTTCTAATTTTAAACTTACATAAATCTCCCTTCACTGCAGGTTGGAGGAAAATCACCCAGTATAATAAAACTTGTCCTTCTGGACATTCTTAATGTCCAAAATGCAATCAATAAGCTGTTTCCAATAAAAGTGATTAAGAAGGGAAGTGAGCAAACTCAGTGTCCTTCTGAAAGGCTCCAAACCATGGCTTGGGCATTCCTGTCCATCCCAACTCCCAGAGCTCTAAAACCTGTTTGAGATCATTGTTTTATGATCCTACTATCTGTAAGGACACCCTCGGTGATCCCAAGTCCTCTCCTTCATTCAGACAAGAATCTGGGAAGCTACTTCCTCCACCGGTTTCACTTTCCACCATGATCATTGCCTATGTTAAAAGTGAAGCTGTCTTAGTCCCCAATTGCTTCCCCAGAAACGGAACGTTTTTTCTTTCAATATCATTCTAGCACTGATGATGCTACCTAGTTTGGGTAATGAAATGTCGGCAAGAGAACAACGAAGGTCAGAGAGCACCAAGGACCCCTTCTTTCAATATTTAGCAGACCATGTTACTTGGAGAATTAAAAGAAATACATGGACACCAATTTACGACACCCAATCTTTCCTAGACATTTGGTTAGATTAAATTCACTCTTAATCATAAAGTGTGATTATTCTAGTGAGGGACATAAAACTCAATAGTTACTGTGAGTTACCACTAAGTAATTTACTGCTTTTTCGTAACTATTCAGAAACATTCTGCCCAAAATCAAATTCATGTGGTAGATAGTAATTCTGTTTGCTTCCATGTTCTCACTGAAACTATTGAGACTAATAAGAGTATGGTATCTGGAATTGCTCTCTTTTATGCTTTACTTACATTTCTGTAAACTTGTCAGACACTTTGTTCATTTTATGTGTTTATATTCTGTCTTTCTTCAGAAAAACTGAAGAAATTATCGTCTTCTTCTATTCCTACAGTCAGAAAACCTATAGTTGGACCTTCACTAAGCCTGGATCTATATTTACAATAATCAAAGCCATTTTAACAAAGAATCATATAATTAGCAAGAACTGCTTTATGCCAGCTTACTTTTGGAAACATATATCAGGGATTTTAAAAAATCTTTAGAAATGAAAGGTTGTTATAGCTTATTATCTGTTATGTGTATCACTGGAGCCCAGCAAAACTGTTAAGAGTAAAACAAAAGACTGCAATTAACAAAGCATGTTAGAAATACACTCCCCTCATTATAAGGCATTATTTGCTCAATTCATGATTTGCTGAAAAAAAAACATGACTGGTGCTTTACAGAGTATGCAAGCAATAAAGTATGATTTATACTCTATAGAGGCATATAATTAGGCTGGAAAATATTTATAAAATTGGATAATTAACTGCATAGTTACCTAAATTTCTCTTTTTTTTTAGTTGCATGACTACTTGCATGTCCATGGCTATCAAGTGTTCTTCAAACACCATTCAGCTACAATATGTAGTTTTAATAATAATATAAACTTAATGTTTCATTTTCATTTAAGAAGTGCATCAACAGTTAAATTTAAAAAAATAATTATACTTAAGCAAATGTTAGAAAGGGAAAAGTAAATTCTTAAGAGGATTTTCAAGAACATTTGTTTTCTTAAGGAGAGATATAAAATTTTAAACACTTTATTCAATAGAACTGTTTTAAAGTTTGATAGAAGATAGGATACCAAAATAATTTATCTCAGTATCTTCTAGCCCACGGGTGTCAAACTCGCCGCATCACGTGACGTGTTGCGACGTATCACAACTTTTTTTGCATTGCCGGAGCTGGGGTGGGCGCGGCCTCCACATTATGCAACCGGCCCACGGGCCAGCAGTTTGACACCCCTGTTCTAGTCAAAGTATTAGCCAGGTTCAGGTATACTACTAAACTATTATTTTAATCATGCTTTGGCTACATTGTAATAGCTGTTTGTACATTATATATTGAACCATAAATCATGATTTATAAACCAAAGACTCAGTTCAGACATTATCTTAGTCAAAACCAAGCAAACCACAGTAAGGCTTAGTGCAAATTATAGTTCTAGCCATTATTATAAATCAAATTATGGTCTACTCTGAAAATGTATTTCACACGTTATATGTCTTGTACTGCATTAAACATTTATCATGCTAAATTATTACTGTGTATGATTACTTTCTCTTCCAGATACTGACGTTGGAAAAAAATCTAACCCAGAATTTTCATGCAAATTGCTAGGTACAATGAAAATAGGTTGAGTGTGTTTGGTTGCTTAGCTACATCTGTTTGATGTCTGCAATACATAAATACTTTGGCAAATCAAAAGGATTGACTTTTTATTTTACAATCAACTAGAGACCCAATGTAACTTTCTTATACTGCAATGCTTTCACAGTGAACACAGCCTAATTTTAAATATCATAATGATCAATGGAATACAATACTTCGTTAGTTTTTTCAAAGGAAGGATCAAGCTATATCGATTCTAATAATATCAAGTCTGCAATCCCAAAGTCAATTACCTGAAAGGAAACCTCAATAAATGCAGCTAAACTTGTTTCTGAAAGAAAAATGCATAACACTGGGCTGCAATAAGTCTCGATTTCAGTACTGATCAGACAGATGCAGCACAAAAGCAATGCTGCACATTTTCTTTTATAAGCCATTGTTCTAACCAGGAGACATTTTGTGTGGTTCCTAAGATATCTAAACATGTGTCTATTTTTAAAGACCTGCAGTCTGCTTGATGCAGAAGTAAGAGACAATGAAACCTGCAAGGTGGAAATGGAATTTATAATTGGATAAATTTTCTCAGCTCTAACACTGGTTAACTCCTTATTCTTCTGACCACATGTCACACATGCTCTAACAAAACAGACAAAATTCTGTGGTTAATAATAAACTGTCACAAAATACTGAATAGCCTTGGCAGCAAAAGCAAGAATAATTTATTTTTAAAACTCAACCATGTGATTTTCCACATAGAAGTATTTTGCATGCATTTCCAGGTAAAGCAACCCTACTCTCAGATAAGTCAAGCACTGATCTGTTTGCATATTTGACTTTTAACATAAATTATACACAGGATTAGACAGTTGGTCCTTTAGTTGCAAGAACAAATCCATATTCACTACAGTAATATCAAAAATGTTCTGTAATTTCTGCTTGTGTTGGTGCATACAAGAATAAGGCAATTGTCTCTAGAGTCTTTCCCATATAGAGGCCTGCAAGTTTTAGACAATAACCTCCACCAGTCCTAGCCACATTCTATAGGATGATAGAGCTTGCAGCCCCATGTATTGAAAGTTTTATGACCATCCTAGTCATCAGATTCCATTTTTTTCAGAAAATATTGACAGGAAGAGCAAACTACAATCATTTTCAGCAGTGCTATTTTTTTCACTTTTTGCTGCCCTGAGCTATTTATAAAAAATAAAAAATAATAAAGGTGGGATATATCTAATGATAAAGCCATACATAATATGCCTTGTAATAAGACATACAAGCACAGTAATTTAACAAGAAATTTATATACATGTGACTATTAGATTATGTTCCCACTTAATTATATTCAAGCACATTTTATCTTAATTCTTGTTCTTGTACCAAAACACTTAAAAGATAGAACAAAGACACTTCTACTTTTCTACACATTTCTCTCCCTTTTCATTAATCCCATACATCTTCTGCATCTGGATAATGTGAGTTCTTCAGAATATGGGTCTTTATCATGTTTCTAATGGTTGTAAAGCATATGCTTATTACTTAAAAAGTAATATGAGTCCCAAATATATAGTATATTACCCACACATTTCCTGTAGACAGCTAGAGAAAATAAATTCTGGATGAGGAAATCTCATCCGGGCAGAGAGAAGCAGTTGTGGAAACTGCTACAGGGTAAAGACCTGAGAAAGTAGCATTTTTAAAGCACGTCAAAAGAGAAGTGGTGGGTGGAGAAGAGGATGGATGCCAGCGCGACAGGAACCCAAATAAGATGAGAGAATCTGGGGGGTTCCTTTCCGTCATAAAAGGGGTTGCATCATGGGATCCTCAAATCGGGGATCCCTTCTCCTAAAAAGTACATTAGACCTTTTCATTCCATGCAAGGCTTCAAAAAAGAAGCCCTAAAGGTCATCCACTCCGACTCCAACTTGGGCATTTCCCCCCTCTTGTAAATGACCCCAGGGCATTTCCAATTAAAACAAAAACAGCCAAGAAGCTAATCTTGGGGAGTTTAGGGAAGATTTACACTTCGATTCGGTTTTGCCTAAGAGGAAATGCTTGCGATCCGCAAGAGGGGTCGGAAAGGTGGGAGACAGAAAGGCGCTTGTCTACGTCCCCGTTGGGTCCCCAAATCTCTACCCGGCCAAGACCGAGAGTCTCCTCTTCGCCAGCCCTCCTTCGATCCCAACCGCAACTCAGCCCCTCACCAAGCGGAGCTGGCTGGTCTCGTCGTAGGAAAGGAAGCCGAGGATGCTCTCGATGGCCACAATGGGCAGCCCCACCAGCGTGTTGCTCTGCGGGAGCTGCTCCAGGGACGGTGCTTCCCCCCGGGGCTGTGGCAGAGGAGGTGGGGAGAGCCGCGCCGAATCCATGGCGCCTCCTTCTCCTTCCGACAGGAGCCGCTCAGCCGCTACAACTGCCGCCATCTTGGGGCCTATTTCCTTCCTCGGCTCCGGGAGGGGGCACTTCCTGTGGCAACGTTACCGCCTCCTTCTTCGGCGAGACACTTAAAGAGACAGAGTGCGGCTTCTGGGTCGAATTGTTCAGTCTTTGGAAATTCCGCAGTCTCCGCTTTCAACTGCTAGACTTCTCTGCAAGCCCGTTCCAGGCACCTTTCGGCTCCTGGTGGTTGTCCAAGTATTCAAACTTGCAGGAATATGCCAGCACAATTTCTCTTCTCTTCTGATTTCATTTGCTGACTGGCGCAGTGATGCCGCCGGTTGAGATGCCGCCGCCGGCACAGTGATGCCGCCGGAGAAGAAATCAGCAGAATGAGCAGGACGACCCGCAAAATGAAATGCAATCCGGGTTCTAAAAGATGTGACCCCCTGACGTAAAGAACTTACTACAGTAGCATCAGGGAAGCTGCAACAGCCTAATTCATTAGGTTTTGGAATGAACTCCTTTTACGGTTACCAAGAATCAGACCTTGCAAACCATATACAGATTCCCATAGATTCCCTCCCGTATGTGGGTGAGTGAGCACGAGAAACGTAAGGCAGTAATGAAGCAGTGCAGTCCAAGCTGAAAAACAAAGCCTCTTCACCGATGCCTTCCCCATTTCCAGTGAATAATCTTTGCTTACGAAACGTTGGTTGTCCACTAAGCTGGCTTTAACTTTTCTGGTTGAACGGGTTTGCAAGTTGAATTACAAGATTGTCAAAGTAGAATGCCTAGGTATGTCACAGTTCCTATGAAAGCTATGTGTGATAGACACTCGTGAATGACTGCATTCTTTGAATATATAATCACTGTGTGGCTAATTACAGTACTATGTCACTTAGAAAAGTGGCTGCATAGCTCTGTCTGTAAAGTAAAACACGCTATTAAACTGCCAGGAAGATAAAATCAATATAAAAAGGTATTTTTACCTATTAATTAAAGCTAGTTTACAGGTTTGGTAAGCCCTAATACATTGTAAATATGCATTAATTTGGGATATCCCTTCTCTTAATAAGCTATTTCTTCTGCTTCGTTATATCCACAAATGTAAAATCCTTTACATTTTAAAACTTTTGTTTTAGATTCTTCTTGTAAATTGTTAAATATTTAGTTAGTAATGTGTTCACAGTTTTTGGAAACACAATGGATGATTTGATAATTGGCACAAAAACAAAAATGAGAAGGGAGTTTCTTTACTTCTGTTTAATAGCTACAGTAGAAAATAATCTATTGCATCCAATTAAAATCAGAAATAGTGTCCTGGAGATTTATTTAGAAAATGTATAAAGCCACCCATCTGAAGAGCATAACTCTGTGTGGTTAACAATGCAACAATGTAACCCCCTCAATCATGCTGTTCTTAACCCTTTTACTCTGGAAGGAACCCTTGAAATAATTGTCACATCTCTGGAAATCTCTGAATAAAAAATAATCATATTTGCAGCTAGCACAGCATTGTTCAATTTTATTTTATTTTTTAAAATCTATCACGGAACCCTTAGTGAAGCAGCAGGTCAGCAGCTGAGCTACAGCATGTAAACATTCCAATATTGCAAGTGCTAGCATTGTGGGGTGAGTGTAGTTCAAAAAACTATATATAGTATGAACCAAATAACTGAGACATCACATAACAATCCCATAAAAACCCATACATACCGTATATTGATTGTGATAGAGGAGACACCTTTAAGTATCAATGTATATGTGGTTTTTATTTAATGCTCTAGCACCTTGGGAGATTGTTCTATTTGGCTCACTGTTAAAATTTCTTGAGATGTAAAGTCTATTCATCAGTTATCTATGCCCTCTTCAAGAAGTGATATGGAAACTTTTGTATCTTTCTCCTTTAAAATTCTCTAAGTCAGGACGTGGGTAAAATTAATTCAGTTCTAAGTTATTTGGTATTGTACATGAAATGATTGATACTTTCCCTTTTTTCCAGATTTAGTTATCTGGAGCTTGAGGGCTATATTAGCATTCTTTAAATAACCTGTTCATCATCACTGCAATGTACTGAACCCTGATAAAGTTACTGTGCTCCTATTCGTTTTGCCATATTGTGTATACATTCTCTCATTGTCCTATTGACTGGCAGAAGGTACTTTATGGGACTTTAATATAACTCCTTACACTTGGGTTGGATTCACACACATCCCACTAAGGCTTAGTGGATTTGTTTGATTTTATTTAATGTGAGTGAAAAAAAATCTTATTTTAAATCATGTTTATGTTATAGAGCAATGACAATGAAATCAGTTGTGGCTTGTTCGGTAAACTAATGTTATCAAACTGTAGTTTATCTTATAAGCCTAATTTTGGAGGAAACAGAGCAAACTCAAATATCCTGCTCACCAATACTGGCTTGTCCAGATGAATTCTTTTTCTGACATGGCAGTTCTGTCAAATATGTACTTATTCAAATTCTTTTCTGCCCTTGTATCTCTAATTATCCTTCCCTTTAATTTTTAGTTAAAACAGGTTTTTATTCCCTTCTTCCCTCTCTGAATATATGTCTGGAATTCAGATAGGTTGCAATGAGAGAGATAAACTGTAGCCTAGTTGGTGAAACAGCAACAAGAACAATGGTAATGCTGGTTGAGAAGTGTTACTAATTTACATTTGCAATTATGGTAGAAATTCTCACCAACACTAGGCATCAATAAATTAAAAACAACATAGTGTCTCTGTATGCTTCCATTTCAAAAGCAAGTATCACTTTAAATTAGTCACATGTAATTTACAATAGGGGTCCCCAACCCCCAATCTGTGGACCAGTACCGGGCTGCAGCATGCCACCAACCGGTCCACACAAACAAGCAAAGCCCCATCGTTTTAAAATCAGCAAAGTACATACTGCCAACATAATAATGCACATACAATAATACAAATTACATAAGTAGCCATTACATAGTTGCATCATAATAAGTGATGCAAGTATGAAAATTATATTTGCATCACCTAATTGCATCAAATGCATGGGTGGTATTTGCAATCCTGTTGTTGCCTAGAGACCTAGAGCACTAACATGTTTGTGAATTCAATTGTTTATCATTACTTCTTAGTATCTGGAAATGAGTTGTTATCTGTAACCCCAAAAAACTAAACAGAATTAGTAGTTGGATAGGAAACCACTAGAAAATACTAGGGCTGTAGCTGTATTTTTAAAGAAACTGTTATTTTTATTACTTCAATTCAAATAGCTGCCTGCTTGGAATATGACTCAGGGCAGTATAACCAGTAAATAACCCACAATTGATTCCAATACAATGAACTTTTTTTTAAAAAATAAAATAAATAAAGATATAAAGTAATTAAAATAAATCATGGGATATTAAATTCTAATCCAGGGGTCCCCAACCCCTGGTCCATGGCCAGTACTGGGCCGTGCCATGCCAGCAACTGGTCCGCACAAACAAACAAATCCCCATCCGCAGGATGCAGGCAGCACACAAAACCACACCCCCTGTGGTCCGTGAAAAAACCTCTCTCCACGTAACCAGTCCTGGTTGGGGGCCTCTGTTCTAATCCATTGTCCACGCTATTCAGATGTGCTGCATCTGACTTATATAGTCTCTTTAGACTAAAAGAGGACAAAAGCCTCAGTAAAGTGACCTCCAGTATTCTTTACCATCTCCTTCAATAGGTATACAGACAATAGTTCTACCTAGATAATATAGCTGCAATTATGATTCCCCACAATGCTCTGAGACAGTGTTTCTCAAGTTTGGCAGTTTAAGTGTGGGTGAACTTCAACTTCTAGAATTCCCCATCCACACATCTTCAAGCTGCCAAAGTTGAGAAACAATGATCTAAGGCGGGGGTGTCAAACTGCCGGCCCGTGGGCTGGATGCGTCATCTGGAAGCCGCGCCCACCCCATTGCCAGCAATGGCAAAACCATTGACATCGTGAGTTTGACATATCTGATCTAAGGCATTGTGGGAAATTTTAAGTAAGGGCTGAACACAGAACCTGGCATAGCTTGAAGCAGTAGATTAATAGGACATCCCTGAAAGCTTGCCAGAGATACTAAGTGTTGATCCCTATCTCAAACATTTATCTGCTAAGGCAGTCCTGAGGTAATTTGTGGTTTTGATAGTCTGCAGTTTAAAATAATTATTTTAGAGCCTTTTAAACCACATGAAGGGCATGTAGGGTGTCACACAAGAAAAATCATGGTATACAAGAAAAAATCTGGGTGGAAGGGAACAGGAAGAAGAGGATATCTAAAGGCTAACATGTGAAAAGATTCATGAATGGGTCTCTAGAGTCTTTATTAGTTCTTGCTATGGGTACATTTATCCTGGACCCTTGTAATCAACCCCAAAGAGAGTTGTAATTAATTCAACTGCAAGTATTTTGTAAGTTAATTGGTTAATTCTATTTACATTGAGGGTCATCACTGTCAGAGATGTATCTGAGAAATCACTGTAGCTATACTAATGAATACAAATCCTTGACTGGACCTATGACTTTGATCCTTTTTTTATTCTTTCCTTCAAGTTAACTCTTACTCAACCCCATGACAATTAAATGTTTAGATTTTCATGCAAATTCTGAGGATGATCAATTAAACTATAGAATGACTTCAGGCAAGCTTTAGCCTACTACCCTCTATTTCTAATATAAGCAGGAAAAACATGAGCAGGAAAGAGATAAAACCTTTGTGCACCCCATATGCACTTCAGGTACTGGGAGCTTACAGCATGCTTCTGAAGCTTATGTAAATCCAGAGTCACAGTTTTCCAAATGAGATCCGATATCACCAATAACTCATTTTCTTTATTTTTCCTTCCCAGTATATTGATTTGCCTTTTTAAATCCTAAATGGCCTATGATGAGGATATTTCAAGGATGTTATCAGTCTCTCAGGATTTACATAAGCTTCAGAAGCATGCTATAAGCTCCCAGTATCTGAAGTGTATATGGGTGCATGGAGGTTATATCTCTTTCCTGCTTACTTTTTGAGGGATATCAGGCTGAAAAATGCACATACTTTTGTTTATATTGATGAGTTACCTACTGTAAATCTGTGCGGTATTTTTATTATGATTTCAAAGTCATAACTGAATAGCAGAACACAAATATTTTAAAATCCTATTATTAAAAAACAGTAAACAGAAGCAAAACATCACTATGTGATGTGTTCATCCCAGTCCAGGCTACTTTAGAAGTGCACTCTAAATAATTTCTAAAATCCATTAGGAAGCAATCTGTGTGGTTGTATGAAGACAATGTGGATTGTGTAAATGTATAAAATCAGAAAGAATGAGGCAAAAAAAGGATAAAATATGATAAAGCATACTTCATTTTTAAAAAAGTTACATACCATACTAAACCAAACTTTTAGTTTGCTGCAATGTATAAATACAGTGTACATGGACATCCATCTGAGAAAGGTAGTGAAAAATGACAATGTATTGTAATTTAGTTCATTTGGATATTTTGGATACCTTCATGGAAATGGAGTGGGAAGGGGAAATACAAGAAATATTAATAAGCATTCTGTAGCACAGTATATATCCCCCGTCAACCGTCTGGCTGGTGAATTCAATATTGAAGAAACTCTGTGGTCTTGAGGTACCATAAGAGATAATCTTTATTGAATACACATCCTGGCACTAAAGAAGCAAAATCAACTCTAGGTTTTCTGCGCGAAAATCTGGTTAGTTAACAATGGCTTTTCATAACCCCCACCCACCAAGTGTTCACATTGCCGAATCACATCCCTTCAGTTATGGGAATGGTCCACTTCTCTGTCAGACACCTGCTTTTGATGACCTTGGATCTCACGGTCCGTGGACGGCTTCTTGAAACTCCTGTTTCTTTCCCAGGCTCTCCCTCCCCCCATTTCTATGGGAAGTTGAGTAGCGACAGAGGTCAATAAGCATCTTAGCAATTCAACCTTGACACCCCCAACCTTCTTTCTTTCTCTTTTTTACTCTTCTGAGTGAGGCTGTTGTTGAGAATGGATTTGGATGGTCATAACTGGAATTTTGAGACAGAAGTTAGAAATGTTAGTCAATAGGACTTATCCTATTTATTGTAAATTTTTCATCATAAAAAGACTGATAAAACAAAGCCTAAATCTCTGTGATTTTAGTTGTGGTTTTCCTATGTTGGATTTTTATGTTGTTGGTGGTATAATTTGATTAAGTGCCAAGTTTCACAATATCCTATATTCTGTTGTGGCACTATCTTCAACCTTGGGTATGATACCACTTCCCCTTTCAAGAGTGGAATATAATCTTGGCAACTTCCTGCACTCATAGCTCCTACTTAATAAGCAGATGGCAGTGTGGCCAAGGCCTTTGCAGAACTTTATCTTGGTGCCAGTTGTGGCCGTTCCTAGATTGGGAGGCTCTTCAGACAGTCATTCATGCCTTGGTGATCTTGCAACTTGATCATTGCAATGTGTTCCACGTGGAGTTGTCCTTGAAGACTCGTGGGAAGTTCAACTGGTTCAGAATATGGCAACGTGAGCAGTGAACATAATACAGCTTATGCAATACCTCTCTTCTGAGAGCTGCACTGATTGCCAGTTTGCTTCCAACTGTGATTCAAGGTGCTGGTCACTACCTATAAAGCCCCACATGGCATAGCATCCAGGTGCTTGTCGGACTACCTGTTTCCCTTAGTACCTGCCCACCACTTTGATCTGACAGGGTTGGCATGCTGTAGGTTCCTTCAATTAAACAATGTTTTCTACCAGGAGCCCAGAAGCACACACCTTCTTTGTTGTAGGAGTGGAATGAGGTCCTCCCAAGATCTGGGTAGCCTACATCCTTAGGGCATTTTGGAAGACTTAGTTGTTTGCCCAGGCCTTTGGCTAGGATGGGTGTAGTCTCCTTCCTAGGAACAGGTGTGTTTGTTGCTGCCTGGTTTTGCCATTCTTTGCTGGGTTTTTTTTATAGCTATAACAAATATACAGCTATATTGTTCTGTAATTTTTATAGCTTTTTGTGAACTGCCCTAAGATGTTGGGCATTGAGTGGTATACACACTGAATTACTATGGATGGTCACTCAGTCAGCCAGATGTTTACACTGGATTTAGCATTTTTATAAACCAGCTAGCTGTACCCGGCCACACGTTGCTGTGGCTCAGTCTGGTTAAATGGAAAAGAAAGAAAAGAGAAAGCGCACGTTTGTAATATGTTTAATTTCACAATGCTTGTGGGTATACAATATTTTTTGTTGTTCCATTGTCTGTGCAGATATAGAGATTGTCTGGTTTGCCGACTCTAGAACACGCAACATATAAAAAAGCATGTTTTACCTGTCACAGGTGTGACATCTATATAATAGTAGGTATATAAAAACACGTGCGTATTCGAATGCAACGTTGTGTCAAAATTTCAAAGCAATCGGTGAAGAACTTTCGGAGACTTAAGATTTTGAACAAACGAACATTTACATTTTTATTTATATAGATTGAGTCCTTCCCAAGGACCTCAGATAGAATGTTGCTGTTTCATGGTGTTAAAGGTATTGTCACAGAGGATGTAAGCTGTTCTGCATAAAACTGCCTTTAACAATTGACTTATGGTGATTTTGTCAATGCCAATGATATTCAAGTGGTGCTCCAGCTGTTTTGGGATTGCATCCAAGGCACCTACTGCTATTGGTATTACTTTTGTTTTATTTTGCCACAGTCATTCTATTTCTATTTGCAGATCTTTATATTTTGTTATCTTTTCCAGTTCTTTCTCTTCTGTTCTACTGTCTCCAGGTGTTGCCATGTCCTCTATTCAGACTTTTTTGTCTGTCTTATCCACCACTCCATGTTTTACATAAGTTATGTTTGCATTCATCACTGTATTGGAAGCTTAATTAAAAGATAATCTGAGCAACAATGTACAAATAATCAGCGTGAAAGGAACATACAAGTAATCATTTCTAATCAGTCCATCCAATCTCTCTTACATTGTTGCTCTGTGTCATAACTCAGTTTTTAGATTTACTATTAATATTATCTGATAATGGAGCTGAGCTGGTCTAAACAAAAAACATGGATTTATTCACAAGGCAACCCACAGCTATATCTACACAAATTCACCATGGTTATCAGCCCAATTGCAGCCAATTAGCTCAATTTTCTGAATTTGCCTGATACAAAATTATAGTATAAGCACAAGAATTAGATTTGAAATCAATACATTATACTAACATCCAGTTAATTTATGGTTCAATATAGCATGTAAGTACAGCTTGAAAGTTTTAATAGTTAACCCATTTAGTTAACAAAAATATCAAGACATAATATGGTTTATTTGCTTAATGTTTTTTCATGAATCCAATTTTTGTAATTTGTAAATCATAGTTTATGATTTAACATTTTGTGTGAATCCCACCAGTTGCAATATACTATATTCAATAAACACTTGTTAAACTATTTGTTATATCTTAGTTTTATGATAAATTGAATTTCAGATGTTTAACAGAAGAATAAGAAAGGAGATTAATAATAATAAGTTTATGTAAATAAAAGATATATGGGATATAAATGTGAAAAACATTTCAACGTTCTCAAGTCAGCATTGAGAATCAGCATACTTCAGATGTGGACAAGGGGTCCTCAATAACATATACAGTACTGTGAAAAATTATAAAGCTATTGGAACATGATTATTGGGTTTACTAGATCTATGATTCAGTGCTTTTCTAGATGAACAGAGAAAAAACATGTAGGAATCCTTCCTTATCAACCACTGCTTCAATCAGACAATAAGTAATGCTTCAAGTTTCTCCCTTAGCAGCTGTAGCCTTAGTATGTGGTGATACTTTCCTATAGATTTTTTTTTATAAAGATATACACAAATGTCATTGCTGGAGAAAATTATACAAAAAGAAAAACAATTTAATAAAAAGAAAAGTGAGAATAGAAGGTCAGTTTTGAAAGAAAGGGTTGTCATCAGTTTTATTCTTTTTGTCAGTTGCTTGTTCTACAGCTGTATCCTTTTTAAAAAAAAGATTAAATAAACAGCATCTGCTAGATCTTATCAGGGTTCAGAAGTTAGAGTCAGTACTTTGATGGGAGATCTAGGGAATCTCAGGGGTCTAGATAAAATGGGAAGTCAAAAGATATCTTGAAAGAATGGTAAACCACTTCTATGCTGTTGTTGAGAAAACTGTATAAATTTATTCATGTCGATACAAGGCATCATGCTTCACCTAGGACTTGGCTTCTAACTGACAAGAAAATAATCTAAATACGTGAATAGACTGTTTTAAAAATAATTATTTTAAAACTGCACAGGCTATTGAGGAAAAGTGTAATTAGTTATTACTAATAGTTTTGGAACTCAGCCAGATAAAGTACAGTTGCAAGAAGTGGACTTCTTCAGAAAAGCTTGAGCAGAGTTACTGCTATTATTGAGTAGGTCATTTCATATTATTATTATTTTACTACTACTGTTTATTATTTATTACATTTATATGCTGCACATCTCATGGTTTGAGGAAACTTTGGGTGACTTACAGTGTAGTAGAACATAAAGATATAAAAACATTAATAAGTGCAAAAACAGATTAAAATGACAAATGATTTGAGGACAGAGTTTGGAGTGGAGCAGTGGTGGTGCCTTCTTTGTCACTGCACCACCCATCTCCATCTATAGCCTACAGCTTCTCCTTCAAGGTTCCATTCCAACCAGCATAGCCGGATTTAAAGACTCTTCCTGAAAGCCAGAAGACGGGGTGGAGTTGATCTCCAGCAGCAAAATGTCTCAAGAACACCTGCGATGGCAGATAATGCTCCTCTCCTGGATCTCACCAGCCAAAATTTTTTGGTTGATGAGATCCCCTCTTCGAGCATGTCTCATGAGTCTAGGACCCCCACACCCAGGTTGCACATCTGGTCTATCTGGAGTAGTGCAACACCATCCAGAACTAAAAATGATAAACCTCCAGATCGTGAGGCTCCGCATACCCACAGCCACTCTGTCTTATCAGGGTTCAATTGACATCTCTTGTCCCCTATCCAGGCTCCTACAGCCTCCAGTCACTGTGAAAGGGCAACCACAGCATAACTTGGATCACCAGGGATGCAGATGTAAAGTTGAGTATCACTGGTGCCATCTCATCCCATGGTGTTGGATGATCTCACTAAGCGACATCATCTAGATGTTAAAAAAGGAGTTGAGAGAACACTGTGCTCTGTGATATCCTACAAAAGACCAGCCGTGGGCTAGACCTCTCATCCCTATCAACCTATTGGAATCAGTTGTGGAAAAATGAATCAAAGCAGTGCAATACTGCACCACTCAGTCCCAAATCCCACAGTTGGTCCAGAAGGATACCATGGTCGATGGTATCGAAAGCCAAGATCAAGGAGGGTAAGGATGAATACACTACCCCATCCCCACTCTTGCCAGAGATTATTGACAAGTGTGACCAATATCATTTCTGTCCCATAACCAGGCCTGAAACTTGACTTAAAGACATCTAGTTAATCTGTTTCATTCAGAACCCTCTGGAGCTATAATACAATTACTTTTTCCACCACCTTCCCTAAAAAGGGGAAGGTAAGAGATTGGATGAATGTTGTACCCTAGGGATGGGTCTAATGCTGACTTCTCAAGGAGGGGCTGGATTATGGTCTCCTTAAAGGGTGTCAGGAACACCCCTTCCTGCAATGATATATTTAATCACCCACCCAGAAGTCCAACATTATTGGAAACTTTCACTAACCAGAGAGACAGGGATCTATTAAGCAAGTAGTAGTGCTGACAGCCCCATGGACAGCCCCATGGACCCTGCTCCCAATTAACAGATAAATGTGTTCCCTGGGCATCTCTAATAGACTTGCTTGATACATGGACTCCAGCCAAAAGCGAATCTGAGTGATTTTATCCATCAGGTATTGTAGAAACTCTTCCACACAGCACTGAAGATAATCATCTGAGCCCTCCTTTATGTAGCCTAGGTATCCCTAAGACAGCATGATACCAACCATTTAAGTCAATAATGATAATCAAAATTTCAATACTTTAAATTGAGACAAGAAATTAATTGGTAACCAATGCATCTGGTGTAACTTAGGGCTATAATATATATTACCTATCCATGTGCATCTAAAGGGGAGCAAGGAAGGTAAGTGACATCAAATGAAGTAAACTGTGTATTTTGTGTCAATCATATGTTCTGCACTAATTACATAATTTGTGTTATTTATATGATGATTCATATGGCAACCCTGTGGTGTGAACAATGTGACACTGTAGTACTGCATCTGTGGTACTACTGAACTCCTACCAGACTCCTAATGACCACATAATGACTACATATATGGTACTACCAGACTGCTATTGACCACATTCTAAATCAAATGCAATCTCCCAACTTTGAAAAAGCAATTTAATTTATACTATATATATTATTTCATGCAATATTTATAGCTGGAATGGAAGTGGAAGCTACAGAAAAAATGTAGTTTGCCTATAACCATTAATTTAAATGTGAGTGAATGGAAAGTGGCTTTCTTAATCCAAATGATATCTGCAGAAAAGTATTTTCAACACTCCTGAATGGATCATGTGATTTGAAGGAATGTTATTTGGATCCTTTGCAGCCACTTGTGTAATGATTTCACAATAACACATGGGCTTGGAAATGGACCGTTGGGACTGTTAAGAACCATATAAATGTAACATAATGCTTAGTGTCCTAAAAGTAAATCTACAATTTTCTTTAAAACCTCTCAATAACCAAACAATAATTATCGCAACACCAAAACTTAAAACAATTAACCATTATTATTCAGAAATATTAATAAGATGTTGCAAAATAATAATAGGATTATAATTAGAATTATAGCCTACAAAAAAGTCTAAGTTAAAATTCATTGGTAGCATTCTTTTAAAGAATACTATAAAGTTTATATATTATTATAAAACTAATAATCTCTATCCATAGCAATTTTAGAGTACATTGCACAGAAAAGAAAATGGTTGGTTTTAACATTTCAGATCTGCTGATTTTAAGTTCTTAGCAAGTAGAATATTATTTGATTCTTCTCCAGCCTGAAACAATTTTGGCAACATAAAAAAGCAATCAAGAGTACATAGCTGAACCGACACTCATAATGAGATTTATATTCGCTACTGTTCCTGAACAGCAAGATTTCTAGTGGAAAACAGAAATTTTAAAAAAGGACACGTCTCAGTTTTTATTGGCAATGAAAATTTAGTTTTCCCAATTAATGTAATCTATCAAATTCTCACTGAATTTTTGATGAGCAAGACTGTTAAAGTATAGCAACACTATTATATCATCACTGATGTTTTTCATTGGCTAACTGAGCTCAACAGTGTCTCTTAGCAACACGTTGGAACAGCAAACAGTACAATTAACTCTTTCATACTTATTATATAAGCTCCAGGTTTACAAATATATTTTTCCTCTTCTCAGTCATGGCAATGACCAAAGAAAACACTTCAAAACAGCACCTTGAGTATTAAGATGATTATTAGAGAGCAACTAATTAGATTAGATTACTAGTACAACTAATTCAAAATCCACAGCTGTCAATTCCAAATTAACTTGAAAAGGTGGGACAAGCTGTGACCTGTTATTTTAAATAATTTTCCCATGGACCAACTAGTCTTAGATTGCCTTTTAATACAATTGTTAACATCTTTCTCAAGCAAATGAAAAGTTTTAAATTTTAGTGCATTACAGCTGTCTTACACAGTTCACAAAAGCTATGCTTTTTAATAAAATGTATTAGCCTGAAAAGATGCTACCAGGCTTCTCCTGATTTTTGACTACCATAAATCTAACTCTCATCCTGCAATAGAACTATCTCATTTGTAGTTAATAAAAATTAAGTTCTATTAAACCCCCAGAATATTAGGGGCTTGAGGGAGAAATATAAAGAGAAACAAATATTATAGTTTTTATAGATTCTCTGACTCCCAAAATATCCTATATATTTTTTTAAAAATAAAATATTCATCACACATGCTCTTATCCATTTTGGATTTACGTATCCTAAATGCAATATTCACTAACATTTAAGTGATATGGTTTTAGTATGACTTGGACAGTGTACTATATACTAAAAGTATGCAAGCTAAGGCTCCAATTCTACAAATGGTCCCTGAAATCTCTTATAACAGTATACAGATTTCTTCTCAAAATCTTCACATTTTCAATTTGATGGAAGTAAAATAAACATATGGGCAACCGTAATATCAACAGCACTTAACATGTTAACTAAGCTTAATGTTTAATTAAATCAACTTCCATTTTGCCTTTGCCCCACTTAGTCCTAGCTTGGCTACTTTCTGGAGCGTGAGTGTATCATATCTTTTAAATGCTATAAATTGTCTTCAGCCTTCCCCAACATCCTCATTTGCTCATTCCTGCTTTATGTATTTATAGTTTGTAAGTTGTTGATTTAGACAAACACTTCATATTTTAAACAAATTTTAAATTTTCCAGTATGATTTTGTTTCTCTAAAAATTCTATGGGAGATTATGTCAGTTGAATGTGAATAAGATACAGATTCTAAATGGCTCGATGCTTAATATCTCAATGGATTTTTGGAAAACAAGTAAAGATGCAGTCTTATACTCAAGTCTTTTGAAAAAAAATGAGTTGAATTCAATATAACCATTTTTTTATAAGAATCATACTCTTAGTAGATAAAATAAACAGAATATGAAAAGATATCCAGAAATAATATACAGTAGTGAAAATAAATGAGAATGAGCTCTCTGCTCTGAGAAACTTCTACTTGTTATTTGTACTTAATTTAACTGGTTTCGTACTTCTTTCATATATTATGAGTCACTTAGTACAATAGTGATTCAGTTTCAGTGCCTTGTTATGAGATAATTGCATTTACTAAGTTTAGAGGACGCTGAAAACAAAGAAAGCATCCTGTAGTCTAGCAGGGTTCATTGCATAATCAAAAAGGGTGAAAACATAAAGGAAAAAATCAATTCATATTAGCAAATCCTACTTGAACCATGTTCATTTACTAACGATGATGGAAGGTTGTAAGTCGTGTTGGAAAAATAGGATTCTTTTAATGGAATCTCAGTCTAACATCTTTCAATACATAGCAAATATTTACCAACTATGGTATTAACGACAAACTTCCTTTTGCAATAGGAAGTTGTTTTAAAACTTTAACTGCCTTGGGGAAGTATATAGCTATTTGCTTGGAATGCAAGGGTCGATTCTTTAGAATGTAACAAATCTCCGTCTCGAAAAAGAAACTGCTACACTAGCCCAAACAAAAAATGCTGTATTTAATGCAAAAGAAAGGGTGGAATTACCCGCACAAGGATCAAACAAAGATAAAGGGCCGAATAGTTCAGCCGCGATAGATTACTGGTGAGCTTCCCCTTCGCGCAACTGAGGAGCCAGGTAGAGAATTCCTGAACCTACCCCAGGCCACGCTTCAGGAAAGATGGAAAGCGATGCTGTTCCCAATCTAATGGCGGGAATTTCGCTTTAGGCCCCAGGGCACTCATTCTCCTCCACCCTGAGCGAGTAGAGGAGAGGAGAGCAGGGCTTTCCGAAGCTCTGCCCAGCCCAATTTGGGGGTGGGACTCAGGCGGGGCTCCACTCCTCCGTCTCGCTGAGCCAGCGGGGAATAGTTTCGGACTGGGCTCGAGGGCCGCGGCCGCCTGAGCCGAGGCAGACCGCGGAGGGGCTTCGAAGAGACAAAGCCCAGAGCTGCGAGAGCGGCGGGGCTTTGCGGGAATCGCAGGCCAGGAAAGCGCACGGCCATTTGGAAAGCTTCGCGATCCGGACCGCCTCTTGCAACAGGTTCCTAGGGAAAGACGGCAGGCCGCTCCGCCTCCCCAGGCCCCAGTCATTGGTCCCGGTCCCGGTCCCGGAACCTGCACCACCCGCCTCGATGCGTTTCGGAGCCAAGATGATGCCGGTAAGTGTACGTGTACGTGAACGTGTGTGTATGGTGGGGGGGGGGGAAGGTGGAAGAAGGATCACTCTTTTCCTGATCCAAAGTGGAGGGTTAGGTCGGCTCCCAAGTCGCCGTCGTTTCGGCTGGAGGTGGAACGCGGATCGGACTTGCGGCTGCCGCTCTTCTTCCTTTTCTTCAGCAACTTCATACAGTGGAAATATTGGGGGCAAAAGTTCGAAAACGAGAGATTAGTATGGGGACGCGCATTAGGGACGCCGGATTGTTTCCGAGTGCCTTACGGGCAGCAGTTGCCGCTTAGGGAGAGGGTCGATTGTCCTCAGACGATTTAAGATGTGGGAGACTCAGGAGAACGAGAGACTCGGCCAATGGAGCTGCTGTTCCTGCTTCTCGCAACCTTGAGAAAATGGAGAGAAAGAGCCATTGGGGCTTCGAAGACTCTCAAGAACACTTTTGCTAATCTGCCGACTCCAAAGTATTCCGATTTCTACAAGTCTTGTTCCGAAGAGATAGCTTCCTAGCATTTAAAGAGAAAGATGTTTCTTGTAAGCAAGATTTATAATGACTGGTTTGGAGCTGTTGAATCAGCAGCTGATGTAGCTGCAGAAAGAAGAGGCAAGTGCAATTTTAGGTTACATTAGCAAAAGCCATGTTTTCCAAATCATGGGAAGTAATAGTTGTATTTTTCAGACCACATCTTGTTTATTGTTCAGTTCTGGGCACATTTAAGGATGATTCAGACACACTTAGAACAAGTTCAAAGAAAGGCAATTTGGAGGATGAAAGGACTAGAAGCTGTAGCTTGTTAAGAGAGATTAAGGGAATGGCGGAAGTTTAACTTTGAGAAAAGACAATTCAAGGGGTTTATATAGAAAGTATATAAACACTGATAAAAATAAGGCTGGCACACATTCTTTATCTTTCAGAGTAAGGGACATGAAATAAAACTATGGGAATAAATATTCAAACTTGATATTAGAAAACACCTTGTAACAGTAAAAATATTTAGCAGTAAGAGGTGGGCAGTTGTCATTTGGCTGGGTTCAGATAGAACCGTCCTAGATAATCATTAATTACGGTATGTTTAAATTTGAAATCCTGTTACTAAGCAGACAGTTGAACTAGTGCCCTAATTTTTTTTATCTGTATGCTTCCATACTATGTGCCTGCTATAATATGAACAATTACATAATTTGTTTTCTAAAAGTTTTGCTGTGTTTCTTGGTTTTGTCTTTGTGTTGTTCAAATATAAGAGTAAAAAGAATCACCATGCTAATTTTAGTTTTACAAGAATAATGAACTGTTCATGGTTGTATTCACCTTATACACTGAACTACTAATGAATCATTTTAGTCTTGTTTGTTTTTAGGGGTGTGTATGAAATGCATTTTAGAGGTTCTATTGAACAATTTTGGAATTGGCTATAGTTCAGCAGAAGTCAAACATGGAATGCTGTGGTACTTCTGAATTTATGGCAAACCATGAATGCTTTGTCCGGCAGCTCACCTGTCTCCCAACTTTCCTATGCATTTCCTCTTTAGCTCCTGCTTCTGCTGGTGTCCCAGCATGACACTTCCCCTTCCTTCCAGGGCTTGGTTCACCATAATTATATCTAACTTGAGAATGGTATCCTGATTTTAAGCTGTGCTGTGAATCACATCCTAGTGCTTTATAAACTATGATTTGAAGCTAACTTTTTTATAAATATGTTGTAGCAGTGTTATTTATTCAGTAAAACAAATAATAGCTTAGCACAATATATGAACCCCACTGGAAAAGTCTGTAAATGGCTTGTCACTGCTTTCCTCAGGGAAAAGTTTTGTTTTACCTTTTGACATAAAGCCCTCAAATTCCTTGGAAGCCTGTCCAAATTGTAAACAAGGTTAATCCTGCATGTCTTTTAACTGTAAACTCCAGCAAAGCTGCTTTCCTGTCTTGTATTTTTTATACTCTGCTTCCTTAGGGCTAGAGTTTCTACATTTTTTTAAAAAGAAAAAAGTGGTGGTTTCTTCAAATGCTATCAACTGTTCCATTGAGTGGAATAGGTATATTGTGTTGGGCTAGTGCATCTGATTTCTCTCAGCAAACTGTATTGCAATGCTATTGAAAACTTTGCATTAATGAAATAACCGAATTAGGTAACTTTCAGTATTCAGTAGGTTTTGTGAAACAGAATTTCATACTGCATTAATAGATCAATATTGTAATTGGAAACAGATTTTAAGTGATCTTGGTTATTATTTATTTATATTTCATATTTCTAAACAACTTCACTGAATATTTACAGTAACTATTGAAAGGAGATAAATGCTTCCTTTGATGATGGTGGTGATATAATTAATGCTTTAGCAGATATCATCCAGAAGAATATATATTATTGAAGTATATAATAATAGAGTAATATTGGAAAAACGAATAAACATAATAGTGTGTTTGTTTTAAAAGAGTACAGTATCATAATTAAAGGAAGCAAGTGGTTTTGTTGCCTTTAAAGGCCTTTCTTATTAAGTAACCTTTTGTTTCTTAGGGAGATTTCTTCAAATAATTTTACATTAGTTCATATTAACATATATTTGTATATGCAACTATAATTATTAAAATCTAGAATTTCCTCATTTTTAAATAAGTTGGATCCAGAGTTTGCCCTCAGGAGTGGACCCCATTGTTTTTAATCTGATATCATTTACTGATAACAATCTAATGCAGACATGTCAAACTCGCGATGTCATGTGACATCGCGCAATGTATCGGGACAGTTTTGCCTTTGCTGGCAATGGGGTGGGTGCGGCTTCCGGGTGACGCGTCTGGCCTGCGGGCCGGCAGTTTGACACCCCTGATCTGATGCCATATAAATTTGCTGTGAACGATAGAGATTGGTTACAATATTGTATAGTGTGTTTCAGATAATATTTTTGTTTTTACTTTATTATCAGATTTCACCTTGTGCCTTGTAAGCTCCAAGGGAGTACAAGAAAGCATCTCCTCTAATAATCTGTATTGATATTATAATGTTTTCTCCATATCTTTGTCCTTGGCATTCTATGTAGGTGAAATTGTACAAGAATTTTGCAGCTGTTGTAATGTTCCCATTGCTATTCTCTTTCCTATTAAATGGTTTAGAGTGTTTATAATCATAAATATATTTTGAAAAAGTAAGAAATTGATCTGATCATGAAACCACCCCACACCGCTCGCTCTAGGTATCTAATTGGTGAGATTTGTTTTGTCGAGAGTATTCCACAATTTATTTTCCATGGGTTTTCTCTAGACCATGTATCTTCTGATACTATTCTGTCATACTTTTTACACTTGTTAATGCTTTGCACACTGGTTAAATTAACATTTTTGCTGGTATTTTATTAGCTTTGGCATCTAATTGCATAATTGTTGTCAGATAGTAAAAAATACATTTCAAGAAGGATACGTTTATAGCATTATTGTTATATCTTGAACTTTTCAGATGGTTATAGTAGAACATTGATCTGCTAACTGGTAAATAAGAAAGTAAGAATATAATTCTTAACTAATTTAGTCTTAATTAAGATTAGAGGTAATATATTTGGACAAATTATATTTTAATTTTTAAAGAAATTATAATAGTCTTACATTTCCAGAGTATATTTTTGTAATTGGTTGGAGAAATTGCTATCAAACTGTTAATAAAAGCGGGTTGCTAAACTATTAATTATTGGATAATCAATTTTGTAATTACTTATTTATATGCCATCCTCCAAGGGGCTCTTATGCAGTGTGTGTGTGTTTGTGTATGTACTGTGTGTGTGTGTATGTGCATTTCTTCACAATGACCTTCGGCTATTGGAACTATTTTCTATTGGGACTATTTTCTTCACCAGAATAAGATAATGATTAGTCCAAGGTCACTTATTGCCTTTATAGCTTAGGTGTTATTTGATCCTAAATCTCTCTGGATAAGTCAGACATTCTGTGACACTGTCTTCTAAATATAAAATATGTTTTTCTGTGACAAACTTATGGAAGTCTATACAGTTTAAAAAAATAGGAATTCCTACATGGAGGGTCAAACAGGCAGTCAAATACTTAGTTAAATAGAATTATATAGAACTGACTTTTAAAGTGTTTGTGTGGAAATATTTTCTGATTAATGGTGTTAAGGAGGCATTTTCAAATTTAAGTGATTTTAACTCCATTGAAACAAAAGCAAACAGAGAAAGGTTAAACAAGTATTGTCTAGTAGTAGAAACTAAACAAGTCCTACAATCCTGCTCCAACAAACATATGGTGTAGCATATAGTAGGGTGTAGTGTAATATAGCCTATGAAGATAAAACTAGCAGATGGAGTGATCAAAAATTCTCACTGTTTCATATGTGCATTAGATGTAGCATAATGCCATTGATGGGCTAAAACACATTAAAAAATCTAGTCTCTCTACCTCTAAATATTTTTGTCTTGCCAGCAGAAATACAGTAGATTTTAACTTCTAATAAAATACCAAAGTATGTAATTATAAAAGGAAAAATTATGTGAACAGACAATGCATTTCCAGATATGATGTGACTATTTCAGCAACTAAATTTTGCATGTTTATTCTTTAATGTCATAACTCTTGGATAAGCTTACACAAATATAACTTGGTGTTTTATAACTGAAACATAATCAAGTTGTGGGCTATGCGTGATGATGTTATGCTATCAAGTCTCTCTCAAATCTCTAGATGGAATTTGGAGTTGTGTGAAGTTTTGCAAAGGGTAGCAGGGATCCATTTTGCTAGCAGATGCCATTCCATTTATGGATCAGATTATTGGAGGTAACTTCCAATATGCAGTGTAGAGTGTTTATAATTTAAATCAGGGGTAGCCAATGTAATGTCCTTCAGTTCTTTTTGATTGCCTAATCCATGATCTTTAGTTATCTTGGCTTAGGTTTATGAGAATTGGAACTAAAAACTTCTAGATTGCTCCAGGTTTTTGAAGCCTGTGATAGAAATATTAAAAGGTTTATTGTCAAGACATTTCAAGATTACTAAAGCTAACATTTTTCTCAAATATTATGAAAATTTTCCATTATTCACTATCTATACTCATTAATGAAAGTTGTTCCAGATATAAACCAGTGACAAGGTAAAAGCCAGTTCACAGCTTGTTAGTTGAGTTGTTGGGCATTTGTAGTTTTGTTTGTCTATATTTTTACTGCAGACAGTTCAAATTGTTTCATGAAATTAAATCTGTGGTCCTATTTCAAAATGTCCAGCTGATGTAAAAGCATTTTAGTGCTAAACCACTTGTATAACATAGCCTGGAAAACTTCGTGTATACAATCTCCTGAAACCAAGGCCAAAGATTTCTTTACTTATAAATAACATTGGGATTTAAAAAGTATCTGCCACCCTCTTTATTTATCCATCAATTATGGTACATGGTTCATTAAAGTTGATAAATTATGTTGGTTGGATATAATAAATGCTCTTTCACTATCATCTGTGTTACATCCCATACAATGCAGGAAATATCCCCAACCTTCAGAAGAAACTTTGGGGGGGTGGGGGTCAGTGGGAAGGAGATAATTATGGACATCAGGTGCCTTACCTTGTGTAGATATAATAGTATGTGAGAATGACATTGGGAGACAAGAGGAAGAGCCTCACCCTAGATAATGGTACTTTCAGATTCACAAGATTCTCTTAATGTACCTTTACAATAATAAAAGAGCTAGACTTCCTTATTGTGCTTCTTGTATGAACTATAACACAAGGCTAACATTAATCTTGTAAGTCTCAATGTACCCCTCCTGTCCCTCACTTTTACTTTCCCTAAAACTAAAGAGGGTCCTTTCTGAGAGACTTTCACAGCCTTCTTCTTTCCACTCAAATTTCATTTATCAGACTGTTGTCTAGACTGTAGCTGTTCTTTCTGTCTCCAAAGGTCATTCCTACATACCAGTAGGGTATGTGAATGGCCAACAGTGGATTTAACCCTATAGTTTTAGACTGAGAATTAGTAGAACAGCCACATTTGTAAAATAATTATTTAAAAGAAGTAATAGAATAAAAGTGAAAACTCCATCGAGTTGAGCTTGAAATCTACTGATAACATGGGCATGTAATTTTCTTAAAAGCAATGCAAAAGTTATTTGCTCTTGTCATCTGTTACTTTGCTTTTGACTTTTCAGTCTAGCCTATTGCCCTGAGATTTTTTGGTAGTTCTCATTGTACTAATCATACTGATGATTGTTTAGCTTATTTAATATGTCAAGACTTCTTAGGTACTGCCACCATGTTAGATAATGGATGATGAATATCTTGAACATTAAATAGGACACTTGATTCTCTACAGAACTGGATTTTCTAATTCCCTTCTGCAATTTGTATCTCATGAAAAAGTGCCTGGAAATTTGGAGGACCCTCTTCAGTATTGCTAATATTTATGTTTTCAGTTGGAGGGTATAACTGCCAAAGCTGGATCAAGGCAGCTTCTGTTAAATCTTTTCCTTGCTGTTGCTTTTATCCTTGTTTTGACAATATCTCTGTGTCCCATTGTAGGCTTTGGTACTGCAGTCTCATGTGCTCTCTGAAAATGGGACCCTCAGGAAAAAGCAGTATTGTATATATATTCTGCTGCTGAATGGAAGCCATGCCTATTACTGCAGTTTGTAGATTGTGATGTGTTGGTGATAAAAGTTCTGGCAGATCTGCTCTAAATGCATCTGTTTGGAAGTAAGTTGTGTTGAAAATGGCTACTGTCCAAAGAATTATCTGTACCCTAGAGAATGTTTGATTTATGCTTCTTGAACTGTATTCTCTCTCACAGATGCACAAAAATTGTTATTTAAATTAAGTGTAGTCTAAAGCAGTGTTTTGTATGGCAACTATTGGAAGTAATTTAAAGAAATAAAAAACTTAAATTAAACCATCTCTTGACTATCCATAAAAAAGGTTGTGGGGACCCAGTTAATATATTTGCAGTACAGTTGCCAACCTTGTTTAAGTAACTTGTTCCAAAATTCATTTTGTTTGTTGGATTTATTCTAAACTGAGATTTGTGGAATTGATAATTACAAGGGGCTTCATGTAGTACACCTTACTATTTAAAATGTAAAAAAAAAAATCCTGCTTAGAGAGGCAAGTAAATAAACTTTAAAAGATTGATAGTACTTGACCAGCTTAACCTTACATACCTACTCTTTATCCTGTCTAAAATCTTTAAAAAATGAATAGTACCTCAATAGGGTATGATAATTTGTTGTTTAACAGTTTCTGGTGTAGAGAAAATTATAAGAATGTTTTAGACACAAATTCACCAATAAATTAATGTTAAATTGTTCATGAACGCATTGTTGAAGGCAGTGTTGAGCATGACTTACAATTTTCTGTAAGATAAGATTTTTGCTTTCTTTACCCTTATATTAATTGGTGGAAGGCCTATTACTAACCTCAACATTGCTGCTGATGTATATGAGGAAGAGGCTAAAAATGATCTCATGAATTTATTCTGAACCTCTTCTAATTCTTCTAGTTTACTGATAATTCAAATTGGGGTTCTATATGTTAATGGTGAGATTGTTTTGCCCTGGAAGATTTTGAGTATAGGCTGTACTAATCTCATAGCCATTATTCTTGCTGATCCCATATTTGTTTTCATGATAAATTGCTTACCCAAATACTTGCTAGTTCTATCTCAGCATCTAGTGTCCATCTAGTCTTTAAGATCTTTTAGCAAATACTATCATATTGGTTTTTTACCTGTAAGTACTCATTCCTAGAATGAGTGGCAAATACTGTCAGAATTGTCACCTTTCTACTTCCGGTTGACAGAATATAAAGGGAAGGATTATTAACCTCTACTACAATGCTGTTTATATCAAAATGAAAAGGAAGGGAGCTAGTATGCAGCTCTGCTGGACACTTTTTGTGGTTTCAATCTACTTTGTTAATCCATCTGAATTAGTCTAGTTTAGAAGAAAAAAGCGTACTTCCTGCTGACTGATATAGATGAACATGATGTAACAAAACAAGTTGTATTGTTTGCCATGGCCACAAGGAAGATATCAGAGCAGATCTTGACACAGGATTTTGTTTATATTAGAGAGGATGTATCATGCTGGTATGGATTGTTGCAATTTTATATGAAATAAATGTATTTATTTGGTATTTTAGAGAACTGGATATAATCAAGCTTTTATCTGGACTTCACAAAATTGGATTTTAAAAATAGGCAATGATGAGCAATATTCCATGAAAAATGAAGCTGATGGAAAAAAAAAACCCTTCAGGATGTGTGGACATTCTTAATAAAAGGAATTATTTACAATTTCAAGAAGGAAAAGGAATATAAAGCAGCAATAGAAGCCAATGTAGCTGCAGAAAAAAATCCTCATTGAAATGCCAAAAATAAAAAAATTATATGTAGAAGTAGAAAGAAAGCTAAATCAACAAATAAGAACACAATTAGTTTGGAATTCTGGAGCTAGTGTCTGGAAAGCAAAAGTTCAAAATGAGCTTTTATTGTTGAGAGATGCTGCTAAGAACCATACTTATTTAGATACATTCACAGCAAAAAGAGAAAAATCAATGTTATGTGTTCAGTGAAGGCAACAAAACAGTAACAGTTATAAAGAGAAAATAGGATTACTCAAGTGTTACAGGTTTTATTCTTCTCCAACCAAGAAGATATGTATTCCATCAAGCAATTGTGAAAAGCAGAAGGCAGAATTTATTTCCAGTTGGGCAGGCAGTGGTTTTTCTTTTGACACTATAAAAGTGAAGGCATGTAATCAAACCAATTGACATAAATTAGTTAAACTGTAGAAATAGGGTATGTTAATAATGGCTATTTATTTATTCAATTGATATAGCCACCCATCTCAAATATATGGCTCTGGGTAGCTTAGGTTCAACACAAAAGTGCACAATATAAAAGTATTATATAAAATATTAAAAATCATACAATTGGCAGCCAAGCTATAAAAGCAATCAACAACATTTCACAAAGGCACTGCACAAGCTGTACTGCACACCTGGATTCCCAACTCAGTGGCAAAGCCATTTGTTTACAAAAAGCCAGTAGGTTAGGGCCAGTTTGACCAGTTTGAGATTATATTGGGTTGGTGCCACAACAGAATAGGCTCTCTTTCTAAGGCCCACAAATGGCCTTTGAATGTGATAATGAGAACAATTTCCCAGTGAGGTAGTAGGTAGTTGACTGAATGTGTTAACACAGAAGCTATGCAGCAATGTTTAGAAAATGCTTTAGCTTTAAATTCTTGTACTGTGGAAGAGATTGGATTTGATAATATGTCTTCTGTAATTCTGTGGTATGATTTGACATTGATTTAGGGGAAGTAAACTTTGGAGTAATGATTCTGCCTGGTTCAGTAGATATAGGATCCCAACCTTAATGCATTTTTATTATGAAATTATTTTATTATTTTTTCATCCATTTATTGTTGAGCATCTGTGAACAGAAAAGCAATTCTGAAAAAAAAAATCTTTAAAGAAATAAATGTTAATTAGGAGCTACTCCATATCATTGTGATATCTTGAATATACTCTAGTGTATAAGTAGATGCATATTGCAGTGTTGTCTTAAAGCTTTAAATTTGCAAGGCTGGTAACTAAGTAAATAATTAGGTTAAGTGTTACTTTTATTGTTATTTTGAGACAGCTTTAACAGGCTGAAATTTTGAGTTTTCATGTTTTTTAATTTTTGGAATACAGGTGTTGAACGTAAGAATTATTCCTGCATTTATACTTAACAGGCTTGAGAGCGGTTAGTTTTTTCCCCGTTTCCCATAAAAGAATGCTTCCATTAATATTAAGAAGTGAATAAATCTGTGTATCTTAAACTGTGGCTTCCTGTTTTGAAAAACCTGTTTGGTGAGTAACAAAGCTGAAAATATTTAGAATAGTAATACTGGAAAATGATTGCCATGGGTTGCAGGATGGTGGACTAAATTGACTTAGGCCTGAACCAACAGGAATCTTGAATGTACAGTACTGGGCATCCTAGGATAGGTATAATCACAGAATTATATCTCTTTGAACATGGAAAAGCACATTTCTAATGCTATATATCTAAAGCACTATTACTCCAACAAAAATTTTTTTCAATCAAGCTCATGTTTTGCTAATGCTTGTTGACTTTATCAAGATTAACAAATGATATTTTGACTTATTGCAGTCTGTATACTTAGTCATTGATCTTGAACATGAACATTCCCTATAGCTATTATTGTTAGGTCTACCTTTTTTTTGCTGGTTATGGGGAGGACCCATTCCGATCCAAGCTATTCCTGGTTTGGTCCCTCCTAAATCCAAACCCCAGTGAAAGTAAGGGACTACCTCCTCTTCCGCTCCTCCACACCCTCCTGTCTCCTCCCCATCGCTGTCCTTTTGGCAGCCCTGCATTCTGTTGTCTCTGCAGATCATGGGCTCTGCTTGCCCTGCTTGTGAGGCTCTGGAAGGGCAGCAGGGACAGTGGAGTGCAGGGCAGCTAAAAGGGCAATAGATGGGGGAGAGATAACCAGTGTGGGGAGTTGAAGTACCCCTGTGATGCTAAGTGCAAGTGGGCTGCTAAGTGCCCTCATTTTGATCACATGGCCCTGGAGGCGCTGCAACAGCCTTAATTTTAAGGACCAGGCATAACTAAAATTCATTCAATGTTACCGTAACTTTGAACAATCGCTGAATGAATGGTCATTAAGCAAGCATTATCTGTGCTAGCAGTGAGTGACTCACTTAGGATATTAGCAAATAGTGGTTTCTATAGCGAGAATCAGCACTTGGAGATTTTATAATACCTGCTGGAATAATAACATTTGAACCAACCCCATTTTTTCTTGTTATAGGATTGAACATAGTATATCAAACAATTGAGGTTCTCTTAATAGCATGCATTAGGCCCAATATGATTATAGTTTTACTGAACTTAAGCCACTCATTTGTCCTGAAAGTGAGCATGTCCTGCTTTCAGAGGGGCAGTGCAATGGAATGTGGAACCTCTTTAAAGCAAACTTATAGTAGAAAGCTTGTTGGTAATCAAAATATAATTCTGATTGACTGACAAACCACTTTTAACATTTGGGCATCTCCCCCCTCCCAGTATAGTAGAGTGACTTTTGTCTCCTTCACCATATTGATGACTCCTCAGAAGTTTATATTTATTGCAAAATTTTGCTTATTTGACCTTATTCTGTTTGAAAGCAGTATTGATTTTTTTTTTAAAATGCTGACTGTGTTTTTAACCACATATCAGATATGAAGCTAGTCATCTGAACTATAGTTTTGGTTCTGGTATATTAAGTTTGAAATGTGATGTAAATTATATAACACACATTCTACTGACAATTTTAATTTTTATGTAACATTCATTTAAATAAAATCAGTTTAATTATTTAAATAATCGGACAAGACAACTGTTTAAAGAATTAAATTACAATATATTTACCAGTCAAAAATATCTTATTATCCATGTTTTTATTGAAAGTACATTGTTCTTGTTCAATCTTTTATATCAGTGGTTCTCAACCTGTGGGTCGGGACCCCATTTGGGGTCGGTCAACCATTTCACGGGGGTCGCCAAGCAAGGCTGTCCACCATTTTTTTTGTCCGCCATTTTTTCCCCCTTTTCCGGCAGGTGCCTTACCTCCCTTGGGCTGGGCCAGCTGGTGGTCGGCCTGCTCCGTCTCTGCCGCTTGCCAGCTACGCCTCGGCCGGCGCAGGGGGCGGAACCATGCATACGCGGTGCTCCCGGGCAGGGAAAGTCCTCGACTTACGACCGGTTGGGTAGTCCTCGACTTACGACCGGTTGAGTCCTCAACTTATGACTGGTTTAGTCCTCGACTTACGACCGGTTGGGGTCGCGGCATTAAAAAGGTTGAGAACCACTGTTTTATATTATTCAGTACTCAGAGGTATAGATTGCATTTTTCAGAAGGTAAATATGACCCTTTTATAAGATGAAGTACTGGATGCCTCTGGAAATGAAAGACTGGATTGGAAGCTCTCTGGCTTTAGACTGCTTCCCAGAGACCTTGCCCTTACTTCCTTTTTTTTTGTCTCCAAAAAATAGATCTAAAGATGAGTATTTCACTCTATGGCATTTATGTGGCAGAATCAAGTTCCAGTGTATGTGCTCAACATATGCTATTTAGAGGTCTACTGTTGAATCTTTTGAGGGAGGTTATATGCACATCTGTTCGAAGATGTCATACATTTGCTTTCTCCTTTTCATTGAAAGATGACATTCTGGATAGAGATCATTAGTCAATATTAAGATGAAGGTCAAGTTGATTTATGGTTTTCCGCAAAGAATATATAGAGGTGTTTGGGATATGTGCACATCTTCATTTGTAGGTTTGTGTAATTTTATATTGGCTGTGGTCACCTTTTAAAATTTGCGGTTATGGTCAGCGGCAGGACAGTAATGTAATTATATTGCCATTTGGGTTGAGATTTAGAATGGCGCTTTCCACAATTTTCATGCCACTCGTTAAGATTTTTTTGCAAAAGAAATTCAATTACCTTATATGGAACTTCTGAAGAAGGCAATATGATTATACCAGAAAATGTGACATGGCATCTCTATGACAATTTTTCACTCTTAAAACCTGTAATTGTTGTGTAAGGCTGTACTTGGAAATTACGTATTTTAAGAACCTTCGAAAAGGTGCTATTAATGCTGTTCCAAACTTTGATCTGGCGCATGAGACATGTTAATAAATTATTTATAATTAATCAAGAGCAGAGTAATAATTTACTGTTAATAATAATTATTAATCACCTTCACATTTGATCACAGTGACTCTCGGTTTTATTCAGTACTTTTATTCTGTCAGTGGAATTTATTTTTTCCCCTCCCACCCCACTCAACCGCATGAATTTGAGGCATAGTTGGTGGAGGAGAGTAGCAATAGCAAATCCTATTCATATAAAGCAGTACTCTTGCTTAATACTAAAGGTTGCTCACTTTCTAAAATCATGTTCATCTTAGTCTTTGGCTGATTAATTATGTGCCATCAAGTTAGTGTTAACCATTAATGACTATATAGAGGAGCCCTGGTGGCGCAATGGGTAGGTGCAGTATTGCAGGCCGACTTTGCCCCCAATCTGGAGTTCAATCCTGATAGAACTCAAAGTTGATTCAGCTTTCCATTCTTCTGCCCAGGGAGTGCCGTAAAGAAGGGTTCCCCAACCTTGGCCACTTTATGACTTGTGGACTTCAACTCCCAGAATTCCTCAGCCAGCCATGCTGGCTGAGGAATTCTGGGAGTTGAAGTCCACAAGTCATAAAGTGGCCAAGGTTGGGGAACCCTTCTTTACAGCACTATGGGGTAGTACATAACTCTAAATGCTATTGCTGTTACTATATAGATAGACTTCCTTCAAGATGTTCAGTTACCACTATGGCCCTTGAGGTCTCCCAGTGGTGCTCTCACTGTAGCTGTAATTAAGTTCATCTGCTTTGTTGCCCCTTTTATTTCCTTCTACTTTTCCAGCGTTAGGGACTTCTGAAGGGACTGGGTCTTTGCATAATGTATAAAATATGGTAGTTTGAATTTGTGCCGCAAGTGAGAAGTCTGGATCAGTTTGTTCTGTGTTCATTTTTTTTTCTTGGCTCTTCATGGTATTCTCAAGAGTCATCTCTGACAGCAAAGTTTAAAAGTGCCAGTATTCTTCCTATCCTGCTTTTTAAAGCCCAGCTTTCAGTTCCATAGATTATCACAGCGAAAATCATCGCTTGCACAATTCTGACCTTTGTATGTATCTCAATATCTGTTTCAGGACTTCATTGTTCCCCCACCAAGTGCTGATCTGTGGTGCATTTCTTGACTGCTGGTTCCTTTATTGTTGATTGTCCTGAAAGGCAAAAATTAGTTATCACTTCAGTGTTTTCATTGTCAGTTCTGGAGTTGGTTACTATACCTGTTGTCATTCTTTATATTAAATTGTAGTCTTGTTCTTTTTTCCTTCATTGTGCTCCTTAACT
The DNA here is from genome assembly GCF_001527695.2 of Protobothrops mucrosquamatus. Lineage (NCBI taxonomy): Eukaryota > Metazoa > Chordata > Lepidosauria > Squamata > Viperidae > Protobothrops > Protobothrops mucrosquamatus. The sequence continues at coordinate 159,007 of NW_015386079.1, read as the reverse complement.
TTTATTACTTGTGTTTAAAAATCATTTTCATTTTCATTTTCAGCTACATCAGAGTAGTGTTCCCAGAACAATGCAGATTATTGCTGTTTCTTCTTCTAGTTTTAAAGCTATGGTCATCTTCTTCCAGTCCAGCTTTCCTCAATATATATTCTGCATATAGTTTGAATAAATAAGAGAGAGGGTATAGCCTTGCCTCACTTTGCTGACCCGGATCCTCCCTGTTTTACCATATTCTGTTGGGCCATGGCTTCCTGACTTCTCTCAACATTTTGCATGAGGACAGTGAAATTCTGGCATTCTCATTTTACTAAAGTTACTACATAGCCTTATATTATTGGCACAATTGAACACCTTTCTATAATCAATAAAGTACATATTGACTTATTTTTGGCATCCATTAGCTTTTTCATTTATCTGGGGTCTCCAACCTATGGTCCGGGACCGGGCCGCAGGCTCTTGGCCAGTGGGCTGCAGAAATGGCTGGCTGGTGCACTCACATGTGGACACACATTCCCCCCATTCGCGCTAGTGCTTGCGGCCCTGTTTGCGCTTGCACGCAGGCACAAACAGGAATGCTAGTGCTTGGCAGGTGTCTGCAACCTGTTTGCGCATGCGCTGCTAACCTGGGCGGTTTGCGTGGCCCTTTTGCACGTGCGTGAATGGGCTGCTAGCCACCGTGGGGGTTTTGTGGCCATTCACGCATGTGCACAATGCCAGCGCATGCTGCATGCATGAACGGGGCTGCTAGTGCCGAGCCAGTGTGTGTGGCCCCATGCGCGAGCGCATGTGCACATCAGTTTTGAAGCTGCTCTCCTTCCCTCCAGTCCTTGAACCTGGAAAGGTTGGAGACATCTGATCTAGAATATAAAGCCCCTTGTACTTCAGCCTTTTTTAAAAACAAGCTTGAACATCTGACAACTATTCCTTAAGGTATCTTAGGATAATTTTGTTTTGTCCTGAAAGCTGTGATTGTGAAGTGTGATAAATGTTAATGTTTTGTCATCTCACTTTGAATGGCGATTGCTTGGAAGATAATATAAATATAATTTGTGCTTTGATAAATTAACACTTTTTTTTTACTTTCTAGAAGTAAGGCTTAACATGAGTATCTTAAGTGCAATTCTAAATGTGTACTTTGAAATGAACTCTATTGATTTAGTAATACTTCTTTATAGATGACATAGACAGGATTATGTTATAAAATAACGACAATCAGAATGTTGATAAATCTTAATTGTCTATGGAATATCAAAAATATTTCTTCTGTTCTTGAACAGCAGAAAACTTTAATTACAATTTGTATGTAAGTTATGTAGGTCATGGAGATTACTGTGAATGGCAGAGGGTAAGAGTTAAGGGCTTTATGCTTTACTTAAGGAATGAATAAAGGGGGAAAAATCCCTCATCTTACTCAGTAGCAGAATAATTTAAACAATTATGCTGAATTTCCTCTGGTGCTCCACCTAATTTGCATCACAGTTTCCTTTCTTACAATTGTGGCTGAATGCCAAATCAACATCAACTGTTTGTAGTAACTGAGCAAACAAAAATGTATGTTGACCATCAGATGTTGACAGAGAGAGTACTAAGTTTGTCTTTCTCTTAAGGTTTACTTTAATGCAGGGAAATAAAGAGCTGTGCAACATTACAGAATGTGAAGATGCATTTTCTTTTTGGTAGGCTAGTTTTAGTATCATGTACTATACTTTGATCTTTAAGCAAATTACAAACATTGCAAAAATACTTTAACAAGCAGTACTAAAAGATATAGGAAAACATTTTACAAAGAAATATTTCTGACAAAAATATCTATGGTATTAAGTTCTTTGTGATTCCTATAAGATGTTTTATCTGTATTTTCCAGGATCAGGTAAGTTGAACAATATTGAGAAATATTTAAATGGTTTCTTGTTTTGTAAACAGTTTGACTGTTTTATGTATGACTGTATAATCCTGTATAATAACATACTTATTGATCTTGTATTGCTTTCCCCAATTTAACTTAAAATATTTTTTGTTTTTGTTAGAAAATATAAATGAAACCTTTTGTAGCTTCTCACTTGATAGTTATCCTATAAAGAAGAACAGCTACAAAATGTTGATGGTAATGTAGAACATATAGTTGTTTTGTGCAATGTTTACTCTGTTTTTACATATCTGCTATGTGAGAAGCAGACTTTGTAGAGTAGGGTAATCTTTAGGAACTCTTACAAAACATTGCATATACTTTATAAATATATTAATAAAATATAAATATAGAATAATGATATTCTATATCATTTAAACTTTTCAATATTTTATATAGCATTAGTTCAAATTATGACAATCTGTACTGTAAATCATGAGGGGGAATAATGTTGAAATAGAATTTGATAATAGAATTTGATCATCTTTTCAAGATAGTTTGTTTCATAAGCCATAACGTAGCATGGAACATATAAGGATTTGAATCACAATAAATTCTTAATTTTTAACCTACGGCAGAATTGACACTTCCATCTTTCAAGTTCAGCAGTTGTCACAGCATCCAGTTATTTATTTAGTTCCTAATAGCACTTCTGAAAAGCACAGGTTTGATATCCTTTTTGCATAGGGGGAGTGAAGGATAAAAAAATGCTTCCTTAGCTTATGAAGAGAATGGAAAAATATTTAGTGATTAGGCTTTTTTTAATAGATAAATGGACATTACTGCCTTAATTAAAGATGTTTTGGAAAATATTTTCTTTATATTATCTTCTCCTCTTAATGTATTTTTTAAATATTCTGTGCCACTCTAAAAACACACACCAAAAGCTTCATTTTCTAAATAGTAGTTTCTCTGGTATTTTAAATATAGGATGAAAGAGATGTCATTGTAACTCTGCATTTCAGAGTTAGCTATTTTTTGTATCTGAAAGGTCTATTTTGAATTGGAATCTTGAGCAGGTTCTGTGTTTGCACAGCACTTAGAATGTTGTAGAATAAGAAGCATTTTAATCTCTGTGTGTTCCCTCCATTTTTAAAGTGCAGAAATTTACGCATCCCATAAAGCAGAGGTCTTCAACATTTTTGGTTCCACAGATTGGCGGTAGCTTAGGTGTTTTGGACGGTGGTAGGGAATGGTTTTGCACGTGCAGCCTAAATCCTGTGCATGATCAAATGAAGTTTTGCTTGTTTGCCCGCCACTTTGTTGGCCCAGTTCCCAGTGGACCATGGCCCTCTAGCAGGCCACAGCCCAGGAGTTTGAGACCCCTGCTATAGAGTTCCTCAACAGCAGCATTGCCTGGGAGTATTCCCTATATCTACCAAATTTCTTTCTTACCAGATTCAGTAGGACTTGGTCTTATTTTATTTTATTTTCCTCTCCTTTGATACTATCTCTCAGATTCTCTGGTTCTTTTTCACAAGTATCTGATTCATGGAACTAATCTCCTCTCAACATGTTTTCACCAAACAGGCTCAATCAAATTGGTTACTATTTTTTCAGATACTACTATTACTGGAGCAGATATTAAAGGACACTGATAATATTGCTAGAAATTAACCATTGGGTCTTTCACTATGTCCTAAATTGGCTCCAGAATATTACAATAAGCTTCTGTTTGGGCCTCAATGTTAGCAATACAACACTGGTGCTTTTTTTTTTAGAGCTGGGGTATGGATATCTGTTGCCTAGTTTTAATGTTTGTTTCTATTCCAGCCACTCTTAACTATTGGTTTCCATGCTGACTAGTCTCTGAGAACCTTAATAACATACTTGAATATAGTAGTTCAAGCTACCCTTTTCAGATATTAATATCTTCCTATACTGGTAAAAAATCAAAGATGCATAGAAGACTAAATCTAAATGCTGCAGTATATAATGATCCAAAGGAAAAAGAGGATAACAAAGGCATTCATAACATTATTTGATTTTGATGATCCCTTATTAAATATCTGATTAAATAAATATAGTATATATTAAATAAATAATGGGATTTTTGATGCTGAGGACCTTCTGTTTATGAACTTCTGGCCTGGGACAGTTTTAAAGATTTGTGGAACCATTTCCCTTTTAACAATGCACAAGCTATTAAATCCACTGCTGAAAAGAAGAGAAATGACCAGTTATTAATATAGAGACCACAGTAGGAGCATAGTGGGTGGTTTCCCTGTGGGTGACCATTATTTTCATTTCATAGGTTATGGATTACAGTTGTCATTAGTTTTGGTGGGAAGCACCAAATAACATATTACCTGGTGTAGGTAATGATTGTAATCATAAGCCATCACAACCTATGGGCTGGGCATGCCTATATGGAGAGACATCTTGATATTGGCAGGTGCAGTTTCCATTCTTTTTGTGGCATAATCTCTTATAATTCAGCCTGGGGCTTATCTATATATGCTATTTGTGATGACACAGAGTGCTATGATCTATTCCACATATTAGGAACAGTATTACTAAGTCAGTCCTTCAAGTTGGGCAGCATATGAGTTGAAATGATAATTATTTAAATTATTATAATTATATGTGATTGAAATTATAATTATTAATTATAATATTATAGCCTGGTGAAACCTGGTGAGGAAACACAATACAAAGATCTAGGAATAGTGCTTTATTGTTCTAGACTCTAGAGTATAATATTAGAATCTTGAGAGTTGACAGATTTTGTCTCTGCCCCATCTTATACCAAACAGAGTCAAGTGGGTCTATTTTGCTTGTCCTTCTCATGCTTTCCATTTCCAAAAATGAGAGGTTGGAGAACAGGAAAAAGTGATCCAAGGCAACAAGCCTAAGAGATGGTCTCTTCAGCAAAGGATGCCTGTGGCATCCTTTAAGACAGCAGGAGGCTGTACTTTACATATGAAGGTATTGACATGAATCCACATGGTCACACCTCCACCATTTCCAACAACAACCAGGATGGGCAGGGGTTTAATATACATGTGACAGAGGATGGTCTAAAGAGCAACCTGTCCACTTCCTCAGAGTGCATAGGCCAGGAAAATCCCAGATCACAGGATAAGATATTCCTCTGGTTATCACTACAGAATGTTCATTCAGAGTCAAGACTGAGGCAAATCCAAATGTTGGCAAAGTGCTATACAAATTGCTCATGTAACTGTGCAGAAGATCACTCTGATGGCTTCCTCCTAAAAGAAAGTTAGGAACATTAACAGGACCCCTGGATGACAGTGGTCCATCAAAGAGGGAAAATTAATAATTTCATTTAGCTTCCTTCATGGTCATGGTGTAGGTGCCAACAAGGCCACATAACATGTTGGTAGAATTTGCTTTCATCTTTCTCTGTTGGTGCTCCAGGAATAATTTCTAGTACTTCTTTTCTTGGAGGGTCTCAGTAAACGAAGGCATTAACCAGGAACACTGCCTAGAAAGAGACTGCTCATAGACTATAGATTCACCTTCTGAAGCCAGTGGCCCATCAGGCAGTTGTCTTTGAAGTACTGAACCACCTCGCATTTCAGAATTTTCTCCCATCTAGATCCTAATAATCAGAATCAACTTCCTCTTGAAATACATTTAGAATCCATTCTTTTCAGGTTTAAAAGAGACCTTTCGTCAGGACTTTTATTAAGCAGGAAGAACTTACTTTGTAATTATTTGACTTTAGATTAAAGTTATGGTTGTGCTGAGATTAGGAAATATTTTAAATAAGTTTTAGACAAAAATTGCACAGAGTTGAAGAGCTTCAATTAAAGAGTTTGAATTTAAGAATTTAGAAGGACATTCATTTCTGTAGAACAATAAAGTAATCTACCAAAACAACACATCAGGGAAACTGGCAGTACAATATTTGCATTGAATAGCACATTTAGTCTCAACATATGTTAACACTTGGCTGATTTTTTTTTCTTGATTTGGAAACTTCAGCAGGGTTGGCCTGGTTAGTAGAGGGAAGTAGCGAGATCTCCAACAAATATCAGGGTTGTAATGTAAACTACGAAACTGAGGGAAAAAATCCCAGAAGAAAGTGCTTGCAAACTAATTTTACTACTGGCAGGAAAATCACATGGGCATGTCTGTGAGGTCAGCAAGAGTTGACCTCAATTTGAAAGAAAAGTTACCTTTTTAGCTCACATGCATACCCTTAATGTGGATGTTTCCCATTTTAATTTGTACTTTCTTATGGCCACTTGTTTTTCCTATTATACTCTTTATTCCAGTCCTAGAGGCTCCTCTTTACTGAGGTCTGTATTCAGCAGTGATGTAATTGGCACATGGACAGGCAGTTATTTAGGCAATGTGAGGGCAAGCATTTTTAATAATGTGTATTTTTAATAATGTGGATTCAAGTAAGGAAGATAAATACCAAACTAAATATGATCAAACCTAATAAAATGGTGGTTTCATAATGTTGAAGCTTATACTTAATAGAACATGAATACAGCATCTCTGTCTTATGTTCCCAACATGAATACAGCATCTCTGTCTTGTATTCCCAACAATTGATGTGTGCTACCTCTGATATTGAAGTCAATAGTTAAGCATTGTGACTAGAATTGGTCTTAATTTTTTAAAATATCAAAATAAACTGTAGTTTATGTTCATTAGCTGTTTTCAAATGTAAAAAAATGTAAAAATTTACTGTTCATCTAGACCCTAAATGTTATTGATCAGTTCCAAATCTAATAAAGTAGAAGATATATAAGACTTGGCATAAGTTAATGTACAGTTGGATTATTATTACCATATATAGAAATGCAGTTGTAAAAATCCATAATTTTATAGCTAACCCATGATAGATTTATAGGAAGATGATTATAAGATGGATAGATACTCACTTAATATGCCCCATAGTTTAACAAGCTACTGTGAAGGAGAACTCACCATAATTATTTAAAAGACTCTAGGTACCAAGAATATAGTAGCTTGTTTAAAAAGAAACATTTTATCTCTCTCTCTTTTGAATTAATTAATTCTAATGGAATAAACTGTGAATCATCTGTTGCTTAGAGTAATCTTCCCTAACCTAGTGCTCTGTAGATCAGGGCTATTGGGTATAGGCAGCATCAAACTGAATGAACACAAGGTGATAGAAGAGACATATATTGCTTTCAAACACTTTGGTGACAATCTAATGGTCATCTGAATTTTTGTAGGCTAGAACCAGTATCCATATTCTTTATATATTGCAGAACTTCTGAAATTCTTGGTCAGCATACCACAAGGATACCTTATATACATTTCAAAGTCTAAAATATATATTTAAATTTAAACTACTATGCAGAATTTGTGTTTTGTACTCTGACTTGAAAAGGCAGTAAGAGGAGTGAAATCATGCAGCTGTATTTACATAACATTTGTATTTTTTCCTAAACCTTTGGTAGAGGAATTAATATTTAGCAAAATGAGGTGACTGATGGTTTTTCCAACATCATCAGTGTGCATCAGGATATATATTTAATGGGAAATATTTTATATATGAGCAAAACATTAGAACCTGTAATTTAGGTTATGAATGTTACTGATAGAACACAACTGTTCTCTTCCAGATGTTTCTTACAGTGTACCTCACTAACAATGAACAACACTTCACAGAAGTACCAGTCACTCCAGAAACTACTTGCAAAGATATAGTAGATTTATGCAAAGAGCCTGGTGAGACTGAATGTCACCTGGCTGAAGTATGGTGTGGGTCAGGTATGTATATCATGATGCTTTTACTTACTTGCGTGGCCATTTATAGAATTATCTCTATTCTGAAATCAAGTTTAATTAAATATAGTTAATTACAGGATCATGTAAAGTAGACATGTCAAACTCGTGACGTAATGTGACGTCGCACGACGTATCGGAGCTTTTTTGCCATTGCCGGCAATGGGGTGGGCGCGGCTCCGGTATGATGAAACCGGCCTGCAGGCCGGCAGTTTGACACCCCTGATGTAAAGGATCATAAACTATTCAATATTTGTGACACTTTTAGAAAAAATGCTTTCTTGGTTGTGAATAATCTGTTTCGATATTATGGGAGTCTGAATCCATTAGCAATCTGAGTTGAAATCTTATTTTAGCTGGCAGTTCTAGATTCTTCTCCAGATAAGGTTTTCTATGCATCTTTGATACAAATATAAAGCACTCTCTACTCTTTTCTGTTTCCCATTGGCAGCATTTATCCTTATTTATCCCATTGGCAGCATTTATCCTACACAGTGCTTTTTTTGTATAAAAAAAAAAGGTGCCAGAACTCACACGCATCATACAACCTGCCTTGCCTACCCTACAAGGTTCCATCCAAAACAGGTGCCGGAACTCCGTTCTGGGCGTTCTATGACAAAAAAAGCCCTGACTGTACACATAGCACATCGCCCTCAAGTTCTATAATATTGGGGAACTTTTCCTTTCTAGAAATAAATAAATGCTACATGTCTTAAATTACCAGAATAGGTAGGTTTTTTCCCCCTAATATCTCTAAGATAGCAAAATGGATGTAACATACATCAACCTTCCTAAGAAGAGCATTCCATAACTATGAAACAAGCTTCCTTCTCTACCCATAAAGCTCATGTCCAATAAAGGTTATTAGGGTGCTGCAATGCAAATGTGAATATGAAAAGCTCACCTTTAATCCAGATGAATGCTAAACCAAATAAAAAATACAATTCAATTTATATGAGTGCAGAGTAATATCTATTTGGACAAAAAAAACCCCACTCCTCTAACTTCATATACTGTATCCACTGATGGGCTTACGTTTTCTGTACTCAACGGATGGGTTCATAAAGGATGGAAAAAGATTCAAAGTAAATCTAAACATTGTAAACCTTTTTTACTTTATGCAAATCTATAATTCCACATCTAGAATACTATGTACAGTTTTGGTCATAGATTTGAAAAAGCTATAATAGACCTGGAAAAGTTGCACAAGAGAACAACCAGAATGGTCTTTAGCATGTATTTTATGAGAAAAGATTAGATTATTTGGGAGTTTGTAGTTTAAAAAGAGAGCCAGCTGGTGGAAGGTAGGATTCAACCATCTATGACATGGAAAAAGTAGACAGGGATATTTTTTTTTCCCCACCACCTTTCAAAACGCTGGGAATAGGGATCAGAAATAACTGTAAAATGTAATGATGGCCATTAATTTGGGTAGCTTTAAAAATTGATTGGACAATTCATGGAGAACAAATATTTCAAGGCCTATTAAAAACTCAGTGACACCCCAGAAACATGCGATTTGGAAATGGGTGCCCTTCTGAGAGATCACATGAATGGCACCCACCTCCAGAATGAGGTGACCTCTGTGGAAGGTCACATATTGCATTGGCTGGGGTGTTCTTTTGGAAAGTAATCTTTGAAAGAGGTAAGCAGAGCAAGGCAGGACATGGTGGGGAGGAGACCCAAGACCCAGTGGGGTGGGAAGCTGTGCAAGGGGAGCCTCAGGGAGTGGGGCAGTGCAGGCCACAGGTGAGCTGGGGATGTGCTGCATTGCAAGCATGGGCCTGAGCCTACCCTTTAAGGCACCCTGTGCTCTGCTTAACAGCCTTAACAGGGAGCTGGGATTGTGGTTGTTAAGCGAGGCGATCACGGGGACATCTCACTTAATGACCGCAACAATTTACAATAACAATTCTGGGCTCAATTGTGGTTATAATTCGAGGACTACCTATGTATCTTCTTATGTGAAGTAAGTAGAGAAAACGTCACTTCGTATTTTTTGTATCTGTTGCAAATCTTTAAAAATAACTCATAAGTAAAATATTTGGCTTAATCCCAGTCTAGCAGTTTTAAACTATGTTGTAGTGTGGTAATGAATGAAGACTATTTGAGCATAGTGTATTATTGTGTTGTGCTGGCATGCTGAATTATTCAGCTTGTCACAGAAGAACAGATTAGTTTGTCTTGTCAAAACAACAATTTCATTGTACGATAATCTATAGGAGCAGGCTTAGGTGTTATGTAACTTTAAATTAGTAGTATCAGCAGAGCCTTCAGTTCTTTCATAAGCCTGACCTTGTATCTTGATTGTCATTTGTAATCATGTTAGGCCAGTAGTTCTTGATAGTAGAAGGCTATGACTGTGACCAAGACTGTTAAGTAGAATGAATGTTAGAATATAGGCATTCTTTAACTTCAGTTAATTTTACTGAAGTATATTAAAATTTAATGTCTGATAAGCTAAACCCTCACTTTACCAAAGAACTATAACTCCCCATTGGAAATATATATTCCTGTTTGAGCTATAGACATAACACTATGTCTCAAAGTTTACAGTAGTCTTTTTTCTTTCCAGTTAAAATGTCTAAATATCTAAATACCTATCTAGTAAAATTAACATTCCAGGAATGCAGTTGCCCTGAAAAATATGGAAACACCTGAATAGAATCGGGACAGGCCATGTCAGAAAGGCAAAGCTCTTTAAGTGCGGAACGGTCGAGAGCCCACAATGTGACTGTGGTGCTTTGGAACAAACTATAATACATATAGTTCAAGAATGTCTCCTCAGGAAATTTTCAAGGCAGCTGGGATGATCTTGTCGCACCCACACCACCAGGAGCCCTTAGATGGTTAACTTCCTCAGATATTGAATTATAACATCTCTACAGTATTCCATTTCAATTCTGTGGCTCTATATTATGGTGATTTTATTATGGTTTTATCTTAATTTAATATTTTATTTCTTATATTGTATACACACACACACATTTGCTGATGCTTTATTTAACTGAAATTTATACACCAGTGATTGCATGACTTTTGTAGATGCCCTATCTAAATAAATAAATTTAGAAAATATTATTTGATGAGGTAGTACTATAGCTTTTGGGACATTTTTTTGGAATTTTACAAGGGTTAATGGGGAGAGGTGAAAGTATTAAAAGAAGACAGTAGATCCCCATAGATGTGTTTATAAAGTTATATCAGTCTTTCTAATTGGGATATATCTTACTTTGGTTTCAGTAATAGAAAGACTTCTGTTGTGCCTTTGACAGGCTGGAATAGTGTCTCTTTTCATTTTCAGATTACTCATAAAATGTTGGATTTTCCTAATAATGTTGTTAATGTTTGTATTTGACAAATATGTCATGGCTGTTAGATGTCTCCATGTTTCCTATTTCTTTGGCTTTGGAAAAACAATTTGGTTTTATAGAACTTTCTGTAGAACTCAATTTGTGTATGGCCCCCATATTTTTTTTACTATCTTTTTGAGGGACATCCTTCTGGTATCTGTATTTGCAGGATGAAGCTACAACATTTAAACATAAAAATATTATTTGCAGTGGTGGGATTCAGCCAGTTCGCACCAGTTTGGCAGAACCAATAGCTAATTTTTTGTTGCCCAGGCCCAGAATGGACTTCCGGAAGCAGTATCCACACAGAGAACCGGTTGTTCACATATTTGAATCCCACCACTGATTATTTGTCAAAATGCATTTTGATAAATCAGATAAATAATTCATGGTGACTGAACATGTGTTGATGAAACAGGAAACACATGCTTAGCATGGAAAGCACAATTGAGAAAATACGTCAAAATTGCTTTCTATTTTTCAGAACGCCCTGTAGCTGATAACGAGCGTATGTTGGATCTTCTGCAGCGCTATGGAGTCCAAAGAAATGAGGTTCGCTTTTTTCTTCGCCATGAACGACCTCCTACTCGAGAAACTGGTAAGAGCTAAAATGATGGAGACTATCCTATCCTGAAAGATTGAGCGGAGTGAGTACACTCCAGGTGTTTTTGACCAAAAAGTGCCTTCTATCTGGAGCTAGGAAGCGTTGTTGTCCCTGCCCTTTGGAACAGTATTGCCCCAGAGAATCGTGCACTCCCACCCTGATGATCTTCAAAAAATGCATTGGCTATACTCATAGGTCTTGGATAAAGTGATTTATTTTTAAATAAATTTATTTTAAAACAGTTAAAGAGTAAAATAAATGATTACACAAAAGAAAAAAGAAAATGAGAAAAGATATAATGGACGGGAAGTAACATATTAGTAAATGAACAGAATGTATAGTTGTCAACATTTTAAATTCATTGTTCATTCTTTTATTTATCAAGTAACTAACTGAATATATAAAATTAAAGAGCCAGAATGGTGTTCAGCCCTTGTAGAATGTGACTCAATTAACTATTTTTTTCTTCTGGATGTATATAATCTTCATTCTCACTGCTTTATTGTTTTCTTGGTTTTAATGTTATAAGCTGCACAGAGTCTTGTTGAGTTGAATGGCCTCTAAATTGACTGACTGAATAAATGAATGAATCAGTGAGAGATGTTTTTTTTCTGGAATTTGGTTGATAAGCAAATATCTTTGAATTCTTGTCACAACTGCAAAATAGTTATGTTATAATGGCATAAGTGTCACTATTTTTTATAAGCCAGTCCTTTTGTTTTTATTTTACATAATTGCTGGGTTGTTTATTCTGTGGCTTGTGTATTTTAATTTTCATGAAAAAAAACCTTTTCTTATTTATTTATCTCTATATAGTGTTTCAGAGAAATCTAATGAATTTGTTGCATAATCAGCCATTCAACAGAAACTTGACAAGGCATTCTTCACTGATTTAGAGATGTGAATTTTGAATGTATTTTTGTATTTATTTACTATTTAAGCATTGATTTAAAATTGTAAAACAATTTGATTCTTTTACCACTTCAATTTTCCAGCTGTATAAAAGAAAAGCTATACTTAAGCAAATTCTGTTATTTAAAAGTGGTGTTTTCTGTGTTTTACTTAATAAAGGGAGTGGGCCACGGATGCAAGATCCAAGTTTAAAGAGAAATGGCATTAAAATGCCAGGTGAAAGGAGAATGGAGAATGGAGTAAGTATTTTCAGTTAGTACTCTCAAATAAATCTAAGCACATAATTTATTCTAGTAAGTTTACAGAGGTCTTATTTTCAGAACATTTCACACAGTGTTTTAAAGCAATCAAACAGGTGGTAGCCTCTGGCCAACCTCAACAAAGCAGGTTGAATGGAATTCACAGAGAATTCTAGGACTGTAATCTAGATTGGCATTTTGAAAAAAAAGAGAGAATCCATATTATTACCCAAAAAAAATTCATGGCAATATCTATGTTGTCACCCTGGAGTTTTGTTGTAAAGGGAGTCTAGTTTTACTCAGACTAAGCAATCCCAAATTGCTTACAACAGACAAAGAGACTGATCTTTCAATTAGAACTATGTAATCAGTTCCTTGTACAGACAAGTGGGCCGTAACCTTTAGGAATTAGGAAGTTGTGCTGTGCAGCAGCGCTTGGGATTCAAGGACAAAAAATATTTTGAAACTTTGTTTTTATGTTTTAAGCCACCTATAATTTTCAGTTCTTTGGATTTTTTTTTTGTTTTTTTGTTTTAATATTTCTCTTTTTAATTATAAGCCATCCAGAGTCAGGCAACCTTTAAATTGTAATAAATAAATAAAATGAAGGTTACAAATATAAAGAAAAATGATAATTAAGCATAATAAAATAAAACATACTATGCCAGAGGCGAGATACAGGGTCTGTAGGAAAAGCCAGGACTTCAGTATCTTTGTAAAGACTGGCAGTTGCTATAAGCACCTTCACACCTGATCTAGATAAACAAGTACTAGTATAGTAAGATGAAGTACAGTAGGAGGTATTATTTTTCTCTAATTCGGAGAGTTGAGGAAAATAATTTTAAGAAAAGTTACAAAAATCTGGCTTCTTTAAACTTTGGGGGTGAAGATAAATCTCTGTGTGAAATGTTCTTCATGGAAACTTCCTGGTTTTGTTTTCTACTGTACTTCCTATATTTGGGATGAGAGAATAATTATTTTTAGCCTCTAGTCAAATTGGCAAGCAGCCTGTATTTGCATTGTGCACTTGAATTCTCCCATAATTTGCATGTTGGGTGGTTCATTTACTCTTGGCTTCTGGTATTCAGTCAGTCAAGAAAGTTGATAGCTGGATGCTAGTAGACATGGCCATTTCTGGAGAGTTTCCTCTTTCATTATTTTATTTTGTGTCCATTGGATAAAAGATCTACCAGTAACTTAATGGTCTTTTTAATCAGGAAACTATCATTCCACATTCAATTCCTTCTTTAAAACAATCCCCAAATACTAAGGCAGCCTTTTACATTTGAAACCTAGTGGCAAATTTATTGTGTGAGCTTCAACAAAATATCATTTACGTATCATTTTTTAAAAATGAAGGTCATTGTTCCTCGGATGGACATGACCCTGGCAGAGCTGCAGGAAATGGCAGCACGACAACAGCAGCAAATAGAAGCACAGCAGCAACTGCTGGCTAACAAGGTTTGTTGAAATATGTTTTGTGTCTGTGGCGTGTGTGTTTTATGTGTATGTGTATAATTTATGATTTTTTTTTCAAAAAAAGAATGACAAAGTAACTTTCTTAAACATGAGTTTTGTGAATTATGTATTTCTTCAAAAGTGGGTTGGAATTCTTTAGATACTTCTAAACTGTGTTAAGGCAAATTGAGACTCCTCCAAGGACACCCATTAAATTGATGGCAAAGCCGAGATATGAAATCAGGCACCATCAATGTCAAATATGCTATCCATTTAAATTAATTGAACATATAGTATATAATATATTGAATATCAGTGGATAGAGTATGTTTCCCTTATGTTTATTATCCAAGGATCAGTCCTGTCCTGTTGGAATACTCCAGGATTCTTCAGTTGGGAAGATTAATAAGAGAATGAAATCTTCCCGCACATGTGTAAGAATTACAAAAGTGTGTCTGTGCGTACTTGAACTCTTCCCTTGAAGATAATTTTGATTATTAAAAATGACAAACCCCTTCTCCAGATGTGTTGACAATTGGGAGATTTGGGTAACCTAAACCATAGGTTTAATTTAATATGATTGTCTTTGGTGAGTAACATGCTGCTGCTGGCTTGTGTTTAGTAACTGAAATAATCAAATGCATTGTGCTCACTGGATGTATTGCAGAGAGTTTATTTTAGGAATAATTGGGACTATAATTTCCATTGCTAAGCAAGGCAGTTGTTAAGTGAGTCATGCCCAATTTTATCACCTTTTTTGTCATGGTTAAGCAAATCACTGCAGTTATTAAGTGAAGTATGTGGTCATTAAGCAAATCTGCTTTCCCACATCGACTTTGCTTGTCAAAAGCCAGCTGAGAGGTCACAAATAGCGATCATGTGACCCTGGGATGCTGCGACATTGTAAGTGCAAGGACCAGTCACAAGTTACTTTTTTTCAGGGCTACAGTAACTTTGAATGGTCACTAAACAAATGGTTGTAAGTCGAGGATTATCTGTAATGTATTTTAAAGTTAGCTTAATGCTTATATTGTACACCTGTAGGAGCAGCGTTTAAAATTTCTGAAACAGCAGGATCAACGGCAACAGCAACAAGCTGCAGAGCAGGAGAAGCTCAAAAGATTAAAAGAAATTGCTGAGAATCAGGAAGCCAAGCTGAAAAAAGTGAGAGCACTTAAAGGCCATGTAGAGCAGAAACGGCTCAGTAATGGGAAGTTAGGTGAGCTATAATTCAGTTTTGAAATTCTGATTTGTTTAAAAGTTAATATTTAGATATTTATAATTAATGATGTGCTGGAATATTTTTCAGGGTTCCATTTCATAAAAGTTTTCTGCTCCTTCTAGAAAAATATGCTCTAAAACCATCTTTATTTACTTATTATATTGTAGACCACTTTGATACAGAAAGCAACTTGTTTGGAGTCTGATTAGAGAAAATGATTGATATGGACACTTCGCTTACAAGTTTAATTTTAAAAGTTTAGTAGAGTTATATTAGGATTAAACTCTTTTTTCAGATTGTGAATGATTTGTGGAGAAAGCTCTCTTGATGAAAAGGCAATTTGGAAATAATTTTACAAATTTGTATATTGTACTTTTTCCTGTCCCATGTGTATTTTGCTTCCCTGTGACTGTATTTTACATTTATTATCTACCAAGTAGAATAAAATGCATAGAATTTAACATCTTCACATAGGAATGGCCATATGAATCATAAGTGAACAGAATTATTATAGAAATTAGAATAGAATTGTATTGTTGTTGTTAGTTGCGAAGTCGTGTCTGACCCATTGCGACCCCATGGACAACGTTCCTCCAGGACTTCCTGTCCTCTACCATCTTCTGGAGTCCATTTAAGCTCACGTCTACTGCTTCAGTGACTCCATCCAGCCACGTCATTCTCTGTCGTCCCCTTCTTCTATTGCCCTCAATCTTTCCCAGCATTAGGCTCTTCTCCAGTGAGTCCTTCCTTCTCATTAGGTGGCCAAAGTACTTGAGTTTCAACTTCAGGATCTTAGAATTGTATAGAAAATATAAATAAAACCATGGGAAGTGTGTAATTGGCATTGTATATATTATTATATTTGAATAAACAAGAAATATATATTTGCTTTGGAAGTAAAGTAAAAATTAAGTGTTAGTAGTAGTATTCTAATTTCAAATCCCTCCTGATTTGATTGACTTCTGTAAAGCAATATTTGAATAGCATTTTAACATTTAGGAAGGTAGTAGAAGATAGTATTCCCTTGAATATTACAGAATAACTTCTAAGACTAGTTATCAAGGGATCCCAAGTTGGTCTTCTTTCATTTATGAAATGATCTGAATGTGGAGACAATAGTGCATTTATTTCATAGTTGACATGCAGAGTATAAAATTTCTCACAAACACATTCCTTCAAGTTTTTTTTAATCTCTTTATTTTATGAGACTTGATTTACTAATCAAGCAGACCAACATAAGCAGACCAATACAGACACTATTCTGAAGGCTAGTGGTTGATGATTAGCCATGCTGGTTTTGCAAATAGGAGATAAAGTTTCCAATATCTTTAGATAGGCAAAGTTTTAAAAATTGCTGTATTTCAAAATTGTTGCATTTTTGTTTCATTATACATTCATGTTGAAAGCAAAATAGCATACAGAGTGCAAATATGTGACTGTTTGGGTAGGGCTTGCCATTTATCTTGCTTACCACTGCACATAAACTCAGAAAGTTTCCCATGATGAAATATGCCTTTGTGGCTAAAAATGTTCCACATTCTGATTGTAATTTTTTTCAAGTAATATTTCTCATAAGGCAGGGCATTTTGAAATTATAACTCCCCAGCTTCAGTTTTGCTTAGGATTGATAAAATGTGTTTTTTCCTTTAAAACTTTATGCTTAGCTTTTTTCCGGCTCTGTGTTGGAGAGCAATACAGGGTTTCTGTCCCTTTAAGAGCCAACTTGGGAGCAGCCAACATTTGGTCATTTCTCCACTACTGCTATTGTATTTTGTCTTCCTCTTTAGTCGAGGAGATTGAGCAGATGAACAGTTTGTTCCAGCAAAAACAACGAGAACTGGTACTGGCTGTGTCAAAGGTAGAAGAACTTACCAGGCAATTGGAGATGCTGAAGAATGGCCGGGTTGATGGTTACCATGACAACCAGTCTGCTGTAGCTGAGCTTGACCGCCTGTATAAAGAGCTTCAGGTAACTGGAATTCTACCCTGCAGACTGCAAGAAGGGCTAAATGGGTTGTATCTCCATCTGCCTCGGGGGGGGGGGGAGAAACCCTTAGTAAACCAGAATTATATAATCCCTAACAATGTACATAAGTTATGCTATCTTCTAGGTTATTTTGTGTATATAATTATAATTACCGGCCATTTTGTGGAAAGAAATACGTAAAATCTAGTCAGAGCTACTTTTCCAGACTTCTTTCTCCCAAACTTTTGCGTAATATTCTGTTAATTGTCAAGATGCATTCTAGCATCATCCTGAAAAGTTGTTTCTTTTGCATTCAGCTGAGGAACAAACTGAACCAGGAGCAGAATGCCAAGCTACAACAACAGAGGGACTCTTTAAACAAGCGCAACTCGGAGGTGGCAGTTATGGATAAGCGTGTTAATGAGCTAAGGGAACGGCTGTGGAAAAAGAAAGCTGCGCTGCAGCAGAAAGAGAATGTACCAGTGAGTGCCAGAAAACAAAACAAAAATCCCATTCTGTTGTGGAAGCTTATTTAGCTGGATGAGTGGACATGTGACATTTGTTGAGGGTCTCTATGCTGTATTCCTTGCATTTTTCTTATATCTGAAATAACACATCAGCATTAATGTACCTAGTTTTCAAATAAGGAGAAATGCTTTTGCCCCTTCATGCTCTCTGTAGAATGAATGCTTGACTTTTTTATACTGAGTTTTTCCTGGACAAGTTGTGAGTTAACAGTATTTAATTTCTTTTTTAATCTGCAATTTTAATCGTGCCTAGGTGTCTTTAGATGGGAACCAGCCACAACCAGTTGTATCTGCTCCAAGCCGAGTGGCAGCTGTTGGTCCTTATATCCAGTCTTCCACCATGCCACGTATTGCCTCAAGGAACGAACTATTAATCAAACCAGCCTTTCCAGATGGGACTCCAACCTTACAAGTTGCTGATGGTCCATTAAAAACTCAGACATTGCCAAACATGAGATCTGGTGTTCTTTCACAGACAAAAGCTCCTAGTGGTAAATGCTATTTTCCCTCCTTTTTGCTTTCTACTTGTATGAAGTGTTTTGACATTTCCTCCTGTCAGCTTATGTTCTATCAGTTTGCCGTGCAGATTGCTAAGTAGGGCAATTAGCCTAATTAATTCCACAGGATGTCTAAAAGTAATGTATCTATATGCTTTCTTCAATTAGTTCAATTAGTTGAAATTCTGCTTCTAAATGCAGAATTCTTTCAGACCATACAGTAGGATATACTGGTTAGATATTGGATCTATATCAAAAGCTAACTATATAATATAAATGCAAAACATTGATATTTGTTTCTAGGTAATTATTTAGAATTCTCATTGTGTAAAAACTGATGATCTAATTTTTGTTTTTGCTTGTATTATATACCATTAACAGTATTAGGAAATATTCTATGTTATGTTGACATTATTGTGGACATAAAATCTTGGAAGTAAAAGTATTACAACTATAATTTTATTTGGAAACATAAAAGATCCTAATAATTGCAAAACTAATTGTGCTTTCAGTGAACAAAAACATTTATGGACTTCAGCTTTTGATACTGATAACATAAACATTTTGGGTGAAAGAAAGATGTAGTATAGGATTCATACTATATCACTATATTTTTAGAAGTGTTTATAACATTGTTTAAAATGCTCATATTTTATTTTTGTTGATAGTTTTGTGAAAGTATTTAATATTTGCTCTGCCTGGGAAATTTCATTGTCAAAAAAGCCATTAAGTTAAAGCTTCTTTAAGGAACTGGATGAACGTTTGAAAAAATTAATTCATCTCCCATTTGTATGTGAACTAATGCTAATAGCTCTGAGTGAGTGAATTTATTTGCAAATTAAAAACAGACATTTCTTGCAGCTGCTACAAGGAAGATATTTTCATAAGAATGTAAAATAATTTTCTTACAAAGTTATATCTTTGCTTCAGAAACAAAGATTGAACAGAGATTTGTTATGGGGTTTGGTCAGCATTCGTTCATGATCTTTATTAATCTGTACAGATTTTTTTTTTTAAAAGCTGTCTGTTGCCATTATCAATATGTAAAGCAGGTAGCAGTGTTTAATTTGCTGTGTCTGAATATTTCTACTGGGATATTTGTGGATAACATTCATGTACTATACTAAATGAACCCCATAATCAGGGGTATGGTTAGGAAATTTGTGTTCTGCATTTTTCTAGTGTGAAAATTGGAAATACTAAAAAAAAGTGAGCTATTTGATAAACACAAGAACATGCTTAATTTATCTTCATGATTTATAACAGCCAAACTTCCCTTTTAGATATGAGTTGACCATAAATAGGCGTCTTCTATTTGGGGCTAGCATTACCCCCATTATATTGATTAGAAAAAGAGAAAATGTTGTAATATTAATATTTTCCTGCTTTGACCAAAATTAACAAATTGGTTAAAAGTAGTATGTGAAAATTAATAGGTTTTACAGGGGCCTTTTATATATGCATCTATCAAAATAAAGCTTTGTAAGTTTAAAATTAATTTCTCTGTTCTTCATCTCTACTACAGGAACTACAACTGCTGCTTCAAAACC
Organism: Protobothrops mucrosquamatus; assembly: GCF_001527695.2. NCBI lineage: Eukaryota > Metazoa > Chordata > Lepidosauria > Squamata > Viperidae > Protobothrops > Protobothrops mucrosquamatus. Next base: position 139,037 of record NW_015386079.1, on the reverse strand, counting down.
CCCACTTGCTATCAGTGATTGGAATAACTTAAGTGCTGATAACTTTATCAATCAAGGCTCAACTTCCTCAGTGATAAATGTCAGTAGCAACATTGAAGGGAAAGGTAAACTCTCTCCTGTGGGGATTTCAGTAAATTATTTCATTGACGGTTTGTTAAGCTAAGCGTTCTTAGTATTACAAAATCTTTCCAGAATAAGGATGAAAGACAGACATTTAGACATGTGCCAGACTGTGATTTTAAAAAATGTAGCAAGTGTCATGAGGCATATGTGATTTTTTTTTTACAGATTAATGTACGTAGAAACACCTAAAGTACTGGGTAGGCCTCATTTCTGTTGTTAGTGAGGTCTGATGCTTCCTTTAGATACTGGAATGGCCAATATAAGGGAGATCCTTAATGCTCTCTGAGCTTGGTTGTTTTCTTACAGACATTTCATTACCCAAATTAGGTAACATCATCAGTGCATTTCAACCCTGAGCTACAAATATTCTCCTTTATTGGTGCCATATATGGATGTTAAATGCTTCAGAAAGCATGCAAATTGGAAAAAAAATGCCTGTAGGCACACTTCCACTAGCACTGATGATGTTACCTAGTTTGGGTAATGAAACATCTGCAAGAAAACAACCAAATGCAAAAAGCACCAAGGGCCCCTCATTTCAGTCCTGAGCTACAAATATTTTCCTTTTTTGGCTAGTATAATTTCTCAACTTGGTTAACAGTGCCTGCTTTATTTATATCTGCTTAGTTTCATGGCCCTGTTGACATTTGTCAGATCTCTTCAGCAAGAAGCCTTCATGTTCTTTCATATCCAATGCTTGCTTCTTCATAAAGGATCTTATGGCTATGTTGTAGTACAAGTATGTTCTATATTTCATATTTGCAATGGTTTTCTGAAAATATTATAGATAATAATGAAGAATGATTTCATCGTGTCTTGTTCTTGAAATACAAGCTTAATACAGATTTTCCTATTTAAATTAAACAAGCCCAATTGTGTTTAGCTGAAATCAACTTTATATCTAGCTTAAAAGCTCTAAAGAATCCTGATAATTTCTTAGTTTGTGATGTAGATATCAAATACCTATTTAATTTAACTCCAAGTCTGTTTTTTTTTATAGTTGGTGAAGGAGATGTTCCTTTTAGAGAAAAAGAAAAGAAAGTGCGTCCCCTTTCCATGTTTGATTCTGTTGAATCAAACGGAAGTACTTCTGTGCCTACAACAACTACACTAAGAAAAAATCAGAGTAGCGAAGACCTCCTGCGCGATGGCCAGGTATTTTTAAGTATTTTTTGATCTTGACTTTTATACATGCCAGGAGAAGTATTTAAGTCAATTTGATATTGATAAAAATTTCCTATTGATTTTTAATTAATATTTGAGATCACCATAAAGGGAAATTGCTCCATTTCCTAGAACAATTGAGCAAACAACGGGTTACTCTGAGGTGTGCACCGAAATTCAAGTAGCAAATTTTCACCATCACAGAAGAAAGAGACTCTCCATCAGTAGAGGAGCTCTTATATACATTCTATGCTTTGTCTTATTCTTCCTTTTCTTCTTAATCACATTTCTTCGTGGTGGAGAAAAAATAAAGAACACTGGAATTGTAGCCTCACTTTCTTCACAAATATTTATGTTCCAAGTTTAGGATTAATTTATCCAAATGTGCAAATGCTTCACCTGATGACAAGCCGGCTCTACCTGTCATATATTCTTGGCTCTCAGTTCAGGATGTTCAAGACACTCAACACAATCTTCTATCATATATTCTTAAAAGATTGAGTGGGCAATTTTGAAAGCTTCATAACCAGTCTTCTGTCCTATTCAGCATACTCTGCAATTTCTTTTATCTCTGAAGACCAATTTTTTGTTTGTTTCTTTATGGAGTGTATATTTACTTATTATTTCTGTGTTCTGTACTGCTGTGAATGTCAATTGAAGGTTTCTGGCTGGTTTTCTTCTTGTTCCTGTGATGGCCCCACAGAAGCCTGGTAGCTTAAATAGCACTTTCCTATTCTGTTGGTTGTGTTCCATTATCCTGTATAACCAATACACCTTTCCTTGGTTCAGGTCCAAACATTGGGCATTCTTGACAGCTTAATACTACACCGATGGAAAGAGAGTTGAGCTTGTGTTGAAAGAGCCCAGTACATAATATTCTGAGATGTTGGGCTACTTAGGGCCAGACAATTCCTCTTGGCCTAACTTACTTCATTAATTTTGTATGGTGGAAGTTCTGTGTATGCTAAGTAATGAATAATAACAATATGTAATTTCCTAAGCAAGGGGTCAGCAATATTTTCAAGCAATGAGAGCCATGATTTTGCAAGATATTATAGATGCCAAAAGCATAAATATGGGAGGGGAACCCTTTTTTGTTTCTCTTCCTGATTAAAAATGTTCCAAATATCATGAGGATTCTTGTGAGAACACTGAGATTTTGCAATATTTGGCTGTCTTGTGAGATTTCAGCTTTTAATATTTATGTATTTATGTTTTGGAGATCAGTGACTACATCTAACCCCCCAACCCTAATACAGTATGTGAGCAAGGTAATATAGATAGCATCAGTGGTGGGATCCAAATACCTGAAGAGCCAGTTCTCTATGTGGACGCCACTTCCGGAAGTGATCTGCCCAGATATTAGTTTCTATCTCTATTTCTTGTATCATCCTGCTAAGTTCCGAGGATGTCCATATCATATCAATTCTAGACCATGATTTATGTCTATTTGAATAAAATGTATATTGCAGGGTTTTTTTGGATTTTTTTTCCATATGTCTTGAATACAGAGTTCTTCTGCCATTTTTAAGACTGCTTTAGGTAATATATTTCTTCCTTTCTTCCTTTGTTTAGTGCTTTTATAGTCCAAAGTTCCATCTATTATTGGATTAAAGTCTCCCATTATACAAAAATTCCGATAGTCCAATTCTAAAGTTTTTTTATATAGTTTTTGGTAAAATTGTTCTTGTTTATCATTTGGTGCATATATTGCTACCATCAGTATCTATTCTTGGTCCATCGTTATTTCTGGAAGTGGTGTCCATGCACTCCTGATGGGCCATTCTGGGCCTGGGACATCTCCCTGGCTCAGAACAGACTTCCGGAAGTGGCGCCCACACACTTCCGATGGTCCATTCTGGGCCTGGGAGGCCTCCCTTTCTCAGAACGGGCTTCCGGAAATGGTGTCCATGCACTTCCAATGGACCATTCTGGGCCTGGGATGCCTCCCCGGCTTAGAACAGACTTCTGGAAGTGGCATCCACGCACATTCTGGCCTTGCGAAAAAGGGCTATGGCATCAGCCAGTTCACTGAAGTCAACAAAAAATTAGCTACCTGTTCTACTGAACTGGTGTGAACCGGCTGAATCCCACCACTGGATAGCATTATCTTGTGTACTATTTATCTTTTGCTTTTATTCTTGTAAAAAAAATATTTCTTTTGAGTATCTTATTTTCTTGGCTGTTTTTGACTTACAGATGGGCACTAAAAGTGTCGCAAAAATACCACCACCTGTTCCTACCAAGCCAAAACAGATCAACTTACCTTATTTTGGCCAAACTGGTCAGGTTCCTTCATCAGATGTTAAGCCTGAATGTAACATCCAGAAGCTGACAATTACCAGCGCAGGAAGTAAGCAGAAGCCACCAGCCGCGCTGACACCATCAGCATCTCAATATGCTCAACAGAAAATATGTGTTTCCCCAAGTGGTCCTCCTCCTAGTCTGGATCTAGCTCTTCCCAAACAAGAGAGTCCTCCTGCAGCAGCTGTGAGACCTTTCACTCCTCAGCCAACCAAAGAAGCCCCTCCACCACCTTTTCGAAAGCCACAGACTGTGACCACAAGTTCCATCTACAGCATGTATACAAAGCAACAAACCCCTGGGAAGAACTTTCAACAGGCAGTGCAGAGTGCTCTGACACGAGCCCACACTAGAGGACCTCACTTCCCAAGTGGTGAGCATTTAAGGATATGTTTGCTTTGCTATGTCATGCTATGTCTATTTCACTAAAGGCTGCTTCTAAAGGGGACAGCAGCTTGAACTGTGGTGAGAATTCAAGGAGTCACTCTATTTAAAGCAAAGGCTAATAATTTGCAAGTTGGTTGCAGTCCTCCCATCTTGTCCTCCCTAGAGCAGTTGGAGCAGGAAAGACTGGTCCTTTTTTTTGCAGGTCTTTTAAAGAGAACAATTAAGCCAGTGGTTTGCAGCAACATGAGTCCTAAAATTACAAATGCATTTGTGTCAGCTGTTATTTAAAAAACTAGCTATTTTGTTAGTTTTGGGGATTAGGGCTCCTCAAGAAATAAAAATGCCAGTTTACATTTAATAATTATATGTTAATTTATATTTCATATGGATTCCCCGACTTAACAATATCACAGCTGCTCACAGTAGGTTTCATAGGCAAAATCTGGGGTAGATTTTGTCCATACTCCTGCTTTGCTTTTGATTAAGTTAAAAAATATACAAGCCGCACTCCCCTCTTCCAAGCTGCTTATGATTTCTCCTTTTGAGAGCAGCTGCCTTAAATATTGAAGATAAAAACAATGCTCCAAACATTCTGGGCTTGCCACAATAATTAAAAGAAATTGTGGGCTCCAGTCCCAAATTTATCTACCCTATTTTAAGATACCCCTTTTATATATATTATTACTTACATATTGACTTGAATCCAAATAGGTTCTATTTAGATACAATGAAATTTATGAAGAAATAGCTAACCACAAAGTGAAGAGTGGGGAGGGTTGAAGAACTAGATGTGCTATTAAATAAACGTACTTCAGACTCCTTCAGAATGACAATGAAGGAATAGGAAACCTGCAACTTGTATTTGCTCCTTTTCTGGGTGAAGGCAGATTAGAAAAATATGGATTCTCTTCTAACCTGGAACTGAACAAGCTGTTTTTTTTTGTGGAAGACATGCTTGTTAATCATCATTTGTTGACATTTTTAATTGAAGTTCATTCAAATTTTGATTTGGATCTTCAGATGTTGAGTTGTAATAGTATAATTTAAGTTACAACAGTTTCTCTTTTTACTAGAGAAATGTGTACCTTTTAAGTGCAGTATATTAAATATTATGGCTCTGGATTTAATTGTACTTATGTCCCCTTTATAATCAGTGGGATATGTTAGTCATATTATGTTCCAGAGGTTACAGTGGATCTGCACTAAGCATGAATAATTTTGGCCCAACCCAATATTGAAGACTATTAATTCTGATTGACTATTGCTTCAGGGTTTGTTTTCTGTCTAAACCATGTGCATAATGTGTTGACATTTCCAGTGCGCAGGTACTTAACAGTAGTGGCCAAAATTGTGGAAACCTTTTGGAAAAAGTGTACAGTAGAAATACCACCTTTGGTTAGATTTCCACCAAGTTTTCTTCTAATTTCTTTATAACTGTAGCCTTGTTCACTTAATAATACTATTTTACATCGCTTTCTGGGCAACCAGTCAACTCTTTGCACCATTACTTTAATTTTATTACGTTTTACAAGCTCACTAAATGAAAGAAGAAAAAAAACCCAACCAACTTGATAGCAATCACATAACACACTGACAAATGTCCTCCTCTCAGCTTCAATACATGACATCAATAACTGAATCCTTTGGTGGACATGTAGGGAAGTTAAAGCATTTTGGACTAAGATATGGTGGAGTATTCAAAATATTTTTAAGAAAAAGGTAAAGTTTAAGCCGCAGATATTTTTGTTGGGTATTATGGAAGACATGGATGCAAAAGAAATGGAATTTATGTTGAACTTTATAACTGCTGCAAGACTACTAGTAGCTCAATATTGGAAAACGGAACGTTTACCCACTATAGAAGAATGGTCACTTAAAGTCTCGAACTTAGCAGAAATGGCCAAGATTTCCGCTTATGTGAAGGATTATTCACAAGAAAGATATATTTTGGTTTGGAGAAGATGGATAGATTATATTGAGCGTAAATNAATTATTAAAGTGATGTTATTATTATTGTTTTTAATAACTGTATATTTGTTTAAAAGAGAGTTAAAGGAGGTTATAGATATGTTATTTTAATAGTTGATTAATGTTAGAGTATGATTATTTTATTGTTAACCCTGTGATTGGCACTGGGAAGTGAGGGGGGAGGGAGGGGGGAGTGGAAGGGTGGGTTGGGGAAGGGGGCGATTTATATTGTAAAATTTTATAAAATTTTTAATAATAAAAAAAATAACTGAATCCTACTGTGATCTGATTGGCTCATTGCCAAAACAAGATGACACCTGATTGGCTCTCTAAACACTCACGCTCATTGGCTACAATCAGATGAAGGAAAGCTACCTGATATCAACCTAAGCAAGTTGTGCTTCCTTTTTCTGGTTATTTGGCTATAACTTTTCATAGAATACAGTACAGATAATTGAACAAACTATGTTACACTACATTCTTGATTAAATTATCTTTCCATTGATATGTAATTTTATGGTACTACTCCAAAAAAAGTGGTGTTATTAGCCATCAAACCTCAAGAATACACTTTTCCCAAAAGGTTTCCACAATTTTGGCCACTACTGTACATTGCTTAAGAGAAGTTGTTTTTTATTGGCAATGTTAAAATGTAAGTCAAGTTGTAGTGGAATTGTCAAAAAAACTTCCAATATCTCATTTTTTCTCTCTATTTCTGTTGTGGTCTACACTGCCAGTGCTTAAACTTAAAAAGAAAGATAGAAAGAATTGTAAAAAAAAAAAGACACCTCATGTTCCATTACATTTCCTAAGGATATAATGAATGAGATCTCTGCATAGCTGATTGGAGTAATCAGTCTTGTTATCAATTTTGATATAAATTGAATTAGTTGAATGTATGCATAGGGCATTTGTTTGGGTTTTTTTGCCAAGTGTTTATGATTTTCTTTCTGAATTGCTTCTTAGTATATGGAAAGCCAGTAATTGCTGCAGCTGGTGTCCCAAACCAACAGCAGCAGATGGACAATAATTATTCAAATACACAAGGCAAGCCAGCTAGTCCAGAGCCTGAAATGGAATCTACAACTTCAGCCAGTGAAAATAATGAAACCGAACGTATTCCTCGCCCACTCAGCCCAACCAAGCTTTTGCCTTTCTTGTCAAATCCGTACCGAAATCAAAGTGATGCTGATCTGGAGGCCCTTCGGAAGAAGCTGTCTAATGCACCAAGGCCACTGAAGAAACGTAGTTCTATTACTGAGCCAGAAGGTCCTAATGGGCCCAACATTCAGAAATTATTGTACCAGAGGACAACTCTGGCTGCTATGGAGACCATTTCAGCCCCATCATATCCACCAAAGCAAACTTCAGCTACAGTTACCGAAATCTCAACAGACATCCCAAATCCTTACTTAAACCCAGAAGTGGTAAAAGAAGTGATTCCTACTCCACCTGAGCCAACTATTTCAGAGGAAGCAGAAAGCCCAAATTCTGATTCCAATACTAATTCTCTGCCTTCATCAGGACTAGACAGTGTTCTTGAGGGGACCTCTGACATCACTTCTCTTATTCAGCCTGAAATGGAAGAACCAAGTTTAGATGTGCCTTTGCCTATTGACCTATACATGGAAGAGTATCCTCCCTACCCACCACCCCCGTATCCTTCAGGAGAACCAGAGAACCTGGGAGAGGACTCATTCAATATGCAACCTCCTGAAGTCACTGGACAATTTTCTTTGCCCCCTGTAAGTAAAAACACACTGCTTCAATAATTTTGACACTTATCAAGTGAGATGATTTATTGTGCCACTTCTGCAGTGTATAACTCTCTCTAAAGTAATTCAGCTGTATTGATTGCTAGACATACTTTGCTGCTGTGCAATATCTTCAAACTTCATTTATTGAAAGCCCTGTTCAAACTGAAATGACAGATGGATGTCTTTGGTAAAGTAATGGATAGTGGCTATTATTCATTTCAGTTAAATATCTCTGTTGTAGAAAGTAACGTGGTCAGCACCTCATTTTCAAATGTTATGAAGTTTGTGATGATCAGATGCCTTCATTGATAATCTGTGTTGTACTGTAAGAAGTGGGGAGCCAGTTTGGTGTAGTAGTTAAGTCATTAGGCTAGAAACCAGGAGACTCTAGTCCCAGCTTAGGCATAAAACCCGCTGGTGACTTTGGGCCAATCACACACACTCACTGATCTACACTGCCAGTGTTTAAACTTAAAAAGAAAGATAGAAAGAATTGTAAAAAAAAAAAAAAAAAGATTTCTTCAGCCTAGGAAGTAGGCAATGGGAAACCGTTTCTGAAATCTTGCCAAGAATGCTACGGGGACTTCTCCAGGAGTCAACATTGACTCAAAAGCACACGAACATAGTAAGAAGTACTATACAAGTTGGCTTGAGAATACTGATATGTCTATAGGCTGCCAATTTGGGGAGACCATTGTAGCATTTCAAAATCAATCAGTTTCCTAAATTTTCCTCCTCTCTGATAGTATCTTGCTTTCCATTCTGTTGCTCTCTCTTCACTGACGCTTCAATTTGCCATCATCTTAAAATGTTTAAAAATTCACTGTGGACTGGTTTTGAAAATGTAAACTACAATATGTGCTATAACATACACTAAACTTTAGAAAAAGGATAAAGACTTTCAAATCTCAGCTTATCATGTTAAGTTGTGTAGCTTGCTGAGTTACTGTCAGCATCAGGATATACTTATCTGTCACAACGCTTTAGTTTAATTATTTGCATACTTTTGCAAATCCTGTTAGGATATTCCAAATCTTAATATTCTATTGATTCTAGAACAAAACAAAGTGAAGGAGACAAGACTATTTGTGTTATATTCTACCTTTTCAATGTACTCTGATGTCAGTGGTGTTTATATAGTTATGAATTACTGTTATTTGCTCAGCGGCAGCTATTCACTCCTTTTATCTAGATGGTACACATTATGTTTGTGTTCCAGGCTCAAATATTTGAATTTTTAAAACTGTGCTGAGCCTCTCCCTCATGTTAACCTTCTTCGGTCTTTATCAGATTAGTCATTTAAAGTATTGATTTAACCCCCACTTTCTTTCAAGGTGATTACTTTATGAAGATGACATTGCTTGCCTGCTTCCATTCTTAAATGTTAGTTTCTAGCTTTTGCTTTAGTGATGATGCTTTAGCAACAAATATTTGAGTATAATCATGTATTGGGGTGAAATCTTTACCACTTGGGGAATAACTAATGCATGTTATGCTAATAATTGTGGTACTTGCTTCTGATGTAACACCATACTATTTCTAAAGCCAGACACTATTTCTGACACTAGAAAGATCCTATTTGGTTTTGGGGGGGATTTTATGTACACTAAGGTCCTATTTAGATGGCTATTGGGACAGTCCAGGATTTGCTGCTTCTTAGCCCCTTTATTTCTGGCCCTTGGTTGCCATCCTCTTTGCATCATCTTTGAAGAACTTTTCACTGACTGCACTGTTGTGTTCTAATTATTTGCAATCATGCTTCAAAGAAATAGCCTCTTTTTAACTCTTCTTAGGCTGTTCCTTAAAGAAGCTGCCGTGGTTCCTGGGCCCATGTGTAGCCATATAGGCTCAGGAAAATGCTTGAATCAGTTAAAGAAATGTAATGAATCCTTTCGTAAAGTTGATCATGTCTAAGACAATAGGGGACAGATTTGGAGATGATCTATTTTTAGGGCTTACTAGAATTAAATATATATTGCTTAGTCTATTCCAAGTTTTTTTTTACTTGAGTACATCAATTAAGAAATTGTAACTTTTAATATAATGCAATAATTGGTCACATTAAATTATTTTTTAAAATTTCTATAACATTGAAATTAACTAAAATTGTTTTTATTTTCAGTGAAAAAGCTCCTATATACCATTGTTTTTTTTCCTCTAGGGTAAGCGGACAAACCTGCGCAAAATTGGCTCAGACAGGATTCGTCACGGAATGCGAGTAAAATTCAACCCACTTGCTTTGCTTCTAGATTCATCCCTTGAGGGGGAATTTGACCTTGTACAGCGGATTATTTATGAGGTACAAATTCCATATTCCCTTATTAAGAACTTAGACTTAGCCTACATTTAGTACTGCATGTGTTATAGCAACTTGCAGGGGTGGAATATGAGATCAGCACTCCTAAAGAGTTTCAGATGTTATTCAGTCCAAGAAATTGTAGAATATAAAATGATACGTGGCATAATAGAAAACATATTTAGCATTCCCTTTTCTTTTTGCCGCACAGGTTGAAGATCCCAGTTTGCCCAATGATGAAGGCATTACAGCACTTCACAATGCTGTCTGTGCTGGTCACTCAGAGATTGTGAAATTTTTGGTGCAGTTTGGTGTAAACGTAAATGCTGCAGATAGTGATGGATGGTAAGGATGCTCTTTGGCATTTTGAATTAGCATAAGTAAGTTACCTTAATGGAACCTTCCACCATGCGGCGGTATCTAGTAAATATATGGTAGTCTATATCCATTTCAATATCTCTTGACTGAGAAAAGAAATAATCATCTTCCTGTTTTTTAGGGATGGGAGTGGGTGGGAATTGCCCTTGGTTCATTAGAATAGTTGGTGATTTCAACAGCTCCAAAATACAAAGCAAAAGATTTTAGTTACTGCATTAGGATAAGAACAGCAGTACTGTCATCAGAGGAATTTGGATAAGATCAGGGGTCTTCAAACATGGCCTTTTATGACTTGTGGACTTCAAGTCCCAGAATTCCTCAGCCAGCGTGCCTGGCTGAGGAATTCTGGGAGTTGAAGTCCACAAGTCATAAAAGGGCCAAGTTTGAAGACCCCTGGATAAGATGAAAGAATATGGCTCTCAGAAAGCAACTTTGGGGAAATGCAGTTGTTAGAAATAAAGGTGTCAGAAGCCATAACAACCATTAATACTTATTACAGTAGATTTATTTATATATAGCACCCATTTTAACCTTGTGACTTATGAGAAGTGAGCAGCAATAAAAACATACTACTACTACTACTACTACTACTACTACTACTACTACTACTACAATAGTCACAATGAATACCACTTTGCATTCAAGGTGAAAAAAAACGTTTCATCCATCAATACAACCTCCTCATGGATTCTCACATATTCCAATTTTCATACCTGTTCATACCATACATAACCTTATCGAAAAGGACACTGGGGTTGAGGCTAACCTAATCTCCAGGAAGAGGATGTTCCAAGGAGCAGTCACCAAGTACCCATCAATCTGGGTATTTGTGGAAAGTGATTCAAAACATTCTGTTACATTTTTCTTTTCTTTTGCAATGTATAGGACTCCACTGCATTGTGCAGCATCTTGCAATAATGTCCAGGTGTGCAAATTTCTAGTGGAATCAGGTGCTGCTGTATTTGCCACAACATATAGTGACATGCAGACTGCAGCAGACAAGTGTGAAGAAATGGAAGAAGGCTATACTCAGTGTTCTCAGTTTCTTTATGGTATGTGCCCAAAATAGGGTTCCTTAGAGTTGTAGTTCCCCCCTCCAGATTTCCTTTTATGTCTAGAAGATTCTTTCAAGCTCTAGAAAATGGCATATCCATACATCTGAGGTTCTGTGAAAGTTTTATGCCTGTTCCTAGTTGTGGCACCAAATGAAAAACATTTGGTTCTACTTCTGTAATCCCAAATTTCAGAAAGAAAAGCATTGAAACTCTTATGCATCCTAAGGAGGATTTTCATGTATAACAGAGATGGGGATATTGGACATGCTGTGTTTTGTTACTACTTCAGATAGTATCTTCACACGCACACTGGAAAACATTTTTTGCTGAAAGAAAAAATGCTATGAAACTTGCATTGAAAAAGAAGACTAAGGGGTTGAAGAGAATTATATATTAAGAGGGAGGGAGGATTATAAAATTATAATTATCTGTTGAGTAGAAGGTTAAAATCATACTATATGTCATAACTTTAGTTTCTTTTTCTTTGGATTTTTGCCTACTGTATGTAAAACTCTCAAATATTTTTTTAAAAAAATGCATCTTCACATGCATTGCAGGTATAATTTCCCACTTTATGTCACTTTTATACCCATCCATACAGATTGTATTTATGTTAATGCTGCTCCTACAATGGCTTGAACATTCCTAGACAAACTATGTTTGCTGTAATTCTGTGACTTTTGGCTTTTTTTTTTTACTTAGTTAAGAATTTATGTGGTAGTCAGCATTATTATGGAATAATTTTTTGTTATGACCACTTGGTCTGATTTTTTTGTCCGTGTGTTGCAGGAGTGCAAGAAAAAATGGGCATAATGAACAAAGGAGTAGTTTATGCTCTCTGGGATTACGAGACTCAGAATGAGGATGAGCTATCCATTAAAGGAGGGGATTGCATGACAGTCCTTCGCCGGGAAGATGAAGAAGAAATAGAATGGTGGTGGGCTCAGCTAAGTGACAGAGAAGGCTACGTGCCACGGAACTTGCTTGGGGTAGGTTGAAATAGTTGCAAATGTTTCTTAGTATAGGTTGATAGCCATATATCCTTTACACAAATGATTTGGCTGCATTAATAGTCTCCCTCATCTTCCAAATTGTCAGGGTTTCTTACAAGTTAAATTAGGATGCCAGCATGATTTATTCTAAATTCCTGGATGTTCAATATTTAGTGATGTTGTAAAACCATCAATCTCTACCTTATGGCAGCTCCTCTTCTGTAAATGAAATTGATTTCATAAAGATCTATTTCAAGTCAGAGTTCATAAAGAAGTTTGCTAATGGTAAATTCTGGCTTCTTGGACTATAGGTAGGATGAATTCCAGAAATACATTATAGTGTTTTAGAGAACTGGGAAACCTACGAGAGGAACAAACAGTGTATATTAATTTTAAAAAGAATCCGGATGCAGAAATGCAGGACTTGAATCAAATCTACTCACTGAGATCTTAATTAATCCTCAAAATCAACCCAATAGATACTGCAGAGTCTCTCTACTTCACTCTTACCTCCGTAGTCTTGACCTCTGGCAATTGCCACATGATTTTGGTGGTTTATATATGATAGCTCAGTGATTAAAGACACTGAGCTTGTCAGTGTAAAGTTGGGTTTGAAACCTGAGCATCACACAATGGTGTGAGCTCCTGTTACTTGCCCCAGTTCCTGTCAACAAAGCAACTTCAAAGCATGCAAGTGCAAGTAGATAAATAGATACTACTTAGGTGGGAAGGTAACAGTGTTATGCTTGCCTTGGCATATAGGCATGCTGGCCATATAACCACAGAAAGGTCTTTAGACAACGTTGGCTCCTTCGGCTAAGAAACAGAATTGAGCACTACCCCCTAGAGTCGGATACAACTGGACAGGGGAAACCTTTACCTTTATGTGTGTCTGTATATACCAGTGTTTCTCAACCTTGACCATTTTAAGGCATGTGGACTTCAACTCCCAGAATTCCACAGCCAGCATTGCTGGCTGTGGAATTCTGGGAGTTGAAGTCCACATGCCTTAAAATGGTCAAGGTTGAGAAACACTGGTATATACAGTACATATTCCTTTTAAGAAAGCTTCAAGGAGAGCAGCTCAGGTGTTTTTTAAAGTAATTACTGTGTGTATTGACTTGTGGACTTGAGACAACAACCTCTCTTTTCTCCTTTTTTCAGCTATATCCGAGGATTAAGCCAAGGCAAAGAAGCTTGGCATGAAAATGTTAGAAGCAATTTTATGAAGTATTAACTGCAGGATGTTTTCCTTGTCATCCGCAGAAATGCATCTGTGAGACTTCTTTTGGTAATAATGTGATATAAAAGCAAGGCTGAATATACCTTGAAAATATATGAAGGATAAAAATTATAGAAGAAATTCTACAGTGCTATTTTCAAGCAATGAATTAGTTTCTCCTTTAGGCAAATTAGGCCTGATGGTCAATCACTGCCTTATCTGCTTCTACAGTAGCTTTCTTTCCACCCCCTTTTGTAACTTACTAGTAAGATAGAATCCAACAATTGCTCCAGCCAGTCTCTTAAACCTTTTCATTCCATTCTGTAGAAACAGAGCAATGTTAAGTCAGGTAACCTTTTCATATAGAAACTAGTAACATTGTGCTTTTAAAATGTCTTAGTAGCAGAGCTAATGGGATGAAATGACATGAAATCTGTTGAATTAAGGAATCTAAAGCAGTTCTTTGAGCAATAATTTTAAGCGCAGTAGCATTTTAGGATTCCAAAGTATTTGAAATATGGCACATGTGATGTAGCTTACTGTATGTGGGGTGTATTTTTTCCCTTACAAACAATACGTTTGTAACTTCGGTATTAAATGTAGAAAAGCCAGTTTTTTCATCTCACAAATTTTGTTACAACTATCTTTTCCTTAACTGTGATTAAACATTTGCTTCAGAAAATACCAGTTTGTTTGTACTCTTTGAATACCCAGTGCTCCTGCCATTGAGCTGTTCTCATGTGCTGATGTGATGAGCACAATAAAGATTAAAATTTGTGACTCCCAATGTTGTCAGATTTCTTGGTTATCAGAGATATTTTATGTGATCTGTAACTACGATAAAAATGACATTGCACTTGACATTTAAGTTATATTAATTTATCCTGATCAATTAGATTGTATGGAGGGTGGGTGGGGATATAAGAGAAGAAAGATATCTGAAAAGGAAACCGTTTGTTTTAAAATTACTTCATATCTATTATTGGCAAGATCATATCTTCTTGAATTATGGTAATCTCCCCAGCTGCATCAAGCATCCTGTGGCCCCCTTACTTCTTTGGACATTCATTAAGCTTTTGAGACAAAAATATGTGTTGGCAATGACAAACATGAAGTCTGATAAGACGTTTGTGCATCAAGTGTGTATATACACACACGTGTATACGATACGCCTCTTTATGGGAACATTCATACCCAGTAAATACATTTGCTGACGAATCTTTCTGTTAACTAAATAAACATTGTGTGTTCCTGTTGTAGTCCTCGTTTAACAATCATTTGAAGTTACAGTGGCAATGAATGAATGGTATTTACGTCCAGAACCCGAAATTACAGCCATTACAGCACCCCTATGTCACATAATCAAAATTTGGGCACTTGGCAGCCTGCCCCTCTTAAAACAGCAGGGGTGCTTCACAGCAGCATACTCCCACCTCCCGAGTAGTGTGCACAGGCTCAGAAAGAAGGCCTAGCACAGCCAGTTGTTTTCTTGCATAGGGTCACCCCGGGCATACCTCATCAGCGGCAGGAGGAAGGTGGCCAAAGATCAGCAGGGCCTGCAGAGCACAAGACCACAGGCCAGCTGGGGCTCTGGCCTCTGGCGGTTGGCTACAGCTTGAGGAAGCACTCCCTAACAATGTTACTGGGGCTGAAGTAGAGACGGGGGCAGTGGTGCCTATCTGAGACTGCTGAAGGCACCAAGCCTATACTTCAGCCCCATCACTGCTGCCAAGGAATGCTGCTGTGCAGAGTGGTCAAAAGGGCACAGATGGTGGTGGTGGGGAGTTCAAGAGGAAGCAGTCCCTTGCCTTACCAAAACTCAGGGCTGGGAGAGACACCAAGCTGGGCATGACTTGGGTCAGGCAATTCTCCTCCTAATGGCTGGTGGAATTCAGTTAACAATATCAATAGGAATTGCTGGTGCTAAGTCACCGTTTACAACCATGTTGCTTAACAATGGAAATTCCAGTCCCAATTATTGTCATTAACTGAGGACTACCTATACTGTAGAGGCAGGATAACGCAATAGCAAATAAATGTTGACACTTCATAATTCCAAGCAATTTATTCCATTTTACTGGTTAAAAATATCACTGGCTCAAGTGATAGACTAAAAATCATTAAAAAAAAAAATTAGAAACTGCTGGTATTGTTAAGTAATTAGTGAAAACTATCATTACAATGCAAATAAGTGAAACAGATTTTATGAGATTTGCTGCATTGCAAATAAGCATTTGCTAAGTTTTACTGTAGATTTGTTCTACGATGATTGCAACCTTTCTAACTTATATTCAAGTTACACTGCTAGATTTTATTTTATTTTTAAAAAAACCCTTTTCCTGAAAAAGCTCAAAACATGGAATTTATTTGAACAGTAAAAGGAGAGAGAAAAGGTAATCTGACCTGATAGCATTATGAACTGACTAGCTTTTATCTGAATGGCAAAAGCATTCTTTATTGATGAATCAGATTTCAGATGGTTAAAATAATCTGTAATACGAAGCTAATTTCTAATAGAAAATGCAGCCATTCCCAATATTCTTAGAAATAATAGAATGACAACTCCCGGAAATTTACCTTATGGCAAACCTGGAAGAGTTTAAGCAAATATTATAGTATTACGTAAACAGTTACAGCTAATATATTGAGATTGTTTGGCAGTTGCTTTGTTTTTTTTTTAGTACTCTCTTCTTTAGCAGCTTCACCATAAGTACAAGATGTATAATAAGCCCTTTTTAAAAATGTTCCAAGTTGATTCCCAAGAGAACTTTTCGCCATTTGGCACACTGCTTTTTCATATGGTAGTAAAGCACAACCACTGTGGAAGAGAAGGAAAAACGTGCTATAAGCAACCTTAAACAAAACTATGGCAATTTAGATACAAATTTATCTGAATTATATTTTTTTCAAAACTAAAAGTCTCTGTAGAAAAATGCTTGAGTCACAAAGCAAACCTGACACTCTTACAAATTCTAGACAAATTTGACTAGCAGTCAGAAAATCTCTACATTTCATAAAAAAAACCCAATCCTACATATGAATTCCTCGTATACTTACAAATGCTGATATTTTGCAGATTGTTAATTTTATACCACAGGTTAGCAATCTCTCATAATGCTTTCTGACTGGCTAGACTAGAAGGACTGATGGGGTTGAAGCTTTAAACATTATAGAGGATGCCAAGTTGCTTCCCCTTGCTAGGGGAAGTGTTAGTTTCTTAATCTATAAAACTCTAAACATGGCTCAGGAGGGAGCCTGTGTACGTTTTTTTGACAGAGCGGTAACTTTATAGTACAAAATGTTTGAGGAATGCAGCTAATAGCTGCACAATTAAGTTGCTCTTGAGCTGATAATATCTGCTTCATTCTTTGTCATCTACTCCTTTGTGTTCAAGTAGGATATATTTCTTGATACAACATAATGAATTACAGCATTTTAAGAGATTTGTGATGTTCAGGGTAATGGTATGTATTGGGTTATGCATATTTTCAAGTTAAATTAAGAATACACAAGATACATCCATGCTATCTAATAGTGTCGTTCCCTCTCTGAATCTGCTGAATTGCTGCATTGTCTCTGGTGCATTTATGAACAAGACTGTGCTTAAATAGCAGTCACAAAAACAAATTCATGCTTCTGTGTTTAGGGATGCAGAGGGGCCGAGTGGTTTCTACATCTGCCAAAGCATTGTTTTTTATCAAGAAGAAAAATATGTGAAATATTAGTGAACAAGTTTGACTTATAGAGGATGCAGTGTAGTCCAGAATTATTTTAATTCACACAATGAGTTGTCTATTACTGTTTCATCACTTAAAACCTGTAAGCATTATCTGTTTATGGAATCTGTCTAGGCAAGCACAGAAAAAACATGAGCTTTTATGAGTTTCTCCGGGTTTCAAGGCTTAATTATGGCAGCCTGCTCTCCTGAGGCATAGCCTGTCATATGTCAGCCACAGCTGCATGGAAACTGCTATCTTAGTGTTTTGCAAAATTTCCTACTCTTGTCTTTTTCCCGTCCCTAACAACTTTAATGAGCACATAAAGAAACATTGCACATCTATGAACTAGATATTTAGTTAATAGAAGATTTCCAGTGCCTGATATATAAACAGAATATGTATACTCAAGATTGTTTTAAACTAGCAAACACAAAAAGGAGCTTTTCCTCCAAAGTGACTTTGTTCCATTAGATCTTGACAGGCTTGCTAACTTACAGTGCCAAGATTCATCTGTACTGTTCCTGTTTTCTCAGTATCCAGTTTCTTAAATATCTCTGCAAGGGGATAAAAAAATGAGTTTGAATTAATAAAGTTCATCAGTTTCTCCCAGGAAAGAAAAAATGGATCAAAAACTATTTCATCAAGCGAAACAAGAAAATTACCACTCTTAGCTATTAGACCTGCCCCTAAAAGTCTGTAATTAATCTAAGATGTGTAATTATGGGGATGTAAAGCATTGTTTCATTTTGTAAATAATTACAATCTGTTAGTTAAAGCTAGAAGATCAGTTTGTTTATTTTCACTAAGTGTCCTTTATATTTTAAGAATTGTGCATAATCCACATATGTACTTTATTGCTACAAATCTTGATAGGAGGAAACAGTTCATATTGCCTATCTGGAACTCAGTAAAGTTAAAAACTAAACAAAAGCATTAGTTTAAGATCACCAGCCTAAATTAAAGATACTCACTGAACAAAGTCTCCAGTCGAATCAAGCACCTAACAAAATTATCAAAATCAATGATCAGCTGCTCATCAGCAAAACGGGCCACAATGACTTGATGCAATTGGCAATCCAACTTAAATCCTGAAATACAAGTAAAATTCTAATTGCTACAGATACACCCTTGGTGCAGCTGAATACAAAGCAAGAAGGAGCTGCTGTAAAAATGCTTTAAATTGTTTTAATATACTAAGGTAAACATTCTGATCACATAAGCAGAAGCTTGGATATTGCTACAAACCTTACCCAAGTGTTGGAATTGGTTTTTCCAGCCTTATCCAACTAGGTGTCCTCCAACTGCGTGGTTTATGCTTCCTGTCATTCTTAGAAAGGGCAACCACTGGCATAGTGGGAGGTGTGGAGGTGATAAAAGAACAATCTGAAGGACATCCAGTTGGGGAAGGTAACTATGGGGTATTGCAACTTTTCAGGACCACATCTGGAAGCGGCTACGATGAGGGAAGCTATATGTATTGGGCCTTAATCATTACAATGTCTTTGGTGATCTCTACTTTTGATCGAAAAGTACCTGCTTGCTCCAAGGCTTTCCGCATCTCATAGGAGTTCATGGTGCCAGAACGATCTACATCCATATCCCGATAAATTTGCTACAGAATGTAGAAAAAAGGACATTTTTTTCTATTAAAAATACTGAATTATCTGAAGGAAAAGAAAGCATATATATATATACAGTCCCTTTTATTTCCTCATTATTCATGCACGTTTCTTCCCTTGATAAAATAAGTGTTCTTTTTCTTCTGGAAAATTAATCTTGGGCCCTATAAGTTTAATGGAATAATATTTAAGTCAGTATTTCTCAACCCTGGCAGCTTGAAAATGTGTGGACTTCAACTCCCAGAATTCCCCAGCAAGCAAGAACAAATGAACAAGTTGCACTTTCTACTATAAAAGCCAAGGCTACTTAAGTTTCATGCATTCAGAGCAACAATGTATCTTGCTTGGTATCAATGATACTTGGTACCAGGAAACCCATCCAACCTACACAATCCAAGTTGCTAGAGTATATTTTAAACAATCAAAATTACCCACATTAATTTATTTAAAGGTCACTTTTACCTGGTATTTCTGAATCTTTGTCCAAAGTATGTGGAATTCTTTCAGTCCTAGCTTACCACTTCCATCAGTCTGCTTGGTTAAAGAAACTTCCAATTTAAACAGAAAAAAAAATCCAAATTTCTTTCACTGTAGGAGTTTTCTTTGGCTACATTTCTCCCACATCAGTCTACAGGGTAGAATCTTAGTTCCTACTAATTCTACTAAACACTTGCTACTTTTGTAGAAAGAAACCTATTCTTAGGCATGTGATAGACACATGTTCTTTATATGTAACCATTTTGTTACTTTCTATATTTGATGGGTGGGCATCTTTGGAGGAGGTAGGAGTGGAGGGTACAAAGTGGATATGGATGTATCAAATGTGCAGCCATAGTTGGGGTGTTCTTTGTATTTATGCATTGGTATTTTTGTATTTTTATTTTTGCATCAAGACATCAGATTCGAAGTTACAATTCTTTTTTTATGATGGTCATTAAGCAAATCCATTTTCCCCAACTAGCATTTTTTTTTACCAGAAACTAGAAGTAAATGCTAGAAACCAGCAAAAATTGTAAATTACAGTCATATTACTATGAGAGGCTGCAAATGGACGTTTGCTGGGGACCTAACTGCCAAGGGCCCAAAATGCAATCGTATGGCTGGGGTGGGGGCAATTGTTATAAGTCTGAAAACAGAGTTTTCTAAGTAGCTCTGGGCAGATCCATTGTAACTTCAAACAATTGTTAAGCAATCAGTTGTAAGTCATAGACTACCTATATAATGTAGTAGTTGATCTGTTTTGTCTTATATTATTGTTTCATTGCATGTTTATCTAATACCATATACCGTATATTCATACTCTGTTACAAAATGACAATGGTTAAAAAAAATCTTTCTTCAAGGAACATTAATCTAACATTTGATATTGGAGAAGGACAAGGAGGGAAAATACAATTATAGTAGAGTAAGAATGCAAAAAAAAAAAAGGAGCCGTATGAATTTATGCTTAGAAAAGAAAAATTAAGTCAGCTTTTCCTAACTTGATATATAAGCCTGGGAGTTAAAAAGGCTTATACATTTGTTTCAGGAAGATGTTCCAAACACGTCACGAAGCAAGTGACATTCTGCATTAGAGGCAGAAGATCTTGGGTAGCTGAGGTAGAATTATAGCACAGAAACTCTGCAGGATGGGGTGTGTGGAACTCCAGAAAGAACCTTGATTTTATTAGGCATGCCAAATTTGAGCTTCTAAAGTCCAGTCCACTAGCAGATGGTGGCATGTTACCATTTTCTATATTTTGTTACTGCCAACTAGTGACAATATTTCAGGTAGGGTTTGCCTGATTTAAGCTTTATATGTGGTATAGGCAAAAATATTCTTTGCACCTGTGAATAAAGGCAGAGGTATAATAACTAGCTGCATCCTTCTTTGTTTATGAATATACAAAGAAGGAACGAGGATCATACTCATGTTACATATAGCTTAGCACTACCATTTGGTTTATTTGGTAGCCTAAGATCTTCTATCGTTGCTACCAAACATATTTTTAATGCACATGCTAGCTACAGAAATGTCACCATTCAATTTAAATATTTATTACATTTAAATCCCACCACAATCTGAACGGAATCTTGGCAGTTCAACATGGAATATCCTGCAACATGGAATATCCTGCCTTCCTCAGACAAACATTATCTGGTAAAATAAAGAAACTACGATCAGCATGTTTCCGTCCATTTACCCAAGGGATGAGTTGCAGCATACATCTATTAAATACAGAAGAAATTAACTATGAGAAGGATTTCATTAACTAGAACACTCAAAAAGCACACTATAAACATTTGACCATTTTCTTACCAAGTTCATCTTCCTCATTCTGTTTTAATGACCATCCATAATTCTGCTGCCCCCACTTTTCCCTACTAGAGCCTTAAACAGAAAATATACAACATACACTGAAGGATACATCTAATAGATCAACCATAATTTTGCAAGTTTCCATACTAAAGCCATCAGATTTAATATCTTGACCTGCAAAGAAAAACAGCAAATTTGTTACACATAGAAATCTTTTACTAAGCCTTTAAAATCTTTTGCTACTCTTGCAATTATTCTATTCATCTAGCTCTATTTCACTTTTTAAAAAGCTAATTTTAAGCACTGATAGCTTCCCTCCCTTGCCCACACTGCAGGTTCTCTTGGTCTTTTATTGCACTAATAAATTAACAGCCATTAAAGAATACGGCTTTTTCAAGCCCAAAGTCATCTCCTTTGCTTGCAAAAATTTTAAAGGTTTTCTTTCATAAAGTTTAATGGATGGGCTTTATTTATGTTGCTTTTTTCTACATGTGATGAAACTGGCTTAGATTGAATATACAATTCAATTAATAGCAAAGAAAAAAATAAATAAAGTTGCCACACCAAGAGAATGTTTTAACAATATCACTTAAAATGTCTGAAAAAAGAGCTTTTGCCTACAATGAAATAACAATAAAGTGTTAGATGATCTTCTTGTAAGAAGTACTTCACAATCATTAATATGACTGAGAAATTCTAAAATCTACTATTATCTGGCCTGCAAAAAAATGGACAATGACAAGATGGCAGCAAAAAAACGGAGATATCTTTCACTCTATTCTTGTATTTAAAGATTATCCACATTGTTTTGCTTCTTAGATATGGTAACCCTAAGAAGTCTCATTTCTGATTTTCAGTTCTTAGAATTATGACAATGAGCCAAAAAAGTCACATACTCAGCAAAAAGGGCAGAATCAGCTATAACTACTTCTGTATAAAGCTGTACCAACAAATTCAGACATATGAGGCTCAAATAACATGGTAAATTTGACAGTTCATCCAGTATTAAAATCAAAAGGGAAAAGAAATACTGTAAGTGTTTTGATTTACTGAATCAAATCCCATGGAAGTGCAGAACTTTGGAGATGCTTTAGTACTTCAAGAAATGTACAAATAAATGTTGAGTTTATTCAGAAGGGTCAAACATGGGTTAAAATGCATTGTTTTTCAATAGCAAAGTTGTGTCCAACTTTTAGTGACCCCATGGACCATAGCATGCCAGGCCCCTCTATCCTCTGCTATCTCCCTGCCGAAAATCATGCCCACTGTGTTGATGACATTATCTAACCATCTCATCCTCCGCCATCCCCTTCTCCTTTTGCTTTCATCTGGGTCTTTTCCAATGAGTCCTTTCTTCTTATTTGGTGGCCAAAGTATTTGAGCTTCAGCTTCAGTAAATGTCCTTCTAGAGAAAAGTCAGGGTTGATTTCCTTAGGATTGACTGATTTGATCTCCTTGCAGTCCAAGGACTCTCAAGAGTCCTCTCCAACACCACAATTTGAAAGCATCAATTATTCGGCACTTAGCCTTCCTTGTGGTCCAGCTCTCACAGCCATACATTTCTACTGGGAAAACCATGCACAGCCTGTCCAATTTATTTAGCTGGTTTCCTATGAAAATAAAATATCCTCAAAAATGACTTCTTTTTTCTCTCACAGTACAGAATTGATCCAAGGGCATAGGAATTGGATATCTAATCAGGCCCATATTCACATTTTGGGATGCTCTGGATCTCCTTTGCTCTTAAGCATCTAAGTAGAAGCTGTTTCTGGCCTTGTGAACTCATTCATAACCACTGATAGCATGTTTTCAAACTATTTTTTCTCCAGCTTATCCATCCCCCAGAATTCTGGGGTTTCAGTCCAATAATACAGGAGTTAATGGGAATTACAGTACAGATTCTGTGGAGAACACTCAGCCAGGCAAGGCTAAAGCAAGAAAGGGAAGAAAGAAATGCTTACGTTTTGCTAAGATTTTTTTCAGAATATTACACAGTTCAAAGGCTGAGATCTCAGCATCCTGGTAAAAGGTGAGATAAAGATAGCATTAAGGACACACATATTAAATATTGTTTTTGAAACTAATTGTTTTTATCAAGCCATATTCTGCAGTGGCATTTTATAATCTTACTTCAGCCATAGATTGCCCAGAGAGTTGTGTATTTTTCCCCATGGAACATTCATTTACTCACCTTTCCAGCTAATTGCTTAAATAATTTCTTAAAATTGGGTTCAATTTCATCTTCAGTGAGTTCTTTCTAGGAAAGAAAAGAATTGCCAAGGTAAGTGAAATAAATTTTGTAAAGCTTCTGCTATAGAATTTGCTATTCATAAAAAAGAAAATATGCCTTAAATGTATTTAGCATATCTTTTGTTTTGCCTCTGAGTATGCCTGTTCTTTAACATTGCTATTTTTATGTCTTCTTGAAGGGTGAAAGTTTTATGAGTCAGCTTTCACAGTGTAACACTCAGAATTAGATTTTATAAGCCAGACTAATATGGAGTGCTACTTGGTCTTTCTCCTGATTCCATCAACATTTGGCTACTCTATCAGAAGCAAGCATTTCTGCCATTTGATCAGTGTTCAGAGGTCCAACAAACGTGAACACAAAATGTTCACAAAGCTGCCCATCCCACCTGATATACTGATATACCAAATATACTGAGATACGGTATAAGTAGACAAGACAAGAGACATAAGACAACTCTCAGAATTCCCAGCCAGTATGACCAATTGGGAATCCTGGCTTATGCAGCCTGAGTGCAGTCAAAACAAGTATTCCTATTAGCTAACATACCTCTTCAATATTGGCCTCAATTTCATCATCAATAACTCTACAAATAAACATAGTTAGATGAGTTAACACAAAAAAGATTATGATTGACTTTCAGAGAGGAAGAGGAACACAACTGGGGCAGGGTGAATCTATGCATGCACTGAGCCATCTGTGGAAAAGTATTTTGAGAGCTATCCACAGAAAAGGCACATACTGTAACATTGCCATTTTTAGTTATCTAATCACGAAAAAAATCCTAAAACAGTTTTTTTATATATAAAAAATAAAGATGACAAAATAAAGAAATGGATGGACAAATATTCTTATACATAGCTATGTGATTTGTGGCTTTCAGTGGACACAAGAACTTGTACACAGATGACTTTGAAGAATCTACAGTATTCAGAAATGATTACAAAAACAAAAGCATCTCTTAAGCTTGGGGACCAGAGAAAGAAGTTAAGTGCAACAGTCAGGCCTTCAAGACTCTGTATGTTCTGCCCCTTTCAACAAAGTACACTTCCATTCAAACTTCTTGGCTTGGTCTACTTCAAAAGGCTAATATATACACTCTGAGAAAGGGTGTCCCTAAATTTTGGGTGGAGGTAGTGATAGATATATTTGGAATTTTGAAAGTATATTCCAGAGATGCCCTCAAATCTGGGCATGCCAAGTCCCAGAAGTTGAACTAGTGAGGTTAACTACCTTCATACCTCCTCCCTAGCTTCCCAGGATGCTTTCTACCATCTTTGCTTTTTTTTCAGGGCGCTGAATTATAGCCATCCGATGTTTGGCTACTTCTAGGATCTTTGCAAGACCAATGACATTATTGGAATAGAGATCAAACTCAATGGTAATATTTTGTCTCAAGTACGGTAGCTTCTTTAATTTTGAATCTAAAGAATAAATAAAACATACTAATATATATATATACTAATATATATATATACTAATATACTAAACATACTAATATATATATATAATGTTAAATAGAATTAGGTGAAGCAGAGAGCATTGAGAATGTTGATGGGGATCCAGGCTTCAGGTAAATATCAAATACTATTAAAAATCAGAAAGGCAGTCCATCATTTCTTATTATTAAAGAAATAAATGATAGCAGAAGATGGTGTGTTTTAATTTTGGAATGCCTTCCTTTCAGAAATGCATCAAGTGCCCATTTCATTGGCATTTTGGCACCAGTTTTTATATCTAGTCTTTAGTGCCTATTATATTGAACATAGCTGTATCTGATGCTGCTTGTGGATGAATTGCTTTGTCTCTTAACAGACCTTTAATTAATCTTATGGTATTTTACTACTGTGGTATCTCTCACTCAGGGATTTTCATGAAGGGGAAGGGCAAAATAATACTTAGCATTTAAAAATATATATTTCAATGGTTTATTTCAAATATATAGGGGATCTTGGTTCAGCTTTTTTACTTTGTTTTTCTCACTTCTCTTCATCAGCAATTATAGTGTCATTGTTTTGGATTTGAGATCTCTGGTGATATTACCCCTACTTTCCAATTCACAACCAATATAAAAACAGGATATTATAAGAAATTATTAAAAAATCTGAGCCCTACAGAAGTAAAGTTATATATAGGCTCATTGTTAGCTTCATGACCACGGCTCAGTTCTGAGAATAGTTCTCTTTCCTTTAAGCTTCCCCTATAGACCTTCAGCTGTCCAATGGATGGCTCACAATATCCCCTCCTTTGTTTCCTTATTTCACAGTACTTT